>NC_050462.1:16906081-17253581 GCF_903995425.1 Onychomys torridus
AGCAAGGTTATTTTGCCAGTGAGACTCTTCAACATACTAAAAATGTAGCTAGTTTTTTCATAGCAACACTTTGAACTATAACCATGAATATTCCACTTGGACCACATGAAAAGATATGCATGTCATTCACATACTACTTTTTTTCCTCAATCTAAATTTATTAATGAATTTATTGTAAACATCTATCTATCTATCTATCTATCTATCTATCTATCTATCTATCTATCTATCTACTTACCTACATACCTACCTACCTACCTACCTACCTACCTACCTATCCATCAGTCCATCTATCTGTGGGAATATAGGTCAAAAGAGGATGGGGAAAGGTTATCTCTTCCTTAAAGCAGACTGTGTGTAAGGCATTCTGAATAGATAACTGTATATGTTGAGAATGGAAATGGTACTCTTTCCCCCAAGGGAGCCTTAAATATATTTCAGTTAGCTCATTTACATGAGTCATTTACATTGATTTCCAAGAAACATCCTAGGTTTTCAAATAACCCTTGACTTAACGAACTCCCTTTTCCTCTCTTTCTCTTATATATTATTCATTCAATTCATATTCAGTGTCTATTCTGGGAATGGTCTCGGCAAGGTATTATGAGAATCTCAGAGAAATGAAGTGCACACTCCTACCTCAAAGAAATGGCAGTCTTCCTGAGAGGATGTAGTGTGAGCCTAAGTAAAGGTTAAATGACTGCACAAGATGTGTTTACAAGACGCCATGCATTGAAGGGCTAATGAAGGATAATAATAGATAATTGTGAGTAACGTTAATGACAGAAGAGGCAGCTGTTGAGCTCCTTTTGTACAGCAGGCCCCTTGCCTATGTTATCTTTTAAAATTCTCAACAAATTTTTAAAGGTATATTTTTATCCTCATTTAGGTAATTATAAAATAAATACTTGCTGCGTGACTGTTGAGTGAAGTGATGAAGACCCCCATCAGTTCCTGCCTTTGTGATTGCTGTCTCATGTGAGTCAGATAGTTTCATTCTAGATTCTCCTGGAACATTCTAGAGCTCATGGCATGCTTCACTCCAGATGCTGTGGGAGCTCCCAGGCCATGTAGAAGGAGTGATTATTTACCCTGAGATATTATTCACCCTTTATTTTCCTAGATCTATGTGCTACCCAGAATTTTCTCCAAGGCTGTGGGTCTGAGGATTAGTTTCAATTTTTAAATATCATCCATGCATTGACAAAGACTTTCCCTGACCAAATTTTACCCAGGCTTGTTTGAACCCTCATTGTTAATAGGACTCAGTCCTTTCCTAAGTCCAGTTTTAGCAAATAATCCCATGAAGTTAACTTATAGTCAGAGCTGAATTTTCTCTCTTGAGGCAACTCTCTCTAATAATAATATTCTGTGCTCTTTAAATAAATTCCTTATGCATGCTTATTTTTCTTGAACAATATTTTTTTTTATTTCTTTCTCACATTTTCTCTGCTTGTTTTGGAGACAGGGTTTCATGGATCCCAGACTGGCCTTGAACTTTTATATAGTTGAGGATGACCATGAACTCCTGATCCTTCAGCCTCCATTTCCCTGGTGCTGGTATTACAAGTATATGCCGCCATTCCTGGTATGTGACTTGCAGGGGTTCAAATCCAGAGAACCTCAGTAGACACTCTACCCACTGAGCTACAACTCTAGCCTTCAATTTGTTTGAAACAAGTCATCTCTACATGGACTCTTGTAGTTAGTTACATAAGCTCATCCTTGAGGTACACTTCTGTGCTGTGGCATTTACTACATCAGAATTTAATACCACAACTGAAAATCAGTGCTTAATTAGTAAGACTTTTGGTGTTTGGTTGTTGAACTATGTCTCAATCAAAGGATGTAGGAACAAAAATGTTTAACGTACCAGAACTACCCAATATGTTCCATCTTGTCTCAGTATTCAAGCCTACATTACTTTCTTAGCTTACTTTGCAAACATGGGCTGAGTGTTGGTACTTTGCCTCTCTTCAACACAAAGATATTAGAAACAAAAGAAATTTGGGGGAGGGGAGAGGGAGGAGAGAGAGATTGGTTGGTTGTCACTGAGTTAATTAATTATGTATTAATGAATTAATGTATTTGGTATTGGAAGAGAAAATTGCAGAAGACAACCAACTCTTCCTATACCCTGCCCATGGAGATGCCAAAGGGGCGTGACATTTGTTGTTCTGGTAATGAAGAGTTTGTCATTACTGCGGTAATCTTCATGGTTAGTTTAAGTGATTTAAAATCATCTAGGAGATTTCCAGTGAGGTTTCACAAAGGAGGGAAGAACTACCGTGAATGTGATTGGAACCAGATCATGAGCTGGGCTCTCAGCCTGAATTAAAAAGGAAAAGTTGAGCACCAGTGTTCCCCTCTTGGTGCGTCTTGTTCCACCTAGATGGTAAGCAAGCAGCCCCATGCTTCTGATGCCATAACTTCAAAATGCTGCTGCCACCCCAACCATGAAGGACTGAACCTTCAGACTAACATAAGACCCTTTCCCTTAAGTAGCTTCTTGTCAGGTGCTTCATCAAAGCAAGAGAAAAGTAAGCCATGCACTGTGTGACTTGTGGAGATTTTAAAAAAAATATATTTTTATGCATTGGCATTGTGCCTGCATGTGTGAGGATGTCAGATCCCATGGAACTGGAGCTATAGACAGCTGTGAGCCACCACATGGGTGCTGGGAATTGAACTCAGGTCCTCCAGAAGAGCAGACAGTGTGCCCTTAACCACTCAGTGGCTTGTGGAGATTTTTTGAATCATTCATTAATGAGATGTATTGGTCACTTTCACCCCTATGACAAAAATCCTCAGAAGCAGTAAGAGCAAGGGCTTCATTTTGGTACATCATTTCAAAGATTTTAGTCAACGTTAACTGGCCCCATCATTGTTGGTGGTAGACAAGAAGAAACATCTTGGTGGAAAGTACCCATCAGACCGAAGCTTCTTCCCTCATGGTGACTGGTAAACAGAAAGTGATAAGAAGAGTTCAGGGACCATATCCAGCTTTCCAAAGCATGTCCCAATGACTTACTTCCCCTAAGCAATCCTGTTTGCTATTAGTTCACTCAGCCATGAACCATCAATGGGTTACTCTACTGATAAAGCCAGTACCCTCGTGATCCAGTCACTTCCCAAGAGCATCGCCAGTGGGGACTAAAACTTCAGCACATGAACAGCTGGGGTTTTTATACCTCTGAACTGTACAGCACCAGGAAAAGACCATTTGGTTGGTGGTGCTTATGGCCACTACAGCTGTAGAGGAAGAGGATGCTAGACATTAAAGCTGGAAAGAAGACTCCAAACTAGTGTGGAGTTCCTGCTTGTGAGATATAATTGGATGATGTGTACAATGAAGGCCATACCTGGAACAGACCAGGGAGATCGGGTCCAAAGAGCAGTCTGTTCCCTGCTATTGCGTCCATGCCATCTTCCCTTGAATGCTTGAACAGAAACAAGCTTTATTTGAAGTTTCTCGGAAGAGATTTCACTTAGAGGCTGGCTGCCCATCTGAACCCACCTTTCTTCCTTTTCTACTCTTTTTCATGTTTTTTGTTTTTGTTTTTTTTGGATGGGGAGCTTACTATATGGCCCATACTGGTTTTGGACTTTTCATCTTCCTATCTCAGACTCCTAAGTGCAAATATTCCAAGTGTTTGACCATACTCATCCCTGAGGCTCTTTTTAAATGGTTTCTTTTTGATTGACCAGTATCAGTTCAGAAAAAAGGCATGAGCTATGCATTTATTTATTTATTTATTTATTTTAAATTTTTTTTTTTTCCAATCGGTTATTTCTTTGATATTTGAGAAGAGGAAATCCTATCCTGGAACACATATATGTAACTCTGAATAGATCATTGAAGAGGATTTTGAGTTTCATAATCACTGACACACACACACACACACACACACACACACACACACACACACACACACACTGATGTAGTGAGTTCCCACTGATGAATAAGCCTCTGGTCACTCCACAGTTCATTGAAGACATTTTTTTTTTCCTTTTCACAGTTTGCGTCTATATTTCATTTGCATTTCTTCTTGTCCCACACCACATCTTTA
The DNA here is from genome assembly GCF_903995425.1 of Onychomys torridus. Classification (NCBI taxonomy): domain Eukaryota; kingdom Metazoa; phylum Chordata; class Mammalia; order Rodentia; family Cricetidae; genus Onychomys; species Onychomys torridus. Next base: position 16,910,152 of record NC_050462.1, read on the forward strand.
TTTTTCTTCTTGTCCCACATAACGTCTTCTGTTATGGAGATGCTCAAGAGTCAGAAGGGAAAGAGGATGAGAGCCACGAAGTGTTGAGCAGAACCAGTCTCAGTAGGTCTAAGTGCCGAGACTCTCCCCACTGGAATGAATCACAAGGGTGGAGGCGCACAGCAGTAGCAAGCAGCTTCGGGATCATACAGAGACTAGAGCTTGACCCTGGAATCTTGGCGGAGATGGAAGTAGGCATGTATAAGTCTTTCTGGAGTTCCTGAGATGTCTAAACCACTCTGTGCAGACATACAACAGCTTAACAGCTGTCAGTTGAAATCCTAATATTCTTCCCTTTGGGAGAAGATATAAAATATTTGGGATATGGTAGCATCTAGGATTTGTGAATTCATCCAACACATCTGTTAAATGCTTATTATGTATTGTTGGCTTTTTTTTTTTTTTTCTGGGAAGTTTGGATAGAATTTGAGTCATTGCTCCATAGAGTATGTTTTGTAGTGGTGAAGACAGATATTCATCAGACAAACCAATGAGCACAATCATTCTTTAAAACCTTGTTTTGAGTACATTTATTTACGCGTGTTTGTGCACAGGGGCCACGGAACACATGTGGAGGGCAGAGAATAGTTTTTGGGAGTCACTTCTTCCCTTCTAACATAGGGTCCTGAAGACTGAAGCCAGCTCATCAGGTTTGAAACAAAGGCTGTCACCAGCGGAGCCATCCCTCTGTCTCCAAACATGACTTCTGGCAGTGTTACCGAGGAAATAGACGTAAGGGTTACGACTGTAAGAGTTGAAGGCAAGGTGGAAGCGGAAAGTTCCCAACAGGGAGCAGAATGAAGAAAAGCAGACATAGAAAGCAAGAGTGACTTCTGCCTTTTCTTCCTCAGGACAGAATTCTGACATCAGAAGGAGGTCAGAGTCCTCCAGCCAGCTGGTGTTTTGTATCTAGGGAAACATAAGTCTCCCAGATAACATCTCACTATCTAAGGGCGTAGAGGGAGACTAGAAGTTCACCTTCTGTTTTTCTTTGGTTGTGTTTGCCATTTTACCTCTCAGGCTGTACCCTCTGCTAGAAAAATCTCATCATTAAAAGCAGTTGTGTTTATGGCCCTCATGGAAATGCTGAACAAAAGCTTTTGAAAAACTTCTGTAAATAACTCATAGAAATGATACCATGATGACAGGGTTTAGGGGAAAAATAATGCCATGCCACAGAACAGTATGTCTGAGTATTGTGGTGATATATTGTGAATCCTAATAAACTTGCCTGAGGATCGGATGACAGAGTCAGCCACTAGATTAAACATAGCCAGGCAGTGCTGGCACACACCTTTAATCCTAGCACTCATGAGGCAGAGATCCATCTGGATCTCTGTGAGTTCAAAGCCACCCTGGACTATATGAGATTCATCCAATATAGGAGAGAAACAGAGCCAGGCAGTGGTGGCACACATGCTTTTAATCCCTGGAAGTAATATGGCAGGGCAGAGAAAGGTATGTATGGTGTGAGGAAACAGGAACTCACTCTCTTTAGGCTGAGGATGTTGTAGAGGTAAGAACTAGTGGCTGCCTATTCTGCTTCTCTGATGTTTCAGCTTTCACTCTGATATCTGGCTCTGGGTTTTTTATTGAAAGACCACCTAAGATTCGGGACAATCTGGTCCACCTCAGGTGGAGGAGGTTGGCAATGCACACAGACAAGCTTGAGTTCCACAGACTGGAGGTTGAGCAATCAAATGAGTAGAAGTCAGCGATGCTACTGAACAGAGGAGAATGTACACGATGCTCCCCAACAAAGGATGATATGGTCCTACCTTAGATGGTAAGTCAAGGCACACGAACTTCCTTAATCTCCACACTAGTCTTGCATGTTCCCAGAGAATAGATTGGGTTTGGACCTTCTAAAGACTGCTAATCTCTTCTGGATCAATCATTGGTGTTCACATTCTTGCTCTGTCTCCAACTTACTAGATGTGTGTGGGAAACCCCCTGGGCAAGCTGTTTATTATTCTGTAACTTCATCTCCTTGTGTACAGTAGAGGTCATTGTAGACTCAATATCATACTTTTATTTTTAGTAGAATATGGGTGATATATTTTACTATTAACAGTGTCTGGCATGTAATATCAATCAATAAACATTTAATATTGTTTCTTTTCTCCTACTATAACCTGTTTGGGGAGATTTTGGTTGTCAAATATCAGAAAAGTTGGAAGAGATCACCCAAATTAGCCTCTCCTGTACCTCAAATTCCTGTATTGATTAGCCCTCCCATGGGAAATAGAGATGGATGGGATAGAAAGTAGATGTAAGTTTACTCCTCCAAAGGAGCAGCATAACAAAAAAAGCCATGGACACATTTGACATTGAACTTAAATTAGATCTGATAGTTGGAAGTCTTAAGACATCCTGATGCTCTGAGATGTGTATACAGCATTGAACTCTTGTTGGCTGAAGTGGACTCCTGTGGCGTTGTTCAGACTTCATCAATGGCATCTGTAGAAGGCTTATTAGACAACTAAGAGACAAATCTCTAAAAGAGTAATAATGGCATGGTCCATTACAACTTAGAGACAAATCTCTAAAAGAGTAATGATCAATTACTGGGCTGGAAAAAATATTTGAAACTGGCTTCATTTAGAAGTAGAGGCAACCACTGAAAGGTCTTTGTCAGCATCTTCTGAGGGCAACCAGGCCCTTGGCAAGCATCCTATTTCCATAGTGGGTGTGTTTAGCACACAAAGCTCTCCTCACAAAGGGCAAAAATCCACGCAGTGAATTTTTCTGTAATTATCAAGTGCATCTACTTTTCTTATTGACAAATCAAGAGCCCATGTTTTAGATCACTATACCTGTATGATAATTTTTCTGTGATATTACCACAGTTAGAAAGAAGACTTCAATGGTTTTGATGATTGTCTTAGATTCTTGATGTTTCCAAAGCTTAACAATATGGTGCTCTATTGTGGTCCCATGACCATATTTGAAACTACAAATCAAGAATTATGATTTAGGAAAAGTCTCTGAGGAAATTGAGCAAAGATAGGAAAAATAAATAGTCATTTGTTTATAATTAAGTTCATTCCTCTTTAATACATTGTATTAGAAGCTGCCACATACAGCCTCAGCTTCCTGTTCTCCCATGACCTGGGCTTAAAAACATTCCATTCATCCATGCTTTCCTGGGATAAAGTCCTGGCCAGGAGCTCCCAGCATGCATTGCCATCGCTCACCTCTCAGATGCTTGGCCATGTCCCCTTCCTACATTAATGCTAAGATGCATTGTTGTGTAGCTGTCTCCTCAGAACCAAGAGAGTCCATTCTGGGAAGAAGAAAGATGTTAGTGAGACGTAGGAAGTTAAACCTGAGGCCCAAGGACGTCACGAGACTGTCAAGACTCAGGGACTTTAAAAAGGAGGAAGATTCGCCGTGTCCCTTCCCAAGTTTATATAAAGCCGTAAACAGTGGCTCCACTTGCCAGAGTGGTCAGGAAGCTCTAGAAAGGTAGCTTTTGTGAGTTGTCAACCACGCTGAGGTGGGCTTTATGCTGATGAGGCTGCCTGGGTGTCCCCATGCATCGAGTCACTGGTTCCCCAACTTGGACTTGAGTAGAGTAGTTTCGTTCATTTTTGGTTGTACTGTTTCTGAGGGTGAACAGACATATCCCTAGTTCATGGTTCTTTGGGGAAAAAAAAATCACACAAAACACGCACCTCAGAATGTCTCTGCTCTTGTAATGTCCTTTAGGGAATTGGTAACTCCAACCTAATTTCAGTGGCTTCCAGGTACCTAAGCCATTCCCTGTTCTCCAAGAGGAAGTAACAATCACAAAACAGAGACATTAAACTGGTCTAAGTCAGCTCTTTAAAGACTAAGACAGCTCTTTAAATCATTGTGCTGTGCTGTGATTACCTACAAGATCTGTTCAAGACTGGACTCCATGCCATCATGTGTGGGGGAGAGGCTCATGAGGCTTTGCCCTTTTCCAAGGAGTGTTGGTTATTATTGGTTGGTGGGGTTGGGGATGGGTATGATATTCTTCAGTGGTATAGACACTGGCAAGTTCCCTAAACTCCACTAAATAGCCTCCAGTCCATGCGTGTGCAAACAACATTATTAAACTCAATGGGTCCACAAAAAAACCAACAAAAACAAAAACCCAGAAGTCATGAAAATATATTGTGTGTGCAGGGTTGGGGGGTGAATAGGGGACATTTGGGGACAAAGAAAGGTTTCAGTGGGAGATGGATGAGAGAGAATAGTGGGGGTAGATAATCAAAATGTATTATATACACAGTTGAAACTGTCCAAGTGTAAAGAAATTAAAAACAACATAAAACAGACACACAGAGGCTGGTGCTGCATTCTGAAAGCATGTACCCCAGCAGAGTGTCTGAATGTAATTAGGATATTTGACACTGGATTTCAACTGAAGGGTCCTTTAGAGGTGAATTCTCCCCCTTCAAGTGCTGCAAACTGTCTAGGCAGATTCTTCAACTCAAGCCCTTCATCTCACTTCCTAGATCAATTCAACAGCTGTTTTTTTCATTTTCTTTCTTTCTTTCTTTCTTTCTTTCTTTCTTTCTTTCTTTCTTTCTTTCTTTCTTTCTTTCTTTCTTTCCTTCCTTCCTTCTCTCTCTCTCCCTCCCTCCCTCCCTCCCTCCCTCCCTCCCTCCCTCCCTCCCTGTCTCCTGTCTGCCCCTCTCTCTTTCTTTTCTTTTCTTTTTTTGGTTTTTCTAGACAGGGTTTCTCTGTGTAGTTTTGGTGCCTGTCCTGGATCTCGCTCTGTAGACCAGGCTAGCCTCGAACTCACAGAGATCCAACTGGTTATGCCTCCTGAGTGCTGTTTTTAAAGGCTTTTTTCATTTTCTATTTGGCCCACAGGTAGAATCAGCCACATTTTTTTTAATGTTGGAAGCTTCTTATGAATATTTCTTTAAAACTAGAAATGACAGGATTGTTGGGGAGGAAAGCAGAGGGAACCTTGGGCCCTTGAATGTTTCTCTCCTTTGTTTAAGGGGTGCTGTACACATTGAGAAGCAAGAGGAATGAAATGTGTCAGGAGCTGGTCTTGAGGAAAACTAAGTGTATTAGTCTCCAGGAGCTGCTGTAACAAAATGCCCCAAACCTGTGGGCTTAAACCGCAGAAGCGTGTCACGAGCTGGAGGCCGTCCATTCAAGGTCAAGGCTGGCAGTGTGTTTCTTCCTAAATCCTGAGAGAATCAGTCCCATGCTTCCCTCCTGGCTTCTAGTCCTTGGCTGTCAACTTTTGATTTTCTTTGGCTCTTGGATCTGTTATCCCAAATGTCTCCCCTCTTATCCACATGGGATTCGTTCTGGGAATGTGTGTGTCTTCCTCACCCCCAGCTCCCCACGTCCCATGTGGAAGACCGAGGGTTTGCCCTAATGACCTAATTTAAGCTCATCGTGTGCAGCAGATGGTTTATCTAAGTGAAGCTAATTCCATCACTCATAAAGTTAAGAATATCAACATATTTTAGGCAGGAGCAATGTTGGCATCTGGAGATAGAAAAGGCCACTGTCTTTTTTCTGTATTCGAACTTGAATGTGAGGGTTTCTGGGTGATTAAGGCTACATGTCACAGCATCAAGTTCTCCTTTTTTGTTATTCTTATGGAAAGGTCCTTCTCCCTTTTCCCCTCACTTGGCTTTATTGCACGGTTTCCGTGTATAGTTACTACTAATATTAGTTTATAGTTTTCTAAAAATGAATATGTGCATATGGGACGTTCAAACGATCAACCAATGAAATTCTCAGTTTCAGTCATGAGAAATTAATTCAAATCTGACAGTACCTGTGAGTCTAAAATTTATGAGCTACTTGGTGTTCTCACAAGTTTTCCGGGACCCTTTACTCAGTATCTTTACACACACACACACACACACACACACACACACACACACACACACACTGGAAGTAATTTCCTAAAAGATAGTCTTACAAAGTACCCCTGGGCACTGGCTTTCATTCCTTTTACATAGCAACAGCTTCCTTTGTATTCCACGAGTTTTTATTTTAATGCTTAAAAACTTATCTCCTGGAGCCAGGCAGTGGTAGCATAAGCCTTTAACCTCAGCACTCTGGGGGCAGAGGTAGGCAGATCTCTGAGTTCAAGGCCAGCCTGGGTTACAGAGTGAGTTCCAGGACAGCCAAGGCTACACAGGGAAACCCTGCCTCAAAAAATCATAAAAAAAAATTTATCTCCCACCGTCATATGTGACTGTGTTAAAAGCACCACCACTTGTATGCCAACAAGAGACCCGGAAAAGAGGAGCTGTTACTGGCTGCCCCGCCCCTCTCTTCTCAACCCTCCTTATCTCAAAGCACTGAATTGCCAGGTGGAATTGAGTAAACTCTGAGTTTGCAACACAGCCAAGGCATAAAGTTCACCACCAACGTAAAACAGCCAGGCCAGTTCTGCTTTTTAATGCCTTCTAAACTGACGGAACCGGGCAGTGTAAACAAGGGTGAGGCAGTGGCCACGGGGGAGTGAGAGCCGTGTTCTATTGACAGCTCATGAGTGAACCACAGCCCTGTCCTCTTTATGTGCAGAATACAGCGTTGTTTACGTGTCCCCGAAGTGTGCTGGGGAACAGGGACCAAGAAGAGCGAAGCTGTGGGCAAACTGCAAGAGAGGTTGTTTGTGTCTTGCTCGGTCACATGACTCACACACAGGCTAACAGAATGAGAAACAAGTTGACACTCCTTGTTTACTTAACGTAAAGATGCTCAAATACGGGCAAAGTTGAAAGGCTGTAAAATGGGAGATAAAAACACCTAGACTGTCTGTTAAGATGAAGTGTTCCTAACATGCGCATTTATGAACGACCTTCCCTCCCACAACCAAGGTTACTCTGCCATATTAGATAGAGAGAAGTGATTTGATATCAGTGATTTGGTATCGTTTCTTAGTGTCGGGTCTCACCTGTTCTCAGCACACCAGGATGAGTCCTTAAATCTCCCAAACAAATGAATGCTGAGATTTCCCCCCCCCTGTTAGTTCCTTCCAATAGCCTCACCAGGAGCTTTTTACCGGAGCTGCTAATGATTAACCAAAGGAATGGCCCAGATGGAAACTTCTTCAGGCCTCCCCAGAGCCGGGCTTGCCAAGAGTGGTGCAGGGGGGCAGCCAGAACGAGAAAGAGAAGGGGAGGCCAGGAGCTTGCAAAAACACATGTGTAATTGAACGTCTTGGCTCCTGGACAGAGAGCGTTGTGAGACACCGAAGCTCTTTCTCAACTTGTGTATTCACAGACTCAGGATGTCAAGCAGGATCCAAAGTCACAGCGGCAGACGATGCTCTGGGTTTTCTCAGTGGTGTTTTCTTCATAAGCCTGTTAGTGACTGGCTCCAGCCTCGCCTCAATCACTGCCTCTCTTTCAACCAGCCTGACCTTCTGAGGGAGACCCACACAGTGGGTTTTGGAAGGAGATGAAAAGAAATGGGTTGGTGGGGGCTGAGGGCGTTGGTGGTTCATGACGTTGGAGCATAAAGCACTTGGTTGTTGATGCTCTGTGTGCAGTTTCTTTATAGACGTTTGCAGTTAAAGAATGCTCGAGTTAAGTATGAAGACAGAAGAGAAGTAAGCAATCCATAACTTCTATCTCAAACACTAATGAGAAAGAATTTGCTTTGCTATGTGCTGGTTGTGGACTGCTTAAGGCAAGGATGCTTAGGGCCCTGTCATTTATTACTCCCTAACTCTGATGAAGTCAGGTCAGAGAGAATTTCTGGGTCCCTGGAAGGTCCTCTTGTCTTTGGCAGGTTCATAACTTCCCCCTATGGTATTGTGAAAGAAAGGTCACCACCCCCCATGTTTCAGAATATGAAGTCAAAATACACTGGTACAATGTGAACGGTCAGCTCACTCCAATGCATCACGTAATAAGAGGTTGTCATGCCACCCACAAATCCCCAGGTCCTAGCACAGAACAGGAAGTGCTCAATGGCTTCTCATTAAGCAAATGAATGACAAAGAGGCTGCTTTGAAGACAATTACCCTTGACTTAGGTGATTTGTACCAACTCTGGCTAGTTGGATAATATGGCTGCATGTATGGCATGTGTAAGCATGCTTCATCTTGTCTTTAATGAAATGCCTGGCATAAATACCAAGGGTCAAAACAGGATTGTTTGGCCTGGTGTGCTTGAGCAGAATATGGAAGAAGGATATGGTAGAGATTGGCAGGTGAGAGAGAGAGAGAGAGAGAGAGAGAGAGAGAGAGAGAGAGATCTATTATTTCCAGGTAGGCTCCCACTCCTAGTAAATGGCATGCTGTTATGAGTCCATCACGGGTTAACCCATTCATTAGGTCTGAATCTGATTGTCATTAAAAGTTGCATCAATGATATCCCACAGTTGTGCTTAATTCAGATCCTAAGTGTTTATCAAAACAATCAAGTTGACGATTAAGATTAACCATTGCAAGGAGGGAGAGAGATTTTCTCCAGTGGTGTAACCACCAGCAAGGTGCTTGAGTTCCTACAAACAACCCCCACACTCCGGCTCCATAGGCAACTTTATTGAACCTCGTTGGGTCATAAAGAGGGGGGGGGGAATGCCATAGGGAAAGAGGGACCAATTAGGAAGAGGAAAGGGGCTGGGCGGTGGTAGCGCACACCATTAATCCCAGCGTCTGGGAGGAGGAGGCAAGCGGATCTCTGTGAGTTCGAAGCCAGCCTGGTCTACAGAGCGAGTTCCAGGACAGGCACCAAAACCACACAGAGAAACCCTGTATCGAAAAAGAAGAGGAAAGGGTTCAGCAGGAGTGGAAGGGGACAAGAGAGGGTAGTAGGAGTGAATATGATCAAAATACATTATATACGTATGAAAAAATGAATAAAAGACAAGAAAGAGTAATCGTTGCTGGGTCCTCTTGAAATTCGTCTTCCAGATGGAGACACCAAAGAAAGCAAACATGATCTCCAAAGAAGCGAGTAAGATTTTCGTTTCAATTTTATATTTTTGTTTGTGAGCCTAGCCTTTAACGGCTGAGCCATCTCTCCAGCCCTTCGTTTCAATTTTAATTTGTCAAGAAGCACAGTGTTCCAGCGTTGCGGAGAAGTCAGTCCTTCTGCCATTTGGTTGAGAATGAGGAGGTGGCGACCCTTCCTGTAAGGCTGTCTCGAGTAGCGAGAGGTGCTTTCTTAGACTATTGCAGAATGAGATGTGCATTCCTAGAATATGCTGTGCCCACACTGAGGGCTCAGTTGATATTTTTATTAATACTGATGTTGGCATTTGAGCTGGCTCTTGAGTAGCTTTTCAGTCATTTTGTGATTTTCATCTACATATGTATACAATCATGTATATGATAAATTTACACAAATACACACATTTTACTGCACCCATATGTTCATGTTACTCAGAGAGGTTGGTCTTTAAATCTTGGCTTAGCTTCCCCTTCCCTAACCTTTCCCCTTTACAGTGTCTCACTTCCATACCCCCTCCCCGCCCAGGTATGTAAGTCTAGTTGGTAACTTTAAACATACCTCTATCTATTCCCCCTTGCTTATATAATCACAGTTGTACATGCATGTATACAGATAGGGGAAGGCGGTTCAGGGTTATTTTATGAACATCCAGTCGCATGCGTTCTGTGTCTCTTCTTATTATCACTCAAAAGTGGACACACAAGAAACACCCCGGAAGCAACTGTTTATCTCAGATGAGCCTCATTGGTCCCCTGAAGAGGGTCCACTGTGAGGGTGAGTTGTAACCTGCTCCCACATTCACTGTAGATGTATCCTGCTTGTTAAATAAGAAACACAGAGCCAGTTGCAGAGTTAAAAACCACGAGGTCAGAGCCAAAGCAGAAAACCTTACCCTTCACTGCTTCTGCGGTTCCTCCTCTCCGCAAGAGACCTACTTCTGTCCGTCCTGTCTATTTAAAGACTTTCTGTTCTCCTCCCTCATTGGTTGTAACTCAGCCACATGACCTCCTCGTCACTGCCTGTTTGTACAGACCTCCAGGTCTTCTATGGTTGGTATTGAAATTAAAGGCGTGTGTCTGCTATGCTGGCTGTGTCCTTGAACACACAGAGATCCGCCTAGCTCTGCCTCCCAAGTGCTGGGATTAAGGGCGTGCCCCACTACTGCTCGGCTTCTGCTCTGGCTTTCTCTGACCTCAAGGCAACTTTATTGACATACAAATAAAATCACATTTCAATACAAATAAAATATCACTATAATTCACTGTGAGCTGACATTGGCTTTTTATCTCATCCCTCTCCTTTTCTTGTTGAATGGATGTCTCATGTTAGTGTCCTTTAATACAAACCTTACGCATACCATTGATTTGTGCAAGATACTACTGAGAAAACTTACAGGATGGGATAGCACATGTAATCTCTATTTTTTTTTTTACATATACTGATAAATGGCTTTCTAAAATAATTTTGGCAGTTAAAATTTTCTTACTTATGCCTGAGCATCCTTTTTTTTTTTTTTTTTATTTGTATACAATTGTAGGAAGCATGTGGAAGAGAGGGTTCTTTTGGATGTGTGCTTTTGCATGTCTTCTCACACACGTGCATGTATCTTCAATATGACGCCTGCACCTCTACATGTACCTGTGTGTATGTATACAGATGTTTTCAAATGCACGTCATTCATTTCTTTTATGTGGTTTCACTGGTTTTTGCTGGTTCCAGGCCTCTGTTTGCCATTTGGTTCTGCAGCCTAAAGGGTCACAAGTTTGTGGTTAAGAAGAAAGCTATTTTAATACAGATTTTGAGTTAACCAGGGATCCCCAAACCTCCCTCCTAAGCATTTTAACCCTGAACAAATACCAGATCCGCTTTGTCTCAAAACAAAGCACGGTGTTTTCCACTGGAGATATCTTCTTCTGCTCATCACGAACGCCCTTTAGATCAATTTGTTTGTGTTGTTACACTCTAAAGATTCCACAGGTCTCCACATGGACCCTGACCACACACTCTTACTATTTTAAGTAGCTAGAGAAGGCGGCAGCGAGCCAAATGTTTATCGAAGTAGATAAGAAAAAGTGAACACACCCCCACCCCTAATTTCCTTTGCTTAGATACTCTGTGTGTGGTATTTTGGTAACACAGACCCAGCTGTACATGTCTCAACACTAAAATTTGAGTATCACTCATAGGGATTATGCCTTTCCATCCATGCATCCCACAAAAGCAAAGAAGTAGTCAGGGCACTTCCTATTCACCCTGACTTTATTTATTATTTTTTTAAACTTAAATGCTATTTATAGTCATGAGGAGGCAGGGTGGAACCATTTAATAGTTTAATGTGAAATGATGTGAAATGCAATGTTCAGCAATGATCCTTTCCTCATCCTGGGACAACATGTCTCATGCTTGTCCGTGACTAAAGGGCATTGCTGGTTTATGGGTTTTCCCTCCTGCGACCTTTGCAGAGTCTAAGGGAGAGTTGTCTCTCCAGCTCCCATCGCTGCTCCACAAATCTGGACCTGAGTCAGGGCCAGAGAGTTTTAAAAAACTGAATTCCATGTGCAAACTTTCCAGCAGGAGACCAGTTTCTAGTTCCCAGGACCAGCGTGTTCCTTGGCAGTAGCGGGGCAGGGAGAAGAGGCTTTTTGTGTTGCAAGTTTACTGTATGAAGTGCACCCCCTTTCTCTTTCTCTTTTGGACTGAAGAAAATGTGTTTGCTTCTCCTTTGCATGGTTGGAACATCTCAGAATGGCAGAGGGTGTTCCAGCAGCCTACGTTCAAAACCTCTACTTGGAATTTCTTGCTAAATGCTCTCTCCCCACCCGCCCCGAAACTACCAGTTGACTTGAGGGAAGGCAAGATTCTGTAAATGCCTGGACTCTAGTTCATGTTTGACTTCTGTGTTCCCATGAACTTTGCTTAAACAGCCTTGCCAGGAGGACTTTCCAGGGGTGGGGCTTTGTGCCTGAGTCTTGAGACGACTCATTTATGCCCTACATGTTTTGAGGGAGGAGGTGATGGCAGACAGGGACTTTTTTTTTTTGCTTCAAGAAGGGAACGTGTCTGAGTGCCCTTTTTTTCCCCTACACACACAGCTGGTAGTTCCCTGCTGACTGCTGTTTGTTTTAAAGTCACGTGGTAAAGGGGAGTTTCTGCCAATGTTTACTCATTACCCATTCAAATATGACACCCTGACACCCATTCACTGTTGCTAACCACGTCTCCTGCCAGAAACGGAGAGTATATTTCCAGAATGAAAGTCGCTTTCTTTGCATGTGCAGAAGGCTTACTATTCACCAAGCGTAATTTGAAATGGCTCTTTTTAAAATAGTAAAGTTATTTAATTATTTAAGATGGCCGCTGGTCTGGTCATATATACAATATTGCTTAATTAGTACAAGGGACAAAGAAGAAAAACTCGGGCCGGTTATACATTGTAACAGTGACATAATTAAAAGCTTTGTCTCCTTTGTGGGTCCTATGAAGGGACAACTCACCTTGCCTTATTTTATTTTATTTTAATGATGAGCTGAAAGAGAAAGCCACCTTCTCTCAGAGGGCATAGGAGCAGGGAGGTGTCCTGACTGGCAGTGCTCCAGATGCAGCCTGAGGACCACTGGGGGATTCTGAAGTAAGTTTCACAAAGTGGGGTGCGGCCACCACTCATATGCTACTTTATTTTGTTTTAAGAACTTACTACTTTTTAAAGGCTAGCTAGCTACTTTGTAGCAATAGGTTTCATTGGGGGCATTTCTTACAGCGAGGTCATTAGACTTAGTTCCCAACCGTTCTCCTTCACTGCCGGAATACAAGCTTCCTTATTGTGAGCCTCGAGAGCTGAAGACCATTTGTTACCGTAATAAAACGATGCCAGTCTTGACTGATACAGGTTGTACACTGAAGAGACAAAAGAGCCAGGCTCAATCAATAGTGACATGAACTTGGTCATTTCCTTTTGTCCTCCTCTCCCTCCCTCCCTCCCTCCCTCCCTCATTCCCTCCCTCATTCCCTCCCTCCCTCTCTTTCCCTCCTTCTCCTTCTTCCGTCTTTCCTTTGAGATAGGGTCTTACATATAGCCATATAGTACCTGGCTGGCTTTGTCCTCACTGTAGCTGACCTCCCACGTAGAGCCATCCCACTGAGTGCTGGGATTGCCATACGTACCATCATGTCCAGCTTCCTGCAGTTCTAAAGCCCTGATGAACTTCATGACATGAAATTTGTTTCCTCCGATGGGGAACCGAGTATAATACAATAATTACTATGATTTAAATAGGAAGTGTTCCCTCAAAGGCCTGTGTGTTTAGAGACATGGTTCCTAGCTGGTGGCTCGGCGCTGGAGGGGTTCAGAACCGTTAGGAGATGAGGGCTTGCTAGAGGAAATGAGTGACTGGGAACAGGCCTTGAAGTTTGGTAGCTGGGGTCCATTGCCTGTTCAGAGCTTCTTGGCTATAGATGTGATGTGATAAGCAGACTCATACTTCTTCTGCCTTCATGATTCTCTCTGGTCATGATGGAGTCTGTCTATCCCTTCTTAAATGTAAGGAAAAATGAACCCTTCCTCTTAAGTGACTTCTTTTTAGTAATATTTGGTCCCAAGGATGGATAAAGTAATCAACGTTTACCATCTTCCGGATTGTAGAGGTTAAGAGAAGCATCACCCAAGTCACACTAGAAAGGACCATGCCTCTGTCTACCAGCAAGGCACTATGGAAGTTGGGGTTTCTTCTGTGAGTGCAGGCAGAGAGCATAAGTTCTTTTCTACTTTCTAATGTTGTCCTCAGGTGTGGGTTGTCAAGTACCATAAGCAGCCAAGCACAGCAGATGGCACGCACCGCTTAAGAAGGGCACTGTCGACTGTGGAGCCACCCTTGACCAGCAACCAGCTTCAAGAGGGTCTCCCAAGGAGTGTTGCCTCAGCATCTGGCCAGCTCTCTTTGTCATGCCAGCTTGCCTGGTTCTTCTTAGAGTCATGAGCATCTCTTGTTTTAGCCAAACTGCGTTCATACTCTGAGAGACTATGACAAAATTCCAAACATGCTGTCGTTGATTTTACAGGGAAGAATTAGGTACTAAAAGAGCGCTGAGCTTCAGAGTCAGATAAAACCAGCACAGAGCAGTAGCTCAGTGAATATGTTCTCAAATGAACAACAACAAAAAAAGCCATTTGAAATCTTACCAATATCTATCTCTATGTGATGTTGTACAGACACTTAATTCCTTCCATTTCAGTTTCCTCATTTATAACAAAACAAATCATTATTTTTTACCATAAAGCCTTTCTTAGTCTTTTATTGTATTGGGGATCGAACCCAGGGCCTTGTGAGTATAGGAAACTGATTGGAGTGTTTAGTAAAGGTGGAATATATGTGACCCTGTACATTATCAGCTCCATTATCTCCTGGAGCTAAAAACCAGTGGGCATCATTTGAAAGGTTTCTTAAGGAGATCTCTGGATTCCTTCTAAGAAAATATCAATAGCATTTTGATATACCAACACTTCTTTGCCACAGAAGCAATTCCATAGGAGTGCAGGGAAGGGAGTATTTAAAATGCTTTTGATACACCAAACCTTTGGGGCTCTGCTCTGGAAAATATTTCCTAACTAAGGGAACTGTTACACCCCCTCCCAAAATCTGGTTTTTGTTTTTTTGTTTTCCCAGAACTGAGGACCGAACCCAGGGCCTTGCACTTGCTAGGCGAGCGCTCTACCACTGAGCCAAATCCCCAACCCCAGCTAAATCCCCAACCCCCCCAAAATCTGGTTTCTAGATGGCTTTCCCATCTTCTCTCAATGGCTTTTATCTCTCTCAGCAATGCCTGTGTTTGTCTTCTTAGTACACTTGCAGGTACTTGAACAGCCTTTCCACAGGTGTGTCTCTGTATCCAACTTAGACATTTGTACAAGCAGCTAGAAGGTAGGTGAAAAACACTTCAGTGATCTGTGTTAATAAATGAGAGACATGACTTTGGTGAAATGTCTGCTGTGCACCTGATGCTTTTCTTGTTATTTAATATTACATTTAACCCTCAAAGATGCCCTCTGAGATAAATGGTTTAATATAGTATATGTTTGTGGTGCTGGTTTTAAAGTGAGAATATTAAAGTACAAAAAATGTTTAGGAATTTGCCCAAGGTCACACAAGCCATGAGAGACATCTCTGAGAACTGAATGCAGGTTTGTTTGCTCAACACTCATTGAAGCAGGTTTTTTTTTTTTTTTTAATTTATTTTTATCCTGAGCATCCTACAATATTGTTTCTATTCTTTTTTAACATAGTGTCAATCAAAAGAGATGATTTTCTGTTTTGCTAATGTGGTGTTTGAATGAGAATGGCCCCCATACTCATATGTTAGAATACTTGGTGCCCAGTTGGTGCAACTGTTTGGGAAGGATTAGGAGGTGTGGCCTTGTTCCAGGAGATGTGTCATAGGGGACAGGTTTCAAAGTTTCAAAATCTTCCCCCATCTCCAATGCCTACTCCCTCCCCAGCCTCCTTCTTCTTACAATTTGAGATGTGAGCTCTCAACTGTTCCTGCCACCATGCCTTTGCTCTGTCATTGTGGACTCTAACTCTCTGAAACTGTAAGGCCAAGTAGCCTTGGTCGTGGTTGTTTTTATCACAGCAACAGAAAAGCACCTACGCTTTTGAGCCTCAGAAGTCATGAGTAACCTACCCAAGATCACATAGTTAATAAATAACTGTTGATGTGAGAACAGTGTTCTCCTGTCCCAAAGGCTGTCTTCAATGCACACCAGATTGCCAGATTCCTTTGCTGAGCCCTGCAGGGAGTTCATGAATAGTCAGGAGCAAACATGGTTCTGAAGTGAAACAAGCTTGTGTTTGGAAGGATGCACAAGAGGAAGACGGTTTCTTTCTGGAATAGCTGGCATCATTGCTAGGCTGAGTACACATCACTGTAGAGAGCAGATGCTCTCGTTCCTTATGACTGTCTTTCTAGGACCCAAGACACGGGTGGCCTAAAGCAGGTGTGTAAGAATGTGTGCTACTTAAGTGAGCAACAGCAGGTCCTTCTGGGATGGATTTTATATTTAGATGAGAGAAATTGTGCTTGCAGTTTCAGAGAGTCTTTGAGAGTACATACCAAAGGTATGGCAATAGGGACAGCTGAGAACTCACATCTTGATCTGTAAGCTGGGGACCAGAGAGCATGCTGGGAGAGGCTCCAGTATTTTGAAACCTCAAAGCCACATTCATTTAAAACACCACATTCCATGCCCCAGCCTCCATAGGCTCATGGGTGTATCATAGTGCAAAATGCATTTAGTCCAACATAAAGGAGATGGAAGGGCATGCAAATAATAAATTTAAAAAAGTGGGGTTGTTCAAAGCACATAGGAGACAGAAGGCACATGATGTGGCTGGAGAGATGTGTGACTTGGGATTAGCATGAGATGAGACCTCTGAACCTGACAAGAAAACCAGTTGGCTCTAGTGCCGCAGAGTTCAAAGAAAAGCTAATCTGATAACCAGGCCATGAAGAGGTCAGAAAGCATCTTCAGTATAAGCCAATTATGGCGTCGATTCATCTGGTTGTTGTAAGGACTGAATGAGCTTGTTCGTCTCTGTTAAAGGCTTGGCACAGAGTAGGTACTTCATTCCTTGGTCATTTCCAATATAGAATTGTTACTTATCACTTGATGACACTGTGATGAGGGATGATGGCAGAGGCCACTTGTGGATGCACTGGCCATAGACCAGGAAGACAGCAGATACTAACATTTGTGATCCAGTAGGTGGACAACAGTGTTTGGGCCACCCAGAAGACCCTGAAACGAGGTGTCTTTGTGTCCTCTAATTGCTCCTCACGGCACTGAAATAAACTTGGGGGCCTTATCACTTTGTGATGAGTGTGGTCTGCATAACAAGTACAACACTGACAGCCAGATTCCTAACGTGGCCACAGAGCCTCTTCACGCCCTGAAGTTAGCCTGTCTGTCTACTGCCCCCAGATGCTGCCCTGGGGATAAGGAGGTAGTAGGGATAGGTATGTCTTGGTGTTTATCTAGATGTGACTAAGTCACCTCACACAGCTGCCGGAAGAGCAGTCTGGGATTACAGGACTTTTTCCTCCTGCATCCAGCAAGTCATATAAGGAGAGGAGGAGAGGTTGTGGATACAGCTTCAGAACAAATGCTCTCTGTGTGGCCGAGTACTGCTTTTACAATTCCAAGGTGCCAGGACTTAACTTCAGCATAAGGTGGGAGGTGATAGAGTACAGATGTCCTCTGGGAAATTATAGGGAATTAGTGAATTCAGTGGTGGCAATGTGAGGAGGTGAAATACCAGATTTCTTTTCTTTTCTTTTTTTTTTTTAATCCAGCTAAAAATTTAACACAAAAAGAGTAATGGAATCATCAAATGGGCATCCAAGCTGTCTTTAAATTCAATATATAGTGATTTCTTTGATATACTTACTCATATTTACTTTCCTTCTTACTCACATACAAATTTGGTCATATATATTTTAGTGAGTGTCATAATATATATTTTGGAGCCATATAGTAAGTTGGAGACACTGTTACATTTTGTCTTAAAATAAAACTATCCTGTAATTTCATCACTTAATACTTCACAACACTCTTATGAACAGGAACTCTCCTAAACAGCCTCATCACCATTATGAAAACTGAAAACAATCATCTTGATTGGATTCGGGAGGGAAGATAGGCTTTGGATTTCTGATGACCCGCAAAAGTGCCTCTTAGGCAGAGGACCCAGGGTGTGTCTATGAACAGCCACAGTGGCCAGCTTTATTCCCTGCATTGGACGGGAAATCGCTCCAAGACCAGACCGCTGGAATGCTTTGCTGAAGGCCACATGGGCAGTTTGGAAAGGGCTGGGACCAGAAGCCACATTTCCTGATTCCCATACCTTTGCTCCCACAGCCTTCCTCTTCCTGACACTACACTAAATTTAGAATACGACACTGGAGTTTTTCCTCGGGGGCACCTTGAACTCCACCTGAGTGTGGAGAGTTGGCGGCACAGTACCTTTTCCCAAAGTGTTACGAGTCTGTGAGATCAGATGATGAGGCATAACAGTCAGGATGACGACCTGCCCACAGCAGGCTGTGGAAAAACCCAGGGCTGATGTTCCAGGTCCCAGGGCAGGGGCGGTGCTCTAACATGAGCTGGCTGCCACTTTCTTACTGTGGCTCTAGTACCGGGGCAGCCCACTTCCTGTGTTGTGCTTCTTGAGGCAAGAGAGGAAGAGACAAGGTTGGGGTGAGGGTGCCCGTGAAGCAGGATCATTGGAGGCTGGCCTGGTGATGGCTGACACTGTGACGGTAGGCTGCAGTTCGTAGCCTCTGGTGGCTTTGCTCCCCAGGGACTCTTGGACCTACTGGAGATTCTTAGTTGTCACAGGAGTGGGCCTCTGGTGACATCCTGATTGACATAGGGCAGTTAACCCCCCGCCCCTCCGCCGCCCCAAAGGTTACTCAGTCTCCGTGACAAGATGTGAATAGTGCTGGGGTCAGGATACTGTTTTGTTTTTGTTTTTTTCAAATCATTCATATTTTCTGGTCTTCATATTATTTTTTGTGTGTTCATGTGTGTATGGTATGATGTGGTGTATGTGTGTTTGATATGATGTGGTTGTGTGTGTGTATATGTGCGTGTATGTGTGTGTGATTGTGTGTGTATGTGTTTGTATTTGTTTGTGTGTTTGTGTGTGTATCTGGGAATGTGTGTGTGTGTGTGTGTGTGTGTGTGTGTGTGTGTGTGTATCTGGGAATGTGTGTGTGTGTGTGTGTGTGTGTGTGTATCTGGGAATGTGTGTGTGTGTGTGTGTGTGTGTGTGTGTATCTGGGAATGTGTGTGTATGAAGGTCAGAAGACAACTTTCAGGAGTCAGTTCTCTGCTCTACCTCCATGAGGCATGGCCTCCCTTTTCTCACTACACTTCACACTCCAGGTGAGCTGGCTCTCAAGCTTCCAGGCCGTTCTCCTGTCTCTGCTTTGTGAGCACTAGGGTGACAGATGCCTACCACCTCATCTCGTTTTTCATGTGGGATCCAGGGTTCGAGGATCCACTTGGATCCACTAAGCCACATCATTAGCCTCCCTGCCACCACGACCCCCATTTTTTTCTTTTTTCTTTTTTCCTTTTTTTGTTCGTTCGAGACAGGATCTCAGTATGTGTATCAGGCTACCTTAGAACTTAGGATCCTTTTGCCTCAGCCACTTTCATGCCTGGCTTCAGCTTTTCTCTTTGAAATGGGGACATTTTGGCTAGCTTAGTGGTATTTGATTTTCGGAGTGCTTAAGTGCGGACATCTGGTCTCGTCTTTGTGGATTCTGCAATCAGCGTGTGGCATCCATACCTGGAGGGATGCTGCTTTGGATGGCATCCAGACCCTTCATGGGGACTGACGAGATAACTGTTAAGAGCAACCACTGCTCTCGCAAAGGTCCCGAGTTGAAGTTCCAACATCCATGTCAGGTGGCTTACTGTTGCCTGTGACTCCCGCTCAAAGGGCACCCAATACCCTCTTCTTATACCCAGACACAAACATATACCACATACATACAGTTAAAAAACAAACAAACAAACAAACAAACCTTCCTCAGTCCTACCATTCTCCAATTCTGAAAATGCCAATGCATTAAAAAAAATGTACTTTGAGTTCCTGCCTAAACTCAGATGAATGTGAAAATAAGAAATGATGATTCCCCTTAGAAACCCTTATATACATATCATACATACCTGTACACAAGAGGGACTTGGAATAGTGATGCATGTGTGTGGTGGTGTGATTTGAGTGTGAAGTATCCCCCATAGGCACACAGGACACAGAGTAGAGGTGTGTATGGTGGTGTGATTTGAGTGTGAAGTATCCCCCATGGGCACACAGGACACAGAGTAGAGGTGTGTATGGTGGTGTGATTTGAGTGTGAAGTATCCCCCATGGGCACACAGGACACAGAGTAGAGGTGTGTATGGTGGTGTGATTGGAATGTGAAGTATCCCCCATGGGCACACAGGACACAGAGTAGAGGTGTGTATGGTGGTGTGATTTGAGTGGGAAGTATCCCCCATGGGCACACAGGACACAGAGTAGAGGTGTGTATGGTGGTGTGATTTGAGTGTGAAGTATCCCCCATAGGCACACAGGACATAGAGTAGAGGTGTGTATGGTGGTGTGATTTGAGTGTGAAGTATCCCCCATGGGCACACAGGACACAGAGTAGAGGTGTGTATGGTGGTGTGATTTGAGTGTGAAGTATCCCCCATGGGCACACAGGACACAGAGTAGAGGTGTGCATGGTGGTGTGATTGGAGTGTGAAGTATCTCCCATAGGCACATAGCACACATTGTAAAGGTGTGTATGGTGGTGTGATTTGAGTGTGAAGTATCCCCAGTGGGTTCATGTGCTTGACCATTTGCTCTCCAGCTGGTAGTTCTATTTGGGATGTAGAACCTTCAGGAGGTAGAACCTTGCTGGAGAAGTAGGTCACTGAGAGAAGAAGACCTTGAGGTTGTATAGCCAAGCCCTACTTCTTGTCTGCTTTCTGCTTCCTGTTCTGGCCAGCATGCCTTCCCTGCGATGAGAGACACTGTCTCACTAGAGAATGGAAACCAGATGACCCTTTCTCCCTGAAGTTGCTCTGGTTGGGCATTTTGCCACAAAACCACGTTTCATGTCATGAGACTTGAGACCCAGCTCTTTCTTGGCTTCTATTGGAACACAGGGTAGGTAGTGCTATGGCCAGAAGGCTGTTCTACCTATTTCAGAACACCTGTTGTGACAGACCAATATAATGGACACTCCTGCACATCCCAGTATTCATTCTCCAGGCATCTTCTCAGAGGTACCTTGTAGTATGGAGCCATCATTTGGCATGAATTAGCATATGGAGTACTGTCCAAAGGGTGTGGGCATATTGGTTTGTTTGCTTGGTTTGGAAGGGAAAAGAAGCAATCCTTCTGAATCATGTGTTATTTTGGGAGAAAAGCAGGCTGGGTGTGTTGCTTTCACCAGCAAAAGCATGCCTCCCAAGCGTACTCATTGCTCCTAATCACTGAATATCTTCCGTGAGTCAGGCGGATGTTCTGTGACATCACTTATAAGTCAAAGAGCCCCTCAAGGAAGAAGGCATTGTCAGTTGAGGAGACCGAGACCGGGCTTCAGCAATGCTCAGTAACTCGTCTAATACCACAATATTTGTAAGGGGCAGTGTCTACTGATGAATCCAGTGTCTACTTTGAAGCAGACTGTTTCCAAAGCTCATTATCTATCATTACTTAATTGTTCCCATGAGGGTAAGCCCTACTTTGGAAGAACAGAGTCTAGGAAAAGAAAACCATCAAACTCAAATAACTTTACACATTGCCCATCCCTGGACACCTGTGTATATATGCAACCGGGTTTGACAGTTGCTTGGAGTTTATTTATATACACTGAAAGGTAGATGCCTTACATGTTTAATCATTCTTTAGGTGCCCAAACTTCTTCCCCAGTGTTCGTGTCTTCTAAGAAAAGATTTAGAAACATTTTATATGGATGCATTTATTATCCTAAGGTCATACATCAGAACTCCTGAATTAGACCCTTTGGATATAAAACTTAAGAACTTTTGTTTGCTTGCTGTATCAATCTCCAAAATTTATGACAGTGTCCTCATTATTCTTTGGGATGGTTGAGCCATCTTCTCTAGAAGAACCTACTTGCCTTTCAGTGGAAGCCTCTTACCCGGAGGCAGCAGCCCTGTGCGTCACTGCCTCTGCCAACGCACTTGTATGGGCAACTGGCAGATCGTGTTCTGTGAGAAGGAAATCCATGGCAGGTGTGAAATGGTGTGAAGGATAATTTTGAAAGAAATCTATTCATCTTGCCTAAGGTATGTTCACAACACAGACTCTGGATGGGCCCTTTAGTGGAGAATCCTAAGTCATCTCTTAGGACCTTTGATACTGAGAATGGAGAGTGTTTGTGTGTGTGTGTGTGTGTGTGTGTGTGTGTGTGTGTGTGTGTGTGTGTGTATGCTGGATTTTAGAAAAGTTAAGTATGGAAAAGGATGATCAGAAGAGCCGAACGTGAAGTGTCTCTTTCTGTCTTCTTCCCCCCCCTCTTCCTCTTTTCTTCCCTTTTCCCTCATGACCATTTTTGAGGTTTGACTTATTTATTTATTTATTTATTTAGAAACAGGGTCTCCTTGCATGCTGGCAAGGAACTCACTCTGTGTCCAAGGTAACCTTTAACTCCCCCTAAGCCACTGACCCCAGCCTTCCAAGTGCTGGGATTATGGGTATGAAGCACTATACCTGACTGGATTTCTTTTGTTTTGGTAAAGTAGATTTATAATAAATACATTACTATATGTTTTAAAGGAATTTACCATTAGATTATAAATTTGCCTATACTTTATTTGATGTATTTTTGTTTGTTTGTTTGTTTGTTTTTCAAGACAGGGTTCCTCTGTGTAGTTTTGGTGCCTGTCCTGGATCTCGCTCTGTAGCCCAGGCTGGCCTCGAACTCACAGAGATCCTCCTGCCTCTGCCTCCCGAGTGCTGGGATTAAAGGTGTGTGCCACTACCGGCCCTGGCTTCGATGTAATTTTAAAGTGAATAGAAAGCAGGGCCCTTGCTATCGCTCGCTGCTAACAGGACAAGCATTATTCTGTGTGCTTCCTCTTTGAAAACCCTTGATTGTCTGCTCACATTTGTGTCTACGCGATTTCAGTAAGTGTTGGGTCTTTGATATTTTTCTCTTACCAGCATTTAGAATTGTGTGTGTATGTGCATGCATACATGTGTGAGTGAATGCGTGCGTGTGTGCGTGCGTGCGTGTGTGTGTGTGTGTGTGTGTGTGTGTAATATTTGATTTGTTAACAGTACCTCAGATTGTCCCTTTCCAGGTCCCTGGCTTGCTGAGCAGTCCCACTTCAGCCCTCCCACCCCGAGTCTCGGTTTACAGGTGCAAACCATAACATCAAAGTTATTATTCTTGATTATGTGTATATCCATGGAATAGAGAAGTACTTGTGAATGTGTCCAGTGAACAATCACATGTATCCTCTCTTCTGCATAAAGCAAGTCTTGCTTTGGTAGGCTCCTGTTAGTTATGAACTTGCGGAATCATACCCCAAAACATTCCTGTCTGTATAGGGAGGCAGTAATAATGATCTTATGTCAGAAGGAGACAGCAACATGAAGCAGGGTGGCCCAGTGGAGCAGTCCGGGGATTAGGAGAGATCAGGTACAGGTTCAAGTCGGGCTTCATATTGCCAGATGCATGTAGATGAATAACTTTTGTCCTGTTTTAGGACTCAGTTTTTATTTTCATTTCTCTATTTTTTTGAATGTAATAACAAAACATGCCTAGTGCAGAAACAGAAAACATAGATATATACTGAATAGCCTTTCTTGATTATAAGTAGCCAAACCTGGTAAGAGCTAATCAAGAAGAAAATTTATTCAATGAGTATGAGGAAGCTCCCAGAATGGATAGGAAGGCAGTGAACTTCCTTAAGCAGTAAGACAGATATAATACAGAATTTGTAGGGGTAGTCGTTTGTGCTTCACCCCAGAATACCGCGCCTAGTAGGCAGCAGGTAAGTGCTAGGTACCTGCCCCCACCTGGAGTGTGGCCGAGACAGGGACCCCTCAAGAACTGCAATGTGTACATGCTCACTCTCTTGGCTGTCTCATGCTGGATGCTGGACTGAAGACCAAGTCAGAGAGAGTTCTCCAGAGAACCATGTTGGACTGCACCTCACCTCTCCTGGATCCCACAACCAACCCCCTTTGCTTACTAAGCTGACTCAAAATAAACCCCCTTTGACCGTCAGATAAACCATGTGGGATTGCCTCATTAATTGCCATTATAGGGACTTGTTCGCACAGCACTGTAAGAAGGGAGAGACCTGCCATTCTTACATCTTACTTTAACTTGGTTAAAGACCCTTCTTTGCTAGCTAGCTCCTCTTCAGATGCAACAAACTCCTCGGCTCCTACTGAACAAACACGCAGAAGAACCTGGCTGAGGAAGCCCCAGTGACTCTCTTCAGCCTGTCTAGAGGGAGACAAGGAAGCTCAGTATTATCTCAGAGGTGTCCACAAGGAACCTGGGGTCTGAGTGGAGAGCAAGAATGAATGCTGGGACGGGAGACTGAGGACAGTTATTTAAACCACAGTCACGCCACCACACAGTCAAAACATTCTGTGTTTTCAATTTCCTTTCCAGACTTTTATTTACATCATAACTGTGAAAACCAGATTAACATTTTACTAAATATAGTTTTATGTCTCAATTAAAAAAGTTAACATATGCCATGAGCATTTATCCATTAAATATACTAACTATTCTATGAACAGCATAACAATCTCATCTTTTGGCCGTTCTATAACTATGTGGGGCTAACCTGTAGAAGGGCATTGTGGCTGTTGTTAGCACTCTACTATTATAAAACAAGGTGTAGGGGAAGCAACATGGGCTTTAGAGTCCACAGTGATTCTATTTAAAGTTCAATTCCAGTGTTCTTCTAGATGAGCATTTGTACATGCCTAAACTCTGAGTCCTGGTATTCTTACTGTAAAATGGGGCTAATACATACCTTACACATCTAGACACATATGGGTTCAACTTGTCATGTCTGCGGCCATCTTGAGATATCATCACCACGATTCCTCCAGAGTAACCTCACTGGGCTTTTCTTGCATAGAATTCCAGAAGTCTATAAACAGGAACACCGCTAGAGTATTGAGGAGCTTTGCACCTAGATCCTGGCTCCAGAAAAGTGGCTGATGCTTTGACATTAGCTTAAGATCAACCAGGTCCATGCTCGTTAGGATGACATCACTTTCTTCCTGACTAATCTGTATGCCCCTCCTTCTGTCTCCTAATGCAGGGTCTTGTGAAAGCCCGCAACTGTACTTCTGTCAGCAAGTTCTTCCAACACACTGTTCTTGGTACAGTGAGCTGCCAATCTCCTCCGGGCAGCCTCTCTGAAGTCTCTTCTGGAGTGCTGGGGCCAGTTGTGTTTTGGAACCATGCTGTTCTAGAGAGATGTGATGACTTTGAGATGATGCTGGGCCATCTTACCCTTTACAGACCAGGGCAAGAGGGGCTTGGGAGGCAGCTTTACAATCATCTGGGCTGAGAGGATCTTGGAGCACCTCAGGGTGGACAGATTTCAGCGGGAGATGGTGGGGAGAGCAAGGTAGTGGAACAGGGATCCAGAGTGGCATTTCGCAAGTCAGGGAAACAGAAGTGTAAATTGAACAGGGTAAAGAGTGGATGGAACCACAGGTGGTGGCACACACGTGATCTCACGGCATAGGAGGCTCCCAGGGGAGGGCTGCTGCATGTTATCAGCCAGGCTGCCTAGGTTTCACAGGAAGCCCTTGCCTCAGAAAACCAAACCAAACTTGAAAAGAACAAGAACTAACAGTAGAGGGCTGGGATGAGGATGGAAACCATTTATAAGGAAATGATTCAGAGACTAATCAGAGGGACAAGTAGGAAGAAGGTGGAAGAGGAAAGGTCAAGATTTGAGGAAGGAGAAAAGCAGCCCACATGTAGCTCCAGGGCACAGTAAAACTAGAATGGGACAGTGGCTGTGGGTTAAGAGGTCCCTTTGTTTCTTCTACTCCAAGTCACAGTCAGAAAGGGTCTGACCGTCAAACATCACGTTCTAATACATACATTACAAACCTGGACATTGTATGGGTTCAACTTGTCATGACTGCGGCCATCTTGAGTTATCATCGCCATGATTCCTCCAGAGTAACCTCAGTGGGCTTTTCTTGCATAGAATTCATAGAAATCTAGAAACAGGAACACCACTAGAGTATTGAGTAGCTTTGCACCTAGATCCTGGCTTAGCTTTAGATAAGAAGCTAGCTAAGAACATGCCATGCTGAAAAATGGGAGGAGAAGGCATGGGAAGAAGTCAGAAGGGACAACATGGGAGGATGCTCCTTCCTGAAGGATGCAGAGACTTGGACAATGAGAAAGGAGAGGCAATAGATGTAAGAAAGAAGGGACACCTCACTTATGTACTCACATCTTCGCTCTACATTCTTCAACATTCTAGAAATAAAATGCCTACTGTGCACTTGGAACTATTCTACACACTGATCAAGGCAGCGTAGTTGCGCTTTCATGAGAAGATGCCTTATAGTGAGAAAATAGACGCTGAAGAAAGACATAAAGTAAACTTAAGTCACCAGGCTGCGGAGTACCTGCTGAGCCATCTCACCAACCCCATCCTTGAATTCTTGATTTGTCTGTCTTCACCTCTGGAGTGCTGGGACTGAAGGCATGTGCCCACACACATGGCTGAAGTTGGCGTATAAAGGACACCAAAGCTGGACGATAAGCAAAGACTGAGTCCCTATACTCTCATGGAGTTGCTGGACCTGCGCTAGGATGCTGGCTTCTGGAACTTGGTTATATGGTTCAAATAAACCTTCAGGGTTTTAGTCACCCTTTGATGGTGTGATGGCTGCTCTCGATTGTCACCTCGATGAGATGGAGAATTATTGGTGAAATTATTAAGGCCACTCCACATAGTTAAAAGGGAGGTTTATTTTGTGGGGTAACTTACAAATGAAGGGATAGGTTGCAGGGTCTAGGAAAGGTATGGTGCAGTCTGGCGGTGTTCTCTGGAGAACTCTGCTCGGTCTACCTCCAGAGTCCAGGGTCCCAGAACCAAGAGAGACCTCTCCTCCGGATCCTGGGTCTTCAGCTTCCTCCCTCCGCCCCGCATTGTGGGCGTGACCATTACTGAAGCCTCAATGGGGGTTGGAACTTCCAGGCCAAGGCTAGGATGGCTACCCACTACAGAGAATCACTTGGCAAATGGGTTTCTGGATATTCCTGTGGAAGATTCTCTAGAGTAGGTTAATTGAGGTGGGAAGACCCGCTACTGTGGGTGGCACTATATGGGATGCTGAACTCTATAAAAAGGAGAAAGCAAGCTGAGCATCATAAATCATCCTTCTGTGCTCTGTGACTGTGGATCTAATGTGGCCTGCAAGTTCCTGCTGCCATGGCTTGCCTGCTGTATTGAACTGAAACCTTGAACTATGAAGCAAAATTAACTACCTTTATTAAAAAGGAAGAAAAGGAGGAAGGAAGGAAGAAAGAAAGAAAGGAAGAGAGAAAGACAGACAGACAGACACAAGTATGACATCGAGAAGGAAACTTAAAAGAAAATTTCAGAGTGAGAAAACTTCACAGAACCCTGAAATCAACTCACTGGTTTATGATTGCAACATGCAAACTTTAGATTGCATATTCAGGACTGCCCTGACTGAGGAACTGATGTGTAAGCTGTGGACTCCGTGACGAGAGGGAGCCAGTCATGTGAGGGTGAGTAGGACGAGATTGAAAGTAGAGTGAGTAGTGTAGTAGCCCCAAGATGAGCTCGGGACATTGGGCAGCACAAAGAAGCAAGGCTGAAATCAAAAGTGAAGAGATGCAGGGTCACAAAGGCAGGCAGAGGCCACAGCTGGAAGGACTTTATAGGTCAAGCATCTGCTGTAGTTTTGAAAGTAATATGGCTGTGTTTCCACTTCAGAACGATTATGCTGGCTATGGTGAGACTCTACTGTAGATAGCAGGAGCAGAGGATGGGGGCCAGTCAAACAAACGATGGGGCCAGTCAAACGATTGCTTTAGTCAAGACAAGTGAAGGCATGGCTTGGACTACAGTGCAGATGATAAAAAGAAGATGAAGTCAGGCCGTATTTCAGAGGAGAGTAAAGTGACATGCTGATGGATTGGGTGTGAGGGTGAAAAGGGATGAACATGCACTTATGGCTGCAGGACTGGAGTGGATGGCAGATTGTTTTATTGAAATAGGGAAGAGTGGAGGTATGCGTAAATCAGGAGATCTGCTGTGCTTGGTCAGTGGACGATTAGTGGAGGAGTGTGTTCACTCTCCATGTTACTTCCAGCCTTGTGCATACAGCTGTACCTGTGTCTCTCATGTAACCCATGTAAGATGATGCTGAAGCATTCCATCCTTGGCCATGCCCACTGTTTTGTGAACTTATTTGCTAATTCTTCTGTTTCTTTGTTCTGGCCATGTCTCGTTTTATTTAGTTCTGGCAAAATCATTTGTCTTTTTCTTATTACCCAACTTTCCATCCGAATGTCAGCTACTTCTATGTCTCAGCCTTTGTTTCAGCTTCAAGATAGGCTGTACAGTCATACAGCTGTCCCTTGACTTGTTCTCTCATCCCATAGAAACAGCCCTAAAACTTGACCATCCAGAGCCCTCTTTCCCTCTGTCTTAGGGAGGAAAATTCACCTACTATCATTTAATGCCTAAGTAAATTCAGCCACTTGTTACTAAGTTCTACAATTGTTATTCTTTTTTTGTTTTGTTTTGTTTTTTTGGGACAGGATTTCTCTGTGTAGCTTTGCGCCTTTTCTGGAACTCACTCTGAAGCTCAGGCTGGCCTCTAACTCACAGAGATCAGCCTGGCTCTGCCTCCCGAGTGCTGGGATTAAAGGCATGAGCCACCATCACCTGGCTACAATTGTTATCTATCTATCTATCTATCTATCTATCTATCTATCTATCTATCTATCTACCTACCTACCTATCTATCTATCTATCTATCTATCTATTTATTTATTGTTTTTTTTTTTGAGACAGGGTTTCTCTATAGCTTTGGAGGCTGTCCTGGAACTCTCTTTGTAGACCAGGCTGGCCTCAAACTCACAGAGATCTATCTGCCTCTGCCTCCCGAGTGCTGGGATTACAGGCGTGCACCACCGCCACCTGGCTACAATTGTTATTCTTAATAAAACAAAACAAAACAAAACAAAACAAAACAAAACAAAACAAAAAACCTCAAAAAACCCAAAACAACAACAACAACAACAACACAAACACAAACAAACAAACAAACAAAATCCCCTTTGTTCCAAGTACCAGCTTAAATGTATTACTTGTCAGGGTTTTAATAACCATATCTAGATTTAGGTTTTCATTGAGCAGATGTGCTGTTTGAACTGAGCCTTGACTTATACTTGAGTCTTTGAGGAAATTCCTCACTGGTTTCCCTTTGTCTGGTCAATGCATTTCTCACAATGTAGTGCTCATCCACTGAGCTACATCCACCGCAAGCCAAAGCCAGTTTTGGTTGTGAGCCTAGCCTTTAATGGCAGAGCCATCTCTCCAGCCCATCCAAAGCCATTTTTACAACATACACTTGACCCCGGTCAGCTTTCTGCTTGTGGTTCTCTGGTACTATACTTGTTACATCTCCATAGCTGTGATCAAATGTCTGAAAGAACCAATTTGAAGGAGGAAAGATCTATTTGGGCCCAGTCCACCATGGCAGGAAAAACATCAATCGGCAGGCAGGAGGAAGAAGTCAGGACAACATAGCTCCCAGGCACATGCCTGCATTGCCTGTTTCCTCCAATGAGGTCTCCCATCTCCTTTCTTTCATCAGCTTCCAATGACATCAACATAGTACAAATCCAACAAGGAATTTATTCATTAGGTTGGGCCTTCATAACTTAATGGCACCTCGAGGTATCCTTGAAGACACCTTCAGAAGAATGTCTAGCTAATCTCAGAAGCATTTTTTGAATCCAATCAACTTGGCTACCTTGAGGATAAAGCCTGTTGATGCTGCATGCCTTGGCAGAGATATGACCGAGTCCCACATGGCTCATGTGCTTCCTGCTTACTGTCTCTAGCCTCTCCTGCAATCACGTTGAGTTTGTGTGGTTAGGCAGGTCCTGCAGAAAGTAACTGTGCCACTTTGGAGCCAAAGTGTGTGAGGTGAGTGTCATCTCCACACTGTCTTTACCTGCTGTGATCATCCCTAAAGCCACATATTGAGAAACTAACATTAAACGATGGCAGGACCCTTTGTGTCTTAGGCAATGTCATCTGACCTGGGTTAGAGTGTGTTTGACGGATAAATAACTGTTCTCTGGTTAAGGTAGAGTGTAGTGGGTAGCCATTCCAGCCTTGGCTTGGAAGTTCCAACCCCCATTGAGGCTTCGGTAATGGTCACGCCTACAAGGCGGGGCTGAGAGAGGACGCTGAAGACCCAGGATAGAGATGCGAGGGATCTCTTGGTGCCTGGACCTTGGATGCTGGAGGTAGACCGAGCAGAGTTCTCCAGAGAACACCACCGGATAGACTGTGCCAAACGTTCCCAGACCCTACAAACTACCTATCCCTTCATTTGTAAGTTACCCCACAAAATAAACCTCCCCTTTAACTATGTGGAGTGGCCTTAATAATTTCACCAATCGTAGAGAGTTTTGGAGTTTCATTTCTACATCACTACGTGGACTGTTTGTGCGGTACACACAGCTACTATAGTGCTGTGCGCTCTACCCAAACCCACTTCTAGCCTGTTCTAGTCTGCAGGTCTGTGAGATGTTCTCACTTCCTCCAAGGAGCTGTACTTTCTCCCGCCTATGGTTGTTGTTTCCCACTTGGAAAATGTCTACCAATTCCTCTTCCTATTTCCAATATTTGCGTTTTATCCAAAATCTTACTCATTGCTTAGGTCACAACCTAACTGTCACTTCCTGACGGGACGCCCTCTAATTATTTCCTCCCAAAGCCCCTGGACATCTTGCTTCGTGCACCTCACTGCATTGTATTCATTTGTCTAGCAGATCAGTCCCTCAGCTTCATCAAGGTTCAGACGCCATCTTCCTTGCCTGTCATGGGGTCTCCAGCTGCTCCCAGAGTGCTAACATTTAGTAAGATTTCAATATTTATTTGCTCAGTGACATTGACAGAATGATGAATTTTTTACTAGTAGGAGATAAATAAAAGCAAGTAAGATGGAAATTACAAAAAATGGGAGAAAATAGTAATGTACATCCTTCATCTTGTGAGGTAACGACAGGCGGTCAGGTTATGATGGTTCGTGGATGTTCTCGTTTGTATTCTGTGTTATCATCTGAATTACCAAGTGAAAGTAAAATCTTTCTCCTTCTTCTTCTTCTTCTTCTTCTTCTTCTTCTTCTTCTTCTTCTTCTTCTTCTTCTTCTTCTTCTCCTCCTCCTCCTCCTCCTCCTCCTCCTCCTCCTCCTCCTCCTCCTCCCTCTCCTTCTTCTTCTTTTTCTTCTTCGTCTTTTTTAGAAACTCCAGTGGCCTTCTATTGCATATGGCGCAAAGCTAAAATGTCTCAGCATTGAAGTATAAGTCAGTTGAAAGCGAGTCCTCATCTTTCCTCATCCATTTCACGCATGCTCTCTATTCCAACCAAATGAACGCACCTTGCCTTCTCATCGTAGGTGAAACTCTCATCTCGCCCACCGGACATTGACTCCGCCTCAATGCCTCATCTTCTAAGAGCTGTCTAGCCCCTTAGCAGTCTGTCCTTCTGTGACGCTGTAGTCTGTAGTGGGTGGTCCTAGAGGAGGTTCTTCACATCTGCACCACTCTTGTTGAGAAGCGGCCATCTCTTGGTAGTCACTCTCTTGGATGTCATCTCCGTTATAATAATGCTTAGCCCAAAGAGAAGGCAGCTCTCAGATGGTGTGGTAAGCTGCTGGGTGAATGCACAGCCACCACAGAGACAAAGCTGCAGGGTCAGTGAAAACTCTCTCTCACCTGGGCCTTAAGTGTTTGCTTTTCTTGAGTGACGACAGGAGTAGAGAAAATAGTTTCTTTTTCTTTTCTTTTTTCTAAGTCTATTTTCCTCTTCTTTATTTTCTCTTTGGCCTGAATAGGTTCTAAAGGGCTGAATAAATGCAGACAGCACATTTCATATCCCATGGCTATTTATAGTTTGGTAGCAAAATCTTTCTTTTTTTTTGGAGCTGAGGACCGAACCCAGGGCCTTGAGCTTGCTAGGCAAGTGCTCTACCACTGAGCTAAATCCCCAACCCCCGTCGCAAAATCTTCATCCAAAATATGTATACTTTTGATTTCTTGGACAACTAGAACATAGCTTTTCTTAATTGCCTAAAATTTTATGCCACTTCTTTTTTTTTTTTTTTTAAGCTGAGGATCGAACCCAGGGCTTTGCACTTGCTAGGCAAGCGCTCTACCACTGAGTTAAATCTCCAACCCGCTACTTCTTGTGTGAACTTTTCTTCTAAAGTTTCTTTCCTTTCTGACACATCTAGGGTTAACGGTTCCCCCTGTTTTGAGAATGGAAGAAATTTAACTTACATTGATCTTTTTTTTTTCTTCTTCTAATTTTAAGTGTGCTGTGAATTGCTCTTAATTCTCCCCCTCCCCCAGGCATTTGGCCTTCAGCACTGGGGAAATTCCGTTCCTCTCTCCTCACTAAAGGTATTGTGGTGACAGGTTATTAGTCTTGACAACTCTCCAAGATTGTGTCACTGGCCCGGGATGGCATGCTGACAGAAGCCCATGCGTCTCAGAAGGAGTGGGCTTAGCCTGAGGAACTTCACAGAAATGCCACCCGACGCCCAGGCTGGCACCGCTTTCTTCACAGGATATTCCATCTCATGCTCGCATCGACTCTGACCAGTGACCGACCGCTAGGCTCCTTCTCACCCACAGGCCAGGGATGGACTTAAAGGGTTGCTGCTCTAGCCCTGGAGCAGACAGGCAAAGGGTAAAGGATGCTCCTAGGAACACCACGTCAGCCTACAATACCTACTTGGGGGAGGTTTGGGAGGGGCTTTGGGAAAGATTCTCGATCTATTCAGATATATCTAGGATTTGCCAGGCCCATTGAGAAAGAGACAGGGGCACAAGCAGGAGCAGCGTCTTGCTGGTTTCCCTTATGTGTGGGCTAGAATGGTCAATCCAGACATATTCTGCATGAACTTGGCTAAAGACTCCTAACAAGGACTCCTGACTATTAAAAATGTGTGTGTGTGTGTGTGTGTGTGTGTGTGTGTGTGTGTGTAAGAGTGAGTGAGAGAGAGAGAGACAGACACAGAGAGATAGAAAGTGACAGAAAGATAGACAAAGATAGACAGACATAACGAGAGAGAGAGAGAGAGAGAGAGAGAGAGAGAGAGAGAGAGAGAGAGAGGATGCATGCTTCATACATGTTTTTTTGCATGTGTGTGTTTCATCCAGCAAGGACAATTGCATTTTGGCTTACAAGAGCAAAGTCCCGTTTTCTTTCTGTAAGGCAGTCTGGATTTTGTTGTGCTCAGCAGGCCCTTTGTCTAACGCATTGACACCTTAATGAAAAACAAAAGGTAGATTCATCAAAAGAGACAAGATTACTGGAATCATAAATGGAGACCATCAGGCAGGCTAGCGACAATAATAATAATAAATTGTGGCTATCCTCCCAGAAACTTGCTTTTCTAAGGGGCTTTGATAATTACCTGTCATGGTCTCAGTTCCCACACCCACTCCTTGAATGGATGGAGCCTATTTATAGCTCCCGAAATCCTCGTATTTGCCTCTCGAAGTGCGTGCCATTTCAAGCGTGGGTAGAGGAGGGCTTATTCTAGTTTTCCGGGAGGGGAAAGTGACAAGGAGCTGTTTGGTCGATGCTTACCAAAGCAAAATGACAAGGAAGAAACAAAACACAAACAAAACTAGAGTGGGTAAGGTTTGAAGGCGAGCCTGGTCTCCCTCACGAAGGCGCCGGTTCTCGGTGGGGTTGTTCCGTGAAGGAGATGTCTAACACGGCGGCACGCCGCTCGTGTGGAGGGTTAAAGCCAAGATGCAACACCAGCATGAGCAGTGCCAGGGGAGATGGGGAACACAGCGCTGGTGAACATCCTGTTAGGGGTGTGGGAGCTTGAGGGATTCTGGTTTCTCTTCCCTTAATGGATGTTCTGACATAAATGACTGAATTTAATGAAATCACAGGCTCCTAAAAAGACTGGATGTCCTAGTGATTGAGTTTTTCTCTATGGTTTAATTCATAGAAATACGTAGGGGGTATTTTGCAGAGGAAAGTGAGATGGAGAACCTACTTTCCAGAGACTCAAACCAGGTCATGCCGGCCATTAACTCTCACTCTGTGATCCCAAGACTTGGAACAAGTCAACTATCTGCTCTGGGACTCAGCAGCTGTATTTGTTTAGTGGGTACATTGGGGTAGAGCCTCTCTAGCCCCCCCCCCCCCCACTTTAAGGTTGAAATCTTGGTATCTTTTGGTCTGTACGGTATTGGATACTAGAAGATCCAGTTGGATAATGTAAAAATTGAAGTCTTCACAGTATAATGAGTCAGTCTGGCTTACCAAACGAATACCCAAGGGCATGTTTCTCTTCAACATTGTTTCTCTGTGCAGACCCCATATCCAGGCCCCACTGCAGGTGCTCTTTTATAATTAGAAGGGTTGTTGGTGATGACATCATCCTCTTTGTAGGGATGGGGCCTCTGAGATGGGCTCTGATGGCCACACCCCTGCTGCTCATGTTCCTGTCCCACTTCTTGTATTTGAGTGTGGGCTGGGAATGTTGACTCGGCCCGACTGTGGAAGTGACGGGCTGTCATTTCTGAGATCATGTTACAGAAAGGCCATGTTACCTGTCCTTTCTCTTTCTCAGTCTTTGCTCCTTGGGAAGCCGTGTGTTCTGACTCTCTGTGGTGGAGAGCCTATGGCTCAAGGCAGGATCCCTTACGGACCTGGGGCCTGCCCATACTTACACAAGTGAGCCCAGATACAGGTCCTTGTCCAGGTAAACCTTCAGATGACTGCCACCTTGGTAGATACCTCAGCTGTAGCCTTGTGAGAGACGTTGATAACGTCCAGATTCTCAACTCATTGATGAGACAATAGGTTTCTATTTTTTAAGGTAGTATTTTTATTCTTTGAGAATTTAGTATAAACATACAATGTGTTTTGATAATGTTTACCTCCCATTTCTTCTCTAACTCCTCCCAAATCTACCCTACTCTCTCTCAACTTTGTGTGTTTGTATGTGCTTGTGTGCATATGTATGTATATGTGTGTTTGTGTGTCTCTCTGTGTGTCTCTGTGTGTATATGTGTGTGTGTCTGTGTGTGTGTCTGTATGTGTATATGTGTGTGTGTCTGTGAGTATATATGTGTGTGTGTGTGTCTATGTGTGTCTATATGTCTGTGTGTGTGCATGTGTGTCTGTATGTATGTCTCTGTGTATGTGTGTATGTGTGTGTGTGTGTGTGTGTGTGTGTGTGTGTATGTGTTTGTGTCTTTGTATCTCACTAAGTCCAGTTTGGGCTGCTCATGTACTCATGGAAGTGGGGGTCATCCACTGGAGTGTAGTTGACCTACCAGGCTTCACACCCTTAGGGAAAACTGACTTTCCCTTCCAAAGAATCCACTGAATCTCAGTGGCTCTTCAGGTAGGGTGGGACTCATGTGCTTCTCCTCATGCTTATTAGAATGTTGAATGGCTTGATCTTGTGCACGTCCCGGTTAAGCAGCCACAGCTGCTGGTAGTTCATGAGTGCTGCCGTTCCATGATGTCAGGAAGACAGACACTGTTTTAGTCTGGTCCTCCTAATGTCTGGCTCTTAGAGTCTTCCCACACCCTTCTCCATGGTGGTCCTCCAGTCTCAGAGGAAGGATTTAAGATCCTGATGTACCATTGTAATGGAGCTTGCCACAGACACTTATTCTCTACCCTTTGATCAGTTATGAATTTCTGCTTCGACCTCTGTCCAGTGGCCAAAACCACTCCTCTGATTAGATCTGAGACCTATGCTATGGGTGTAGTGATAGGAATTTAAAGGGTAGTTTGCTTCTATGTCTGTTTAACAAACCTGTGACCTGTGAGCTCCTCAACTGTGGATCCTTGACCAGATTGATAGTACAGACCCATGGGCATTTCTTGACACACCTTCCAACCCGGTCATTATTGTAACTCATAGTTCACAGCCAGATAAGACCATTGGTGACTTTTTTCTGTCTCCATCAGAGTGGCCTGTTGGGCATTTCCTTGATTAATGACTGATGTGGGAAGGCCCAGGTTATTGTGGGCAGTTGTAAGCAAGGCCACCCCTGGACAGGTGTCCCTGGGCTGTATAAGAATGCAGGCTGGTTGTTGCTGTTATAACAGTTACGACCACTGCTACTACTGTTTCTGGGATTGCCATTTCATAACTGGTTACTAAAGCTAGCACAGTGGAGACCCTGGCAGCAAAAGTAGCTATCACAGTTAACTAATTTTTCATTCTATTGGGTATTTAAATCAATAGCTATATACATTTCGATTGGCTTTGAAAGTTATAAATTTACAAACTCAAGTTCCATTTGCTCTCGGGATACCCTCTTACAAGGACTCCAGTTTGTAGTAAGGCTCGTTAAGGAATGGAATGGCTCAGCTGCCTTTAGCCTACTGGCTATGGGTGGATTAAGACTTCTGTTGGTCTTTTCTGTGTCGAACACACAGATTGCAAGCCCAGAGCCACTTAGAGATCTTTGGCAACAGTTAACTCTGCAGTTCTCACATGATTGAGCCTGTATGATAATGAGTATTCAGAGATGGGTAATTCCTGGTGGTGGTGGGGGCTCACCAACCTAAGACAGAACGCCTGTGTGGCCTGGACAGGTGTCTCCATGATGGGTAAGGTGACCTGCTGACCTCCCAACAACCTAAGTCAGAAGCTCACTTTTTTAGTAAAATGGGGGGGGGGACCTGTAGGTCCCTGGGCCCCGTTTTGGGTAACTGTTGCCTTGCTTGCTGACCTTGACCTTGATATCCTCCCTATGCTAATTCCCTGTGAGATTCCACCCTCCTGAATGCTTAAGGGAAGCTCCTTGTCTGTGTATGCAGCATATTGGGTGTTAACAGCTTAGATGAAAGACTGTAAAACATTGTGAAACTGGGGTTGGTATGTAAAATGAAAAAAAATTTAATAAATAAATATATATATATTTTTTAAAAGAATGCAGGCTGAGCCACCTGTGAGGAACCACCCAGGAAACAGCACTCCTCAGCATTCTCTGCTTCAGTTCCCGCCTCCAAATTCCTGCCTCAAGTTCCTTCTCCCACACTTCCCTTCATGAAGGTCTGTAAGCTATAAGCTGGAATAAACTCTTTATTCCCCAATTAACTTCTAGTTATAGTGTTTATCACAGTGATAAAAAGCATACTAAGACAGTGGGAAATGACCTAACAGAAGTCGAAACCCAAGTTTCTGATGGCTTGCGTGGTGGTTGAGTAAAAAATGTCCCCTATAGTCCAGACATTTGAACACGTGGTCCCCCATTGTGGGTTCCGTTTGGGAAGGGGTGAGTCCAGGTGGTACAGCCTTGCCTGAGGAGGTGTATCACCGGGGTCGGGCTTTGAGATGAAAAGGCCTCCAGGCCTTCCAGTTTACTCATTCTCTTTGGTGCTTGTGGTTCCAGATCTGAGCTCTCAAGTTCCTGCTCCAGTTTCCATGTCTGCCACCTGATACCCCACCGTCCCTGTCACTATGGACTCTAACCCACTGGACCATAAGCCAAAATAAACTCATTCCTCTATACATTGCCTTAGTCATGGTGTTTGATCCCAGCAAAGGGAAATTAACTACTGCAACTTATTACTGGAGGCTTCGAACCTACAAATGAGACAAGGCAAGGATGAGCGGAGAGAGGCGCTTGTAGGAGTGAGTGTCTCCAAGCTGACAGCTAAGAATAAGATTTTGCAGAGGAAATGAATCCCACCTTGAGGGGACTAGTCTTAGTGGTTATCAGCTCTCTTCACCTACAACTCAGATAATGAAATTGGAAGCAATTTTACATTGTCTACAGTTGTCAAAATCGCCACAGACATAATTCATGCCTTAAATATCATTTTCTCGCTCACTGGACAGTAATGCAGACATACCACACATTATTCAGTTGGCTTTTACCCAGAGTCAACTGAGCTCATGAAGCTGTCGTCAGTTAAGTCTGCTAGAACTGCCCACTTTCCTGCTGGATGTGGGTAGCCTGACCAAGAGCTTCCAGAGCTCCGATTTTCTCTCAGTGCTCCTGGATCTCAAAAGTTCAACACAGATACGGAGTCTCATTTCTAGAGGTGTTAACTGTTGGGTAGTTTGGAAGCTGGGAATATCAGCAATACAGGTAAACGAAACACATTTGCAGTCCTCCACAAACCAAAGCTTGCCCTCTTTTCCCAAGGCCCAGATCATGCTTGCTTGGCTTCTGGCACATTCTCAGACCTCCTCACCATTGTGCCTCTGCGTGTTTAAAATAACAGGCATCCAGAACTACTGATGCACTCAGTATGACAAAAATGCCTATAGAACATGGTTATTGGTAGGTTGTTCACAGCAGATGCATATGGAATCAACCTAAGTGTCCACACTTATCGCTGATCACATGTGACATACATTGCATATAATAGAATGTTGCAATTATAAAGTCAACAATTATAAAGAAGGTAATTGTTATTTTAAATATTATTATTTATCAGCATGAGTAAACCAGGAAGGCATTATGTTAAGTCAAATAAGTCATACACAAGAAGATCAATATCAAAATGATATCATACATATATGGAATCTAAACAAGTTGATCCCTCAGAAGAGGAAAACAGGATGGTAAATACTAACAGTTGGGGAATTTTAGGACAAAACACCAGTAAAGAGGTGTTGGCAAAAGGGTATGTTACTGTAATTACTTATGTGGAAATAAGTTTAAGAGAGCTAGTGCCCAGTACAGTAACTGTAGGTAATGACAGTCTGTTGTGTTCTTAAAATAATCAGAGTGGATTCTGTGTTCCCTTTACAAAAAGCCAGCACAGAAGCTAGATTAGTCCTTCTGTGCTGGGCATGTGCCTCAAAACATCATCTTATGTGTGGCAAATACAGATGATTTTACATATTAAAGAAAAGGAAAAAAAACAAAATCATAATAACAACAACGACAAAATGTTGGTTCTGCAGTAGCCCTGCTATGAGCCTTCCTAAAAACAAGCTTGAATGTGGTGGTTAAATCAAGAAGCTGCCTCTCAGATGACCTGGGCTCAGACCCAGCTCCTGTTCCATTCACAGC
The DNA here is from genome assembly GCF_903995425.1 of Onychomys torridus. Taxonomy (NCBI): domain Eukaryota; kingdom Metazoa; phylum Chordata; class Mammalia; order Rodentia; family Cricetidae; genus Onychomys; species Onychomys torridus. The sequence goes on from NC_050462.1 coordinate 16,948,993, forward strand.
CCACCCACCACCATCTCCTGCCTGCTCAGCTGCAGGAGCCTCTAACTAATCCTCTGCCCTCTTTGCTACCTTCATCTTTCTTCAAAAACAGTGATCATGAATAATCTCTTAATTGACTTTTTTTTTTTTTTAATAAAAGTGCATGCCTATTGCTTAAAAAAAGACAAATTGAAAAGTGCAGGTAATGAAAAATAAGTCTGTTGAGCCAGCCCGCTAGTTCCTAAGGCCCTTTTCTTAGGTGCAACTGTGTCTTCGGGTTTCTATTGCTATGAAGAGACACCATGACCACAGCAACTCTTATAAAAGAAAACATTTAATTGGGGGCTGGCTTATAGTTCAGAGGCTTAGTCTTTTGTCATCACAGCAGTAAGCATGGAGGCCCTTAGGGCAGACATGGTGCTAGAGAAGTAGCTGAGAGTTCTACATCTGGATCAGCAGACAGCAGGAAGAAAGTGCCACATTGGGCCTGCCTTGAGCATCTGAGACCGCAAAGCCCGCCCCCTAGTGACACACTTCCTCCAGCAACACCACACCCACTCCAACAAGGCCACACCTCCAACAATGCTAGCCCTTATGAGCCTATGGGGGCCAGTTTCATTCAAACTACCATAAACCATGTTTACAACTGAATGGATAGTTTTTAAAAATGGTTTTTTTTTTGTGAGTATATATTTCTTTGATCATTTTTGTCTTCTATATGTGGATGTGCTTTGTATAGATGATGGGTAAGAGAGAAGCTCTCCATAAGCCTTAGGAACAACATTCTACTTTTTGTTGTTGATGTCATCCCAGGTTTACTGAAAATATTACCCAACAGCAGAGGAGGTTCAAACAGCTGCACCGTGGTGTTCAGAAATTCATCGCACTGTAGGCTGAGTGAGCAGCAGGGTGTAGGTATCTGGAGCCTTAGCATTTCCTAGGTGTTGGGAGCTAGCCCAGTGATCTTGGAACATAGTCATCTCTCCTCCTCTATCCTGCAGCTTGATGGAGAAGCCTCTCACTGCCTCTCTGGAATCAGCTTCAGCAGATGTGTGGCAACTGCTCCCTTGTGGAGCTTCTTAGTGTGAAGAATAGTGATCTTGTACACACGCTTGTGAGCGTGAAAGTCATTGTTATTGCCTCGTTGCTTGGAGTATACTTCTTTTATTGTTGTTTGTTTGTATTTTGAGAGAGGGGTTCTCTGTGTAGCTTTGGAGCCTGTCTGGAACTCCCAATGTAGACCAGGCTGTCCTGGAACTCACAGAGATTCACCTGCCTCTACCTTCTGAGTGTTGGGATTAAAGGTGTGCACCTACACCTCCTGGTGCTTAGGGTAGTCTTTAACGATGACCCAGATTGCTTTTTTTGCGTGATTTTGGTTTGAATTCAGCCCATGTTTGGGATCTGAGTAAAAGAGCAATACCCCATACTAACAGGGCCTTCAAGTCCCTACCCCATACTAACAGGGCCTTCAAGTCCCAGCCGACCTGCTCACATCCCCCCTGAGTGTATGACAAGCCTCACGTTTTCTGCTTTCTACATTGGACTCAAATTAGATCTGAAAACATCTAACATTACTTCCAGGGGTTTTCACACATTTTTCTCATTTTTCAGAGTAGCTTTCTCTCTGACCTAAGATTAATGATTGATGTGTGACTGTTTCCCATATACACATCCCACCCATGCTTAGCAGCCACATGGTTTACATGGAAGGGGTGCACCCTACAATCTAAAGGGACACAGATCCACCCTTTTGACCGCAGTGGTTGGTTCAGGCATCTGATGGTTATGAGGTCTGGCTTGGATTTAACTGAGTCAGCATAAAAACTTGTGTCTCTCTCTCTCTCTCTTTCTCCTAAGTATGAGTGAACTCTGACTGTTGGTAGATATTATTATGATAGAAGCCCAGAGTGGGGGAAAAATCGTAATTCTGAATAACAATTTGAATGTCTTAGAAACAAAGCCAGAGCCTTGATCAAACTATATTTGCAGGTATTCCATCTCAGCAACTAATAAATAAATACTTTTAAATATCTTAACAATTTTTTCCTTGGGCTTTGTATGCCTTAGACAAGTTAAAGCGTCTCACATGCTGCTCCTGCTCCACACAAGCCTGCTTGTACTTGCTTATTCCCAGTCTTCCTATGTGTAGTTTCCTCTGAGAGGTTGCTTAATGACTCTCCAGATGAGGTCGGGCCTTCCTTCTGCTTTCTGTCACTGAGGATTTTCCTCCTGAATACTCCTCACCATGACTGCAGGGAAGGATTATTTTTAATATCCCTCTCCCTGTGGGAAGATACCAAGTGTCAGCGGGGCCACATCTACCTAGTTCAATGTTTTAAAACAAGTCCCTGCCACATGCCTCACGTGTGAACTGTGATATAAATAGAGACCATGTGCAAAAGGGAATGAATGGTAGAACATATCAATAACTACTATAGATGGTGTAGACCTCCCTCCCTCCCTCCCCCTCTGTCCCTCCCCCTCCTTCCTTCTCCCCTTCCCTCCCTCCTTACCTTCCTTTTATCTTTCCTTCCTTCTCCTACTTCTCTTTCCTTTCTGAGACAAGATTTCATGTCCAGCCTGATCTCCAACTCCTCACTATGCAGCCAAGAATGATTTTGAATCCCCTGCCTCCACGTCCTCCCCTGCAAGGATGGGTATGTAGTATCATGTCCCATTGGAAACTTGGCTTTTCACAGTGGTTTTCAGATGAGAGTTAAAAGGTCTCACAGATTGAACTACAGTGCCCATCTTTGATCCAACTTGAGCAAGGTATCCTGAAACTCCAGGCTGTAGATAACCAGTGTCTGCCATTGAGTCTCCATGGAAACGGTTCGTGTGTAATGGTTAAGAGCATCATTGCAATGCAGGCCCAGGCCCGGAGAAGACAGGGTCCTTTGAATCCTTGGGTTAAGGGTTGGGGCAAGTTTCTCAACTTCCAGCTGGAATGAGGATTATGATATCTTGATCTTTGAAATGAGGATTACAATACTGTCTGCCTCATGGGGCTTTTGTGAGGTTAAATGATGTACGTTGCTGTGTGCTTATCTCAGTAATATATTTTTGTTTAAAAGATGATTCAGTCATTCATTCATTCATTCATGTGTTTGTGTGGTCATGTGTGTCCCACAGCACACATGTGAAGGTCAGAGGAAAACTCGCCGAGATCGGGTCTCCCCTTCTACTGCATGGCTCCCAACAATCAAACTCAGGCAATCCAGTTTGACAAGTGCCCTTACCTGCTGAGGTACCTCACCAGTCATCAATAATGTATTTCCCATCACATAGTAAAGCATATTATTCAATAATGCTACACAGCTGTTAAAGGATGTGCCACATGCAGCACACTGACCTCAACAGCCTGATTTTCTGTCACGTAGTAAATAGTAGATACAGAACAGAGTGCCAAGGTGTGCAGCTGTCAGTTACTGTCAGCACAGCTGGATCCGTTTCTGGGCTTGTGGGATGAGGTTTCTCTTAACTCCATCTACATCAGTGGTTCTCAGCCTTTCTGATGCTGCGACCCTCTAATACAGTTCCTCATGTTGTGGTGACCCCCAACCATAAAGTTATTTTCATTGCTACTTCATAACTGTGATTTTGCTAGTGTTATAGATCGTAATGTAAACATCCGATATGCAGGATATCTAGTATGTGACCCCTGTGAAAGGGTCGTTCACCCCCCCCTAGGGGTCACGACCCTCAGGTGGAGAACCACTGAACTAGGTCTTTTCGAATGGCCGAGTCAATAATGTATTGAACTAAAATGGACTGGAGGCTAGATTTTGAAAATTATTTCGGTCTGGTTGTGATTCCCATGCAATCTTGAGACTGTGAACAGCTGTTGTTCTCCAAAGACAAAAATGAATTGAAAGGAGTATTTATTTTGACTTTGGTTGTTGGTTGGAATGTCAATAGCCCTGAACGTGCCACACTCATTGGGCAAGGCCGTGGCTTTTCACAAGGGGCAAAATAAGGCCTGCTTTAACAGCCTGCTTGTGGTTGGATCAGTCACGGGGATTCTTTAAACACAGCAGAATGCTGCTATTGGTATTTGCATATCAATGAGCGGCCACAGGCTGCTGTGTCTCTAACTAGGGGACTGTGTCCAGTTCAGGTGGGAACCACATGTCTTAGGAGTTCATTCACACACATCTCCTGAGCACAGGCGGCGCCGGCTGAGGCAGTTGCTGCATTTCTCAACTGGGTATTTTTGATGTGGTCAGAAATCAATGAATGATGCTGTGTGCGTGCATGTGTGCACGTGTGTTGTGTGAGCACATGTGTGCACATATACACACCCGTGTGTGCTATGTGGAGGCTGGAGGTCAAGGCTATTTATCCTCCCTCTTGTTCTCTACCTTAGTTTTTCTTTGCAGCAGGGTCTCCCACTGAACCCCGAGCTCCTGCTTTTGTGGCCACACTGGCTCACCAGCGAGTCCTTAGAATAAATTCTCCATGTCTCAGTGCCGAGGTTACAGACATGGACCCAGCTTTCCTGTGGTTGCTGGGGATCTGAAGTCAGCCAGTGAAGCAACTCCCCAGCCCTTCCTCTTTAGTAAAGGTAGGCTGTGGAGATTCACTTTTGAGTTTCGGAAGTTGGATGCATTGCATGAGGTGGGCCTTTTAAAAAAATCAGCATTGCCTTCATGGGGAATTCAGATTTTTAAATTCAGCCGAAAGCAGCCCCCAACTTGTTGCTTCTGATGTGTGGCTTCATTCTTGGCCAGGGTCTCTTCCCAGCTTTGCGGTCTGTCTCACTGACTTGGATGGAAATGAAGCACATGTACTCTCTTCCCCAGTTTCCAGAATGCACAGTTGTAGGGTTGTAGGCCGATGCACAGAGTCACACAGAGAGAATGAGCCGACTAATTGAGTGACCACCTTCTTTCTTTCCCAAGCTCAGCACAGCACCTGCCATCTTCTCTTCAGGTGACCCTAACCTAGTCAGCAGCATTTGAGGGCACCCCCACCACGGAGCCATAACATGCATGAGCGATTACTATTTCCAACAGTTTGGCACGAATATGATGATGTTAAACCTCCCCACTCACAGGTCACAGCTGAACCATGTACTGTGGGTGGGTGGGTGGGTGGGTGGAGAAGCCATTTGGGGAAAACCCCACACCTTCTAGATTTTTATTTTCAGTAAACTGAAAATTGATTGTTGATGTGCTCACATTTAGACAAACAGAGCAGACATAGCACACAGAATGACAATACACAAGTTTGCTCTCCCTTGGAACTGTCCTAGAACCCACCTGAAGGGTCTGTCCTCCACCCCTTCTCCAACTGTATAATGAGACACAGATCTTTTGGTGGTGGTGGTGGGGGGGCGGGTGTCACAGCGATTTTAGCTCAGGCTGGCCTTCAACTCCCCATGTAGCTGAGGATAGCCTTGAAATTCTGACCTTCCTGCCTTCACCTCCTGAGTACTCTCAACTGGTTTATGAGATGTTGGAGACAGAACCCCAGGGCTCCTGTGTGCTAGACAAGCGCTTTATTACCGCCCCCCCCATTCCTTGCCCAAGACACAAACTATTATTATCCAGCTTTTCTACCGAGTTACCAAGGGGAGAGACGGTGACTGGAGGGTAAATGCAGAAGGCACAGAGTCTCTATTGTGTGTCTGTGCACGCTAAGTAAGAGATAAGTTGTCACATGTCACGTGTTCTTACTGTACAGATATTGATAAAAATAGCTAGCATCAATGGTCTGGGCTTTCTACTTTACAGCGGTATCAGAGTGATAGGCACTCAGCATGGCCTACTTCAACCTTCAAATTTTGCTTTTTTATTTTTTTAGGCAGTATGTCATGCCACCAAGGCTGACCTTGAGCTCACTGTGTGGCCAAGGACGACTCTGAGCTTCATTTTAAAAATTGTTTTTTATTGTTTATATTTTAAAAATATTTACTTTCATGCTCTCTCTCTCTCTCTCTCTCTCTCTCTCTCTCTCTCTCTCTCTCTCTCTCTCTCTCTCTGTCAGATACCCTGGAGCTGGAGCAGCAGGAAGTCATGAGTCACATATGCAAGAGTAGGATGTGCTCCTAAAGCTGACCCATCCCTCTAACCACCGTCATCTTTCATGCATCTTAACCTTGAACTTCTGATCTTCCTGCTTTTGCCTCCTAAGTGATGGGGATACAGGCTTTTGCCTCCTAAGTGATGGGGATACAGGCTTTTACCTCCTAAGTGATGGGGATACAGGCTTTTAAGTGATGGGGATACAGGCTTTTGCCTCCTAAGTGATGGGGATACAGGCTTTTACCTCCTAAGTGATGGGGGTACAGGCTTTTACCTCCTAAGTGATGGGGGTACAGGCTTTTACCTCCTAAGTGATGGGGATACAGGCTTTTACCTCCTAAGTGATGGGGATACAGGCTTTTACCTCCTAAGTGATGGGGATACAGGCTTTTACCTCCTAAGTGATGGGGTACAGGCTTTTGCCTCCTAAGTGGTGGGGATACAGGCTTTTACCTCCTAAGTGATGGGGTACAGGCTTTTGCCTCCTAAGTGATGGGGATACAGGCTTTTACCTCCTAAGTGATGGGGATACAGGCTTTTACCTCCTAAGTGATGGGGTACAGGCTTTTGCCTCCTAAGTGATGGGGATACAGGCTTTTACCTCCTAAGTGATGGGGTACAGGCTTTTACCTCCTAAGTGATGGGGTACAGGCTTTTGCTTCCTAAGTGATGGGGATACAGGCTTTTACCTCCTAAGTGATGGGGTACAGGCTTTTGTCTCCTAAGTGATGGGGATACAGGCTTGCATCACTGTGCCTGTTTTATGTAGGTCTGGGACTGAACCCAGGGCAAGCATTCTACCATTTGAACTTTGTCTCCAGCGCCAAACTTCCGATTTTTAATTTCCATATTTTCCAAGGGTAGCCATATGGCATGATCCTCTCTGCTAATGCTGGTGGCAGGGAGGTACACAAGGCTTCTAGTCAGCCACATGACCATAAAGGAGGAGTCAATGATCTATAATGGGCAGAGTTGCCAGTGTTTGCTAGATACTGGTATTCAACCAATTACATGATATTTTCACACTTTGTTATAAAATAGGCTTTGTTTTAGGTGATTTTTGCCTAGCTGTTGACTTATATACATCTTCTTGGCATGTTTCAAGTAGGGGAGGCTTAGCTATGAAACTCACCCAGTTAGACTTATTAAATGTAATTTGATGTATAATAGTTTTGATTTTTCAAATCAGTGAATAAGCCCAGTGTAAGCTGAAGATCATCTGTATTATCTTATTTAATCACCACTAAAGCCCCCAAAAAGTCATTGCTATGCTTATTTCAGGGCAACAGCGTCCAAGGCAGATGGAAGTATTAACAAAACACTGTTCAGTAAGTCATGCAACGAGCAAGTAAGAGAGCAGGGATTTGAACTCCTAAACTTGGCTGATGAACACCGGTCAGCAGAGCCTGTACATGGGAGACTCTTCCCGCTGGCCTCTGGAGAATGGTGTGGACCCCATGCTACACTGGCTGCCAAGGGCACAACGAGCTTATTGAGTTTCCTCTGCCTCTGCAAAACCTCAGGATCTTTCTAGACCCTGGTTCTCATATCCCATTGCCTCTGTCCAATGCCGTTTCCCACATTCCATTTCTGAAGAGCTGGCTGAGGTTCACTGGCAGGTGGCCAGCTGAGAACTTACTTCACGATCATGTGTAGCAGGAGTAAATGAGTTAATGTGGTCCAGATACTTACAGACTTTTTGGCATCGGCTCTCACCAATATAATCACAGCTTATTAACCTTAGAGGCAACAATCATTCTTTCATTTGTTCCATAAACACTGAGTGGCTGTGATGGCCTGGGTCCTGGGCTGGGTCTGTATTAGTGTTTGTGACTGGAGCATTTTGGAAATGTGATGCCCCATTCATCCAAGAGAGTTTAATGGTAGAGTCCTGGCACCTTGGCAAGCAGGCTTTTTGGCCCTTCTCAGCTCTCATTAGTTCAATGGTCATTGACTACTTATCTGAACGGCTGGTCTGGCTGGCACCACCTTTGAAAAAAGTGACAGAATTTGATTCCATTGTGAAAAGGAAGGAAGGAAGAAAGAAAACAGTTTGTCTATGGTGAGATGAATTTTCTTTTTTTCAGTTCCAGAGAATGGATTTTCTTTTCTTTCTTGTTTTTCTTTTTCTTTTTCTTTTTTGTTTTTGCTGGTTTGAAAACATAAAATTTATGAAATAGCAATTTAACTGCCCTAGAATCCAATTTCAAATGAGAGGATCTTACTGCATCCCAGGACATTTTTTTCCCCCAGTTAGTTTAGATGTCTTGGTTTTCCTTTGGTCTCCTTCTAGCCTGAGGGAAAGAGTGTGTCTCTGGACAGGGCAGATCTAGGGGACATTGTATGGTTTTGCTTTGTTTTCCTAATATTGTGGTCATCTCACACTGGGGGATGGTCATCAGCCAGCGCGTCATCGCTGACAGTCTTTCTGATTCTGAAATGACCACTGTATGGAGATGTGAGTAATTAGGAATCACAGAGCCATAATGGGCAGGATCTCAAGATCTAATGAAGACCCTGTCAGGCCAGATTTGGATTTCCTAAATGAGGATCTGGCTGCATTAGCCATCTTTACCACAGCTCCAGGAATCTTTGGGGCCAGTGACTCATTTCCTGTATTCTTCTATATAGAGTTCGCAGGAGGCGGGCATCAGCAGGAGCACTCACGTGCCATCAGTACTCAGAGGTCATGTGTTTGGTGGGTGATTTACCAGGTCACCTGAGAAACCATGTGAATTTCTGTGTTTAGCCTTTCCGTGTGCAAAAGGCAAAAGCATGAATATGCAGAGGAGGCTTCTAAGGGAAGTGCTATTTTGGGCAGGCGTGTCAATTGGGGAATTTTCTAAAGGAAAAGTTGGAGGTGGTCTCTATTGTTGGGAGCCACATAGCCTACTTTCAGACCAGTATATCCAACGGGTCTCCAGACCAGGCAAAAGCCAATGGAGACAGTCTCACTCAGCAAGGACCAGTGGACTTTGGGACAGTGCTGGATACTGCAGGGACCGTGTGGCCTGCACACTCTCTTCTCTCTCATAATATTGATGATTCTCTTGGAGGTTTTAGTGTCATTTTGTCAATCATGCATGGGACAGATGCGATCATTCCAGGAAACCTCATTTTTTCCCCTCAAATATCTTCCCCGAAAATTCTTTGGGAGATGATGCTTCTCAAGATTCTTGTCTGGGGACACTAGCCGTCACTCTAGACCCCGGGAGCTATTCTAACTCAGTGCTGGCAGGATCAGAGTCAGATCACCCCCATTTCTGTGAATATGTTTTGAACGATATTATTCTTCTTGAAAATGTGTGCCTATGTCAACACCTTCAGTTTTGTAAAGACAGGATGTATCTGGGTGGATATTTGGCCAAGCTGGCAAAATGTTGAGTGTTGTTTTGGTTTAAAGATGTTTTCATGTTAAAGTTAGGAAAAAACTTACTTGACGTATTTGTGTTTTCGCCAGAGGTTGATGATGGAGGATGGGAAAACCTCGTTCATTATTATGGAAAAACATGCTTGTTTTTGATGTCTACATAAAGATGGCTGGAGCTATTTGGGGCCGGCTACTTGTGTGAAACTCATCTGGTGGATGGACAGTTCATTTCTTCAAGCCAGTGCCCCTTCCCCGTCTTAGGACCTGAACCCAGCTGTGCCAACGTTCCATGGCAGGAGAGTCTGAGGAAAGGACATTCCTGCTGTTTCATGAGTTTGCTGGTGACTGCTCCCGTGGCTTGTGAGGACTGTGCTTTTCTCAACCCAAGAACTTGCAGCTGTGAAGGTGGGATGTAGCTCAACTGGTAGTGTTCATTTAGCGTGCATGAAACCCCGGGCTGTATTCCCAGCACGGCTTATACTGGCCAGGGTGCCACATGCATGCTTTTAATCCCCACACTCAGGAGGTGGAGGCAGGAGAATCTAGAATTCCATCTTCTATACATACCAAATTCAAGGCCAGTCTGGACTGCCTGAGACCTTGTCGACAAAATAATACAATCAGAAACTGGGAGATCACTGTGAGGGAAGTACCGGAATGAAGAGGACAAAATTCTCCATGTTCTGCTTCAGAACACAAACGGCCAACTTCCCTTGGTGGTTTGCTTTTCTGCTGGTTTTGGTCTAGAAGCAGCTGCACACATCCATCAAGTTAACACCGGAAGGCACACAGGCAGCCTTCGAAGATGCAGAGGCCAGCACACTTGTCCTTTGTCCTGTTGTGGTCCAGACTGTCCCTGATCTCCCAGAGCCGCACGCTTCTACAAATACTCCCAGAAACAATCTAGAGTTCATTAGGGGGTGACGAAACCTATCTTAGTGGGACTTCTGTATATGCAAACCGTAGTTCAACTTTTTCATCCCCCTAGTGAAACAGCCAGACTTGGCTTCTCCTGCTACTGTCTTCCTTCCTTTCTCTCCCTCGTTCCTTCACTTGTTTCAAACTACCCGCAGGAACCAGTTCCTTCAAGTATGTGAATTTCCCACTGGCAGTGTCCCAACACTCAGAGTCACTGTTTGCCCCAAAGAGCCTCATCCTCTGCCCTGCCTGTGATGGGTTTGCAGGGTGCTGTGTCACCCTGCCTGGGCCTGTCCTAGCAGCTTCATCCAAATCTAAACACAGGCACCACAACTCTGGCCTACAGTGGAGGGTGGGATGTGGGGCCAGTGACAAAACCCTACGGCACACCCAGAAGTGTGCTCCTTCCCTTCAGGTGGCTGTACTTGCTGGCTGTGGGGCTTTCCACAGCCTGCTCCTAGAGCTTTGCGATAGGGAGTCAGAACAGGAGGGTTCTTTGGGGGTGGGGGAGGGTAAAAATCTATCTGTTCCAAGCTGTGACGATGTGTAAGTCTGTGGTATTCCTCCCTTTAACAGCTCCCTGCAAGGTCATTTCTGCCAGATCCGGGGTACATTGTTTTGACTGGCTCACCTCTGGGGTTGATCTCAATACCCACAAGAAGAATGTAATTAAATAAACTGTAGTGTGCATCTCTATGCTCTTGTAGATGGATCCATCCTACCATTTGCAGTGAAGGTGTGAATTATGGCCTTTTAAATGTCAGCTGGAAGAAAGTCTCCAACAACTTCCTGAGACCTGTCACATCTCCCTGGAAACACACCCATCCGTCCATTGTTTTCATACCACAGTAGACTTCAGCAGGTACTATAGAAACACACACACACACACACACACACACACACACACACACACACACAAATGATGCAGAGAAATCAGAACAAAGTCATATATATCAAATCACACATGCCAACAAGAAGAGCCAGGCTGTCTTTAGTATGACCTGGAGAACAACAGCGTTTCATTCATGTCCATAGCAGAGGTTACTCTTAAAACTTGGTGTTGTCAGGCACTGTGGTTTGGACATTGCTGTTACTTTTGACTTTAAAGAGGGCCAGGGAAAGGCTTTTCGCCTTTGCAGACCTTTCTTGCTAGTTGTGAAGGTGAGAAATTCGCACAGCCTCTATTCCTTACAAGTGTCTTCTAGAAAAGACAAGACGATATTGGATTGCAGGGATATCTGCTCTGACACATGTCCACTGTCTCACAAAATTAAATAAATGAAAATAAAAAGGAAAGAAAGAGAGAGAGAGGGTACCGCTCTCCTGTGGGAAGTGCTCTGGTCCCACTTTCTGTGGCTTTTGTGGGATTGGCATCATGCTCCAGCCCCAGGATGTCTCTCGTTTCGCTGTCTCTTCCTCCCTCCCTCTCTCCCTCCCCAGCTCTTTCTCTTCCATGGTGATAGATTTCGGGATAGACACATCCAGAAGGAGCTTTGGAGAGAGGTACCTTTCACATTTGTGAGAGCATACTGCTGGAATTATTCTGGAACCTGCTGAAGAATGAAGTTAAGCAGCAAAACTGAGCCACAAGATACAAAGTAGGAACCAGGATGTAGGGTGAGCATCAAGTCCTGAGACTTCATTTAAAGTTCTGGATCCATAGGTGACTAAATCCAACTCACTTCTGGTGTTTTCATCGAATGTATAGTATCATTTCCTCATCGCAGCCATTTTGAGTTGGGTATGATTCACTTACAGCCCCTGGGGTCCTGATTAATACCCTGAATAATATATTACCTTCTCATTTAATTGTTACAAACTTCTTTGTTAGAAAGGAAGCAGGTTTAGAAAGGTCCAGGCACATGCATAAGGTCTCTTCAGGCATATTTATGCAGATCCAACCTCAAACTCATATATGTTTCTTTCTTTTTTTTTCCTAAAAGTGGGCTCAGTAATTAAGGGTCAACTAAGCAAAGCTAGGCCGCAGCAGCTGGTAAGTCACATAGTTGAAGATTCACCGACAAACCTTTAAAATGAATTCTTTGAAGATCTTGTAAAATGTGTTTTGGCCATATTCACTTCCTTCCTCATCTCCTTTCAGATCCATCCCCCGTTCCCTCCCCATCCACCTTTGTGTTCTTTTTTAAAAATCAATTAAGACGAATTTGTGCTGTCCAAATATTCTTGGATGTCTGCTCTCCCACGGGGGAGTCGTCTGCTTTCCCAGGGGCTATGTTCTTAGAGGAAACGGACTCTCTCTCTCTTTCCAGTTTTCAACAGCAATTGACAAACAGAGGCACTGATAATCCCAGATGATTTCTCACTAAGCGTAATCACTATTTGGGACCGAGTGCTGTTCGCCCTTACTTTGCAGACCATGCCTCCTCTCCTTGTCTGGTCTATACCTTCTGAGCAGCTGGTGTTTCAAACAGAAGTATCCTCAGTGGCTTCTGCATCCCCAAGTTACAAACCACCTAAGGAGAAGGAAAGTCCCACCTTTTCTGATGAGTACCAATCATTATCTGGGGGTTTGTCTGGGCTACCAAAGAGTGAGCATGCTTGGGGACAAGAATGTGGTCCATAAACCAGAGCCAGGGGGTTTGTTTTCATGATAAAGTGACAGTACAGAGGCACCAGGGTGGCACCACTCCCCTCTCTGGGTGTGTTTATGTTTCACAGAGCACAGAGCTCTGTCTTGAAAACGGAACAAAATGAGGTTAACACTAGCCTGGGAACTAAGGCCTGACTCCACCTGGGGGGTCATTACTACCCACAGCACCCGGTTCTTCACAGAAGACTGTGATGTGGTAGATAACACCTCCACTGCCTGCCACAGCCGAGCTCCTCCCATGAAGGTGCAGCTCAGCTCTGCGAGACCCAGGAAATGGGCCACCATCCTCTGTTGTCACTCTCAAAGGTCTCTTGTTTAAGTCCTCGGGCGATATTTTGGGAAGAGTGAGATTTTACTTGGAGTCTGGAAAGCATTTATGAATGGAAAGCCTTCAGACACAGACTACCGGGGGAAGTCTCAAGCTTAGCCTGGGAGCAAGCGGCTTTGTGGACCTATGGGGTTAGGCTGTGGTGAGATTGGGGCCAGGTGTGCAAACAAGCCAGTACCCAAGAGTAGATGTGCAAGTGAAGCAAGGCACCTCCCTAGACACTGAGATTTCTCACAACTGACTTTCCCTTTCAAAGGGCCGTGGAAGAACAGCCGGGAAGTGACTTTCAGGTGATGCATTTATTAGCTTTTCAATTGTCTCTGTCTACAAAATATATCTCTTCCAAAGACAGAAATTTGATAAGGAATAAAATTTTGCTCTCATGCTCAGGGAGCCAATCCAATGTTAATTCATTGTATTGGAGATCCAGAATGTACATATAAAATAAGAATGGCTTCTGTGGGAAAGAAAGCATTTCCTTTCCGTTTTCTTCACAGAGTTTCCAAGTCCCTTGGCTTTGCCATCCAGGAGCTGAGCACCACAGAGCGGGATGTTTTCAATGTCTTCTTTTAGTCATGGTTGTGTTTCTGCTTGTGTTCCCTAGCTTGCTTCAGCACTGTAAGAGAGCACTTATGAGGGGCTGGAGAATGCTCAGGAGTTAACAGCACTTGCTGCTCCTTCAGAGGACCCGAGTTCTGTTCCCAGTGCTCTTATAACCAGCCAACTGCTCTGGTCTTCCCGCCATCGAATAGATACATCAGTGAGCTGAGCAACTTTGGGTATTGGGATGTGTAAGCATGACTCCAGGGCAGGTCAATCCTCCACCTGGGGAAGGGGTATGACGTGGAAGCTGGAGATCAAAAGCATATGGCAGGAATAAGTCTGGGTGGGTGTGAGCAACATGGAGGCATCTACGCTAAGGTCTAGCAGATGCTAAAGAGGATTCCAGGGATGTTTGTCTGTGTCTTGAAGACTGAGTTGTTAAAAGGAGAGAGTTACCAAACCCATTTTTGCTCCTTCATATTAAAAAGAAAACTTTCTGTCTGTAGACACCCACCATATGTATGCTCTAGTGGTCAAGAATCAAAGCTCTGTAAATGCCCTGTCTCTTTCGGTGATGAAGCAGAGAACATGCTAATGTAGATACTTAAACACACCAAGCATGTAGGTGGTATATAGTCTCCTCTTTCCAATGCCTATTGACTCTCAGTTGTTTGACTAATAATCATGTATGGGGAAAAGCCAACCCTTCTCAGGCATGGTGCCAGGTGATGTGGGACAAATAAACAGAGAACATTGTTTGCTCTGGAGATGGTCTTGGCTCCATAAACACCCAAAGGAGGAAATTACCATCTCTCTCCAGATAGAAGATATGCCAGGAAGTCTTCCCAGAGAAGGTAGTACCTTTGCAAGGGGTGTGGTGGGGATGTCATCTATGTAGAGTAGGGCGCTAGTTTGAACTAAGGCACAGTATGGTATGCTTCATCCAGACCAGTTTGTCATTCACTAGTGTCACGTGAAAGGGAGAAGTGGTGTGTTGTGAATTCATGATCTGATAGGATCCAAATCATACCTGATCATAAATGTCTCTGCTGTGGGGGCTAGGCATGTACCTTAGCATGTCCATTGCTTGGGTAACCTGTATAAATTCCTGGGTTTGCTCCCCAGTGCTGTATAAATTTGTGGCAGGGGTACCTCTGGAATCTCAGCACTTCAGAGGATCAGGAGTTCAAAGGCATCCTTAGCTGCATAGTGAATTTGAGGGTGCCCTGAGCTATATGAGACCCTGTCTCAGAAAAAGGAGAGAAAAGAAAGAGAAATGTTTTACCTTTTGTTTTGAGGGAAAGACCTTGACAGAGCTGGAAACCCTGAACTCATAAACACACAGCAGCACAGAACAGAGTCTGCTGAGTTAAAGAGCCTGGGCACATGAGCAAGCCGGGCTGTCATGACGCACATGGCTTGAGCTTCAGGCTGTAGGAACCCACTTCACAAACAAGCGCTCCAGAATAATATAACAACTTGTAATTTTGAGGGAATTGTTCTATTTTTTTCCCTTCCCCGTAGAATATACTTTAAAAAGAAAAAGAAAAGAGAGAGAGAGAGAGAGAGAGAGAGAGAGAGAGAGAGAGAGAGAAAACACTTCTAGCTTCAGTTTTAAAACGCCTTCTTTTGAGAGCGGATTAGTCATGAAGGTGTTTCCATAGCAAATGTGTGTGGGAAGGCCTCACTTTGCTGGCAGTGGTTCAAGGGAACTTCTATCATTACCTCGGGACAGGGCCAGGCAGGATGGCCAGTGCGTCCCTGGCACTGTTCCCACAGTGCGAGGCCTAGGTTAAGGACAAGATAAAGATGAGGCAGGCAAAGGCCTAGAGGAGAGATGCAAACAGGGAACAAAGGGGAGATAAAAATGGAAATCACAGCGCAGCGCGAATAATAAGGATGCAATGGTTCCCCTGAAATAGGAAGGAACATTGCCTTTTGAAAAGGCAAAGCAAAGGAAAATTGTCGTAGTGAAGCATTTCACCCGGTGAAATTGTACACTGCCTGCACACTCTCCTCAATGCAACCACCTACTCAAATTTTTCCCAGCAAGATGCTGGGAGGCTGTGAACTTGGTGAGTCATTTTAAGAAGGTTTACTACCAAGTTCCAATCTGTTTGTTTTGTTTTTTTAAAAATACAATTTGATTACATCTGTCACTCCCCCCCACCCCCAGCAGCTTCCTGCTGATGGTTGTGTTTTATAGCCACAAATTCTCATTGGGCCTAGGAAACAATACATTAAAAAAAAAAAATCAATAGGTTTATGCAAAAACGTCTGGGATGTACTGTTAGTAAAAAAAAAAAAAAATATGGTGGGAAAATGTATCTGGCATACCAATCTGCATCTAAGAAAAAAAGCTATCTGAATATAAATGTTTTAAATTAAAAAATGGTATGGAAAGTTCATTAATAACAGATTGAGGAAATAGGGTGGAAGAGACAGAATTAGAAGCTAGAGTCTGATTATATTTTGTTTTCATTTTGGATTCAAAAGCAGGTTAATGTTTAATGTTATTATAAAAAAATTAACCATAAAATAGAGCTGAATTCAAAAATTCAAAAGCTAAAAGACTCAAAGGAACCTAAATCTCACATTGGTGTCATAATCACATCATAATTACATCCAATATGATGTAATCTATAGAGATAGCCTAAGGGAAAAATACTGTTAGCAGGAATGTGAATTAGTGTAACCAGCATTAAAACAAAATAGCTTGAAGGGTCCTCAAAAGACTAGAAATAGAAATATTGCTTGGCTCAACAATCTCATGGCTGTGTCACACTCCAAAGAAAGAAAATCAGTCTATCATATAGACATAGCCATCTGGTGTTCATTCTCTACCATCGACAATATCAAGATTTAGAGTCAACCTTTTTGTTATCTAGTTCTTCTATCTTAAATTCACCCATTTCTATCAATCTATACTTTGCCACATGGCTTGTGGCTTACCGGTACTTTACATCCCGATCCTCATCAATGGCAGCTGGCAGCATCTCTCCCACTCTGCCTTCCTGTTCCCCCCATTCTCCTCTCTGCTAGTCCCACCTGTACTTCCTGCCTGGCTACTGGCCAATCAGTGTTTTATTTATCAATAAATAATAGCGACATATTCACAACATACAGGACATCCCACAGCATTAACCTAAATGCCCATCGACAGATGAGTGTTGGAGAAGATGTAACACAGGCACTGGTGTATTCTCAGCCTTAGAAAAGGAAAAAATACTGTCATTTGTGGCCATGTATGCTAAGTGAAATAAGCTGGGCACAGGGACATAACAATGCTGTAGTCACACTCATGGGGATGCCAAACTGAATTGATTCACAGACAAAAAAAAGGAGAGCAGAACTGTGGTTATCAGGACAGGCATACTGAAAGGAAGAGATGAATGGCAAGAAACAAACAGAGAGAGAAAAAAGGGCTAACTTCAACTGTTCTCTAGCCCAGTATGGATACAATAAACAACAATAATTTACTGTATATTCTGAGAAATATAGAAGAGAGAATCTGTCTTATTTTTTAAGGTTAGTGTTAGGTCAGCATACAGAGCGTCGGGTTTCATCACAGCACACCCCACCCCCCCCCCCGTACATGTATCTCCTCACACTTTGTTTTCAACCATTCTTCTGGTTTTCTTTTAGAAGTGAGAGGGTTTAAATGTGCTCATCACAAGAAAGTTTCCATGTTTGAGAGTGACGGATGTGGGTACCCATTCTGAGTTGATCCCACTGCGCACCATAAACATATTTAGTTATTTGTCCTAATTAAAAAAAGAATTCAGCAGACCTTCCCAATCTCGTTATTGATAATTTTTTTTTCTATTTTGGCCTCCCTCCTTTCTTCTATCTATGTTATCTCTGTGTCTCTCTGTCTCTCACTCTCTCTGACTGCTGGCACGCTGTGGGCTAAAGCAGAAGAACTGGGCTTTATGGCATAGGAGATTTAAGATCAAAGAGCTTGATTAAGCTCTGCAGTTTGGAATTTATACTGTAGTAATTGTGACAGATCTTAATTCAGAAAAATACAGATTTCCTAGATCTCCCTGCAGTGGAGACCTTGAAATAACCACAGGCCGTTGAGAGGCAAGCCCATAGTGTGTGTTCATTCACTAGAGTCTGGACGGGCACTGATTGGAGTCTCTCCAGAGTGTCCCTACTCAAAGGAGCTGAGGTGGCTTGGGAGGGGACTATTCACAGACATGGGGGAAGAAGTTACGTAACTGGAACCATCTTCGCCAGAACAGAGAAGTGATGAATGATGTGGGTTACATCTAAAATACTTGAGCTGACTGGGAAAGTCTGATGTTAGGTAGATTCGACATTCAATATGCAATAATATAATAACTATGAGGAACTGAAATATGTCAAACATGTTTAAACCCATAGATATTCACACACACACACACACACACACACACACACACACACACACACACACACACACACACACACACATACACACACGTGCACACAGCCAACACAATCCTTCAAAACCCACTTGGTGATTTTTTGATGACATCAGGTAAGAAATGGACAAGTTTGGAAACAGTAAATGAAGGGGGGAAGATTAAATATGCATTCTCTTTCCTACACACTTCACTATGGGCAACCACAGAGCAAATATCTTTCTGAAAATCAAAGTGAATTTCGATGATTAGGGGAATGTGAACATGATGTAGTCCCCTAAATAGTTATCAGTGCTTCATTCTACTGTTAACTATCTTTAGTGGTGACAATGAGTCGTGGTTATATTTAAAGAAAAACCTTCCCTTTCTAGTGTGTGTGTGTGTGTGTGTGTGTGTGTATGTCTGTGTATGTGCACATCCATTTGTGTGTCTGTATAATGGTGCAAAGTCCTTGTTTAACTTTGATATGACCTAGTTTTGTGGTGGGCAGGGGAACTAGATAGCAATGAAGATAAAACAGAATTAACTTAGGACTTACAATTATGAAGGCTCATAAATGGTGTTTATGTTATTATTATTGTTCTCTGTGTGTGTGTTTTTGAAAAGTCCCATTTAGTAATGTTTTAAATCATTCAGTCAATCTTCTTTTCCCCCTCTGCCCTACAATCTAACAGTCCTGTCTTCCACTGTCATGTGTGCTCACATGACAGCTATTAGCACATGTTTAGAAACAAGCCTGCTGCTGTTGAGGACAGTGTCTCTCTAGAAGTGTTCAGAATTTGTGTCTCGAATGAACACTGGACAGAGGGAGAAATGAATACTTCACAGTGTTGGAGGCTTGAGTGGACACCATCTTGGCAGGCAGGAGCCTTCAGACATTGGATGTCTGGAGCATAAGAAAAGCCTGGAGCCTGGTGGTCCCCTCATCAAGCAGGAAGAATCACCAGAAACACCAGTGGCTCTCACTCAGCTGCCCAGGGATGGCATGGTGCGGTCTCGTGACTGATTACATCCCTACTGCAGGAAGACTGGCTGCTAGTGATTTAGCGTTTAGCTAGTCATAAAGCGTTTGGACTCAAGACTAACTTCATTCAGCAAGCATTTCTTATTTCTTTATCAGGAAAGCTCAGTTTCAAAACATTGCATGAAGCGACTCCAAGGATATTTCTGGTTGTTCTAAATGTTTTATTCTGCATACTCTTTCATTTGTGATACATGTTTATACAACTTCATTGCTATTTCCCCCACCTCCGTTTATTTTATTTCTTTCATGAAACAGCTATTTGTATCTTTGGCTGTGAGTTTTGCCTTTCTTTTCTTCTGATTTCTTTTCCATTTTGTTATCATTTCACTGAATTTTCATGTGTTTGTGTTTGAGCGGTGTTCAGTGCATGTGTGTGTGTGTGTGTGTGTGTGTGTGTGTGTGTGTGTGTGTGTGTTTGTGTGTGTCTAGGCCAGAGGCTCATATCGGATTTCTTCCTCTATTATCTCTATGTTTTTAGACAGGGTCTCTCATTGAACCCAGAGCTCACCAACTCTGTAGGACCAGCTGTTCCCCCAGCTGACTGAATATTATATGTAGACACTGGAATTTTTTTTTTTTTTTTTTTTTTTTTTTGAGATAGGGTCTCACTCTTCAGCCCAGGTCTAGCCTCAGACTTGCTGAGACCCTCTTGCCTCAATATCCTGAGTATGATGCCAGCTCTTCCTGACTTCTTGGTGCCTAGGGAGAAAGTATTTATTGGCATCTTCTAAGGGTGGTATTGCAAATACATACCCTTGTCATGGCATAGGTATGATTAAGTCAGAATGTGTTAATGATAAAGGACTCACTGCACTTACAGGGCTGTGCTCACTCAGCTTTATCTTGGTTCTCTTGGATATGATTGCTATCTCAGAGGATTTCCCTAGGCTGTTGTCTTGAATGAGATAGACTAAGAATCTTGCAATCACTGGGTGGTGATGGCACACCCCTTTAATCCCAGCACTCGGGAGGCAGAAGCAAGTGGAGCTCTGTGAATTTGAAGCCAGCCTGCTCAAAAAAGCCAGTTTCAGGCCAGTCAGGGTATTTTCTTTTTTTGTGTGTGTGTGGGATACTCTGCCAAGTTTGGAGGGCTACATTCCCAGACCTCTGAAAGTAGATCTCATTAGATCTATCCACTGTGCTTCATGTTCCAGGAGCACAGAACTTTTCCAATGTCTCTGGATCTCTCCTTCCTGTCCTCTTCAAGCAGACCAGAAGCAACTGTCCAGCTCTAGAAGGAGGGACTTTCAGGGTCTGGTGCCACCTCATTTAAGCTCCCTTCATCTTCAGCTCCATCCATTACCTCGACCTTCAGAGAGGAATTGGGATTTAAGTGTCCTCCTGTGGACGTCAAATAACGTTGAACTTATATCTATTAAATCAATTGTCGCCTTTACAGTGGCTCTCTGTTCTCTTTCTGCTCACCTTACAATCTCATCTGCCGTCATGTAACTCCTTAATTGTCTTTGCTAGTTCTCACTGATTCAATAGGTTTCTCTCTGTTTCCATCCCCCCCTCTCTGCCTGTGTATTTGTTTAATTTTCTCTTAATTTTTTTTATCATCACCTTAAAAGGAAACAAAATAAACAGCAAATTTAATCTATTTAACGGGAAGTTTCACAGTTAACCTCTTCAGGTTTTTAAACATAATTAGTTTTAACTACAGACTTCCTCAGCATTTAGAGGTTTCTAGAAAACAACGTGAAGGGGATTTTCATTTTCTTATGTGTCACCAGCTACAAATTTGGGATCCTTTGAATTTCAATCCCAAATTATAATAAAATAATAACTTTATATTATGCATCAGTGGTTCAAGATGATTTAAACTGAACTGTGCTTTTAATTTTTTTCTTATTCAGAATATTTTCTTCTCTTGGTTTCTTAGTGTTATTGGGAGATATATTTCAATTGGATGCAGATTGTAAGAGCCTGCAGAGACTGGGGGGGGGGGTGGGCGACAAGACAGAAGGAGGTTTGAGTTCTAGATGGTCTCAAGGGTACCACTGCATCCTTGTGACCGATTGTGTCTGTTTGGTCTGAGCTACACTTAACTGCTATAGTCCCCGAGCTAATGGCTGTTTTCTCAGGCAGCCTAGTACAAGGAGTGGCCGTTTGGTGGACCGGCATAGTGATCCCAAATGCACCATGCCAATTAGTCTGAGGAAGAATTTGTCCTCTCTGCCTGACGCTCCCATTACCACCCAAGCCACTTGCCTATGTCCCTCGCTGTACCTGCTCCACTGTTTCACAGGCCTCTCTTCTTAGTGTGTTTCATGACTTTTTCCAATGTCTCTGGTGTTGACACTGTTCCTTCCTATTTCCAGTGCTGTTATGAATTGATGAATTTATTTGATTATATCAAATGAATTGGGATAGGTGAGAATTTTTGTCCAGATTGCAATTTGCTCCTTTCAGGATAGACAGACAGACAGATAGATAGGCACACACACACACATGCAAAATATCCCTACTCACCAATTTGTCTAAAATTGCGTCTTGTTGTAAAGAACATTGTATTTCCATCTTCTTTTCCTTGGTCTCCCCAATGCCCACCCTCCTACCTCCATCCTGTGCTTCCTTTCTTTTGGGACAAGGCCTTATTATGCAGCCCAGGATGACCACAGACTTGCAATCTTCCTACCTCAGCCTTTTGAGTGCCAGTGTTACAGATGCGCATTGGGTCTGCTCACACCCAGCCTGAAGTTTTTTTTTTTTTTTTTTTTTATAATCTATTTATTTCTCTTTCTTTAGTAAACCAGTCCTGAAGGTTTATTTTTATTTTTTTTAAGGTAGGCTCAAATTAAAAGCCACAGCAACAATAGCAGCGGCAACATCAAAAACAGTTAAATTCTACTTCTATTGTTCACTTCCTCTTTATACTCTGTCCAGTGGCAAAACATGCGTCACCAGGGCAGACTCTGTCCTGGTGCCAGTGGCTTCTGAAAAGACATGGTGGTGTGGCAGAGAGCCAGGACCCATGATGGAAATGATGTTGCCCAAAACAGGTTTCTTGAAATGTACACAACCTCTAAAGGGCATTATAAGCTTCTTCGGGGAAGCAGATATTTTCTTACATTTTTAATTGACAGCCACTCCATTTTCTGGAGTAGCATTACTAAATTTCTTGACTTTTTTTTTTTTTGAGACAGATTTCTCTGCATAGTTTTGGTACCTGTCCTGGAACTTTACTCTGTAGTGCCTTGAACTCACAGAGATCCGCCTGGCTCTGCCTCTTGATTACTGGGATTAAAGGCATGCGCCACCGCTGCCCAGCTTAAATTTCTTGACATTTTAATCAGTACAAAGATTAATCAATATTGTATTAGGAAGCTGTCTCATGAAATCTTGTACTGTAGCCCAAGTTGGCTTCAGTCTTCCAATTCTCCTGTCTTCCCTTCCTGAGGGTTGGGATTACAGGCATGTATCACTACCCCTGGCAAAAAATTATGTTTTCTATCAAATATGTCATTGTAAGGAGAGTTTCTGCACTCACTTTTTTATTTGTGAGTCAGGGAGTCTTACTATGTAGCTAGGGTTAATTCCAAACTCTTGAACATCCTGCCTCAGTCTCTTGACTACTGATATTACAAGTGTGTGCCATCAGACCTGGCTATTCTGAGTTCTTTAAGGTAAATTGTTTTTAACCTGTTGGTTTGACTTATTGATTTCTATCATGGATTTCTGCTTTTGAAATTACAGTTAAAATCTAAGAACACAATTTGATCTATAAAATTCCATTGCTGGCATTTTGTTTGTTAAGGTTCAGGTTCGAGTTAGCATTCTTGCATAGTAAGAAGTAAAACGCCTTGGTGTTCAGTTTTCCTGAGTTAATATGAAGTGTCCATAGACAAAAGAGATGATGACTTGCCCAAACTCATCTCTGAGTTTCCAGTTCCAATTTCATCACTTATGCAGGAGAAGTGGGCAAGACATAAATACTGTTTTGCTGAAGAGAAAGCTCATTATATGTTAATATTTCAGACAGCTTGCAGTCTGTATTTTGGGAGGATGCTAATTCCAACTTCTCGATTTCTATCTGTTTCCAAGTCATCACTGAGATTGCTGTTCTCTTGCTTAACATCTGTGATTCATGTACATACAAGTGTGGTGCGGGCCTATCTTCATATCTGACTCTGTGTGCATTATCATCACGTCAGATCTCTCGGTCCCTGGGATACGTGTTGACTCTTGTTTAGATTTGAGGGCACGCAAAAAATGGAGCAAGAAAATGGCAGAGAGTACTTTGTCCCTGCAGGGAATGTTCATGTCAAGCTTTTCATTGTACACTTGAGAAAATTAGGTGCAGAAAAGGACGTGATAGGTTACATCCTCACAGCTGATTAGCTCCAACGCAGAACAGTGTGAAGGGGGTGTGTCCTGGTTGGAGGAGAAAGATGTACAGACAACACACCACTACTTCGAGTCGGATGATTCAGGCAGAGATCTAATCATGGTCTTGGCTCCAGAAGGCAAATAATAGGAATTAGATTTCTGCCTTTATTTTGGAAGGAATTTATACTTAAGTTTCATTTTTTCTAGTCAGCTGTTTTTCTCCATCCTCTGTAGGTGATCACATGCTACACCAGTGCCTCAAGTCAAATATGCTCCCCAGGTGAGTCCTGGGTGACTGCTGGTTGTGGAAAGAGCTTGGGCCACACTTTGGGAAATTGATTCTTGCCAAAGACTAAGTGTGCTAATATAATAATACCTTTGAGTCCTTGAAAGAATTCCGGACTGTCCTTTTTGTTTAAACACTGAACTGATTTCTGTTTAAGATCAAACAATCTCATGAGCACAAACAGTGTCTTAAACAACCTCCCGTACTTTTCCTAAACTCTCACTGTCAGGGTTGAATTAACAAAGACCAGATTTTGCTTTTATTTTATTTATTTATTTATTTGTTTGTTTGTTTGTTTGTTTGTTTGTTTGTTGTTGTCATATAGTAAAACCATGGAAGGCAAATTGCTGTGTCTAGTCATGTACCTCAATCATTTATAAAATGATTGTCCAACATGACTGTGTCTGTGTGTTGTATGTTGTATTGCTTGGAGATGCCATCACTGTCACGGTTTGTGCAGCTCAAGATGCTCACGTGACAAAATTTCCTAACCACCGAGTTTTCAGAACGTAGCTCTGTCTGTGTAGGAAGCTCTGTACTAGCAGAGTTGATACACGCATCATGAATTTACTCTCCTTAGCTGGGCAGTGGAGGTGGCGCACGCCTTTAATCCCAGCACTCGGGAGGCAGAGCCAGGCGGATCTCTGTGAGTTTGAGGCCAGCCTGGTCTACAGAGCGAGATCCAGGAAAGGTGCAAAGCTACACAGAGAAACCCTGTCTCGAAAAACAAAAACAACAACAACAACAACAATTTACTCTCCTTATATGCATATGTGAGTGCCACACGCACATGTGGCTGGGGGTTTAGCACAGTGGTAGTGTTTGCCTGTTATGTGTGAGACCATGGATTCAATGCCCATCAAAACAACAATGTACCAACCTTTTAGTAACGTTTTGCGTTTTTGAGACGACAGCCCAGTCAGGGCTCCGTGTAACTTGTTTTTGAGGAAAGAGTATTGAGGCGGGAACCATGAATTCCTCTTCCAGCATTTCTGGGAGCACTAGTGTGATGTTGTGCAAGCCATCTGTCTCACTTTCCTCTCCTCAAAATGAGAGACTAAGACTTCCTTACAAAAGCCCTTCCCCATCTCTAAATTTCACAGTTCTTTCAAATGCTATCAGTATTGCTCCTTCACCAATCTTCACAATGTGATGTGTAGTAGCCACCGATTCCCATCAGAATGAGCCGCAACATCGTTTTCTTCTCTGAAATAAATGCAGGCAAGGGTAGCTTGTCTGAGGGACCTTGTAGCTAGCACTGAGAAATAGGTTTTTTCTTCATTAACATAGCAAGGCCTATTGTTTTGGGGGAATTACTGGCAACTTTTTTGGTTATTTTAGCCAAAATTTAAATTATGTTTCTTTACTAAAAGCAGTGTGCCATGTATAAATATTCCAAGAGGAATATTTTAGTTTTGACCTGTCCATGGATTTCTGTAATTATTTCATTTCCAGGAGGCAAGGGCCATTGCTCTCTGTCACAATTTAGTCCTTGACGTTAGCCTGCAGACTTTCATCTCATGTATGTTCAGTGAAGGAAGAAATCTAGAGGAATTGGCTGGCCAGGATGCTTACACAGCACAGGCCAGATACCATCTCATGATCATCCAAGTCATTTCCATAAAGAAAATCTGTGGCTCACATGGAGTCTCCCTGAGTTCCCTGGCTTGTCTTGCAGATAGAAAAAACATATTTTTAGATACTGGATTTTCCCTTTATAGAGGAAAATTGAAGGTGGCATCGATCTGGCATGCTGACCTTTGCAGGCAGCAGGAGTGGGAGTGTTTAGGTGTTCCTTTGCTGTTAACTAGAGCCAAAGCTCCTTACAAACTGGTATCAAGTGGCTGTCTGGTGCTTCTCTCGCCTCCTCCACGCAAACTCCTGTGACTCGGCTTTGATGATCCTCAGCCCTCGATGTTGGAGATCGCTTGCCAGCCATTTTGGCTCCTCCCATGCTGAAAGGACAGGGTGTAACTCTCCTGATGTCCTGAATCAAGGTAAGTTCAGAATCCAGATAAAGCTGGCAGATGTTGGCTCTGCCCACTGAAGTCACTGTGTAGGAAGGGACGGTGTGGGGACAGATTCCGTGTTCTGATGGACCCAGTCCTAGAGAGCTGGCGGCTTCATTGTATCCTGCCTAAAAATTGATGGTACCTTTTAACAAGTGGAGTTGGGTACTGGAGGGAAATACTTATTTAAAGGATTTCACATTGATTGAGGAGGGGAAGAAAGACACAATAATCTCAACCCTCCTTCCTTGTTAACATCCTCCTGCCGTCTGTCTCCTCCCTCTCGGCTTTCTGCATTCCTTTCAAGGAGTCAGGGACTACAGGGAAAGAGCTTTGGGTTTAGAGTCCGTTATTATCTAGACTCTTATCTTTACCATTTTCTTCCAAATTATTTTAATGCCTCCAAGGCTCTGGTTCTTATTGAGTTAAGAGGTGGACAAAAATATTGACATCCCAGCTGGGAGGTGGTGGCTCTCGCCAGTAAACCTGGCCCTCAGGAGGCAGAGGCAGGTGGATCTCTGTGAGTTCGAGGCCAGCCTGGTCTACAAATCAAGTTCCAGGACATCCAGAGCTGTTACACAGAGAAACCCTGTCTCGAAAAAAAAATTACATCCTATCATTGAGTAAAGCTTAATTAATAGGGCAATATTAGTTACCGTTTATCAAGTACCAAATATATGCCTTTTCTAAGGCAAACAGGAGATGATACACACAACATGGTGTTCATCGTTCTTGCTAACAGGCCACTCACTCGTGAAGTCATGGCCTATGTGCTTCTGGAGAACACGGAATGAAAAGCCAAGAACATGACACCATGGCCTATTTTGAATGGGTTACAGGTTGGCAGAGGTTATGGTAAATGAACACCTTCTCCCACCAAGCATGGCAAATCTTTTTACAGCAAGCAGTGCATTTGAAGAAGGGACCCTAACTCAAATTCGGAGAAGGTCAAGGAATGTTTCCTAGTGACCACATCACACCCACTCACACTGAAAACTAAGGGCTAAGAAGTGCAGGTTAGAATGGAGTGTGTGCCGTGGAACTAAGTGTGTGGCGTGGAACCAAGAGTGTGACGGTACCAAGATGATGGATGGGCTGTCACAGAGAGAAAGCAAAGGCAACCCACTCTGCAGTGTGAAGAGGTGAATGGTGAGCATTTAGGTTGATGCCTAGCAGGGCCAGGGGCAGGGCCCATCTACCCCAGGCTACCTAATCTCAGAGTCCACTTTAGGGATCAGTGAAATCTCTGTCCCTAGATTTGGGAATAAAAGCTGTTGCAGACCTCCTTGGTTTCTGATAGGAGGGGGCAGGTGGTTAGGTGGCTCACCCCTGATTCTGTGTAATCTCTTGAGCTGCATTTTTGGCTCAAAAAAAGAAAGGCTTATCTCACTAGTAATAGGGCAGGCCATTCTTGGTCAGCTGGGCATCTTTATCACTCCTAAACTAATCTGAGTGGTGATGGGTTGTAGGGCACAGGGACTTCTTATCAAAGTTTTTTCTGGCCAGTATGTAGCAGGGTGGAAAGCCCTTTCTGCCAGCCCTGGAGTCAGGGCCTCCTATTGAGAGTCAACTCTCATACCCCTGGCCTCTGGGAATAGCAAGGCCTTCTGAAAACCTAAGCAAGGCAGATTCTGCGATATGACATCCTAACTACCATTTCAGTTTTCTTGGGGAGTGGTGAGAAAAATGATGTGCAGATCAATAAGCTAGGTGGAAGACTTGATTTATTTATCGACTTGCAGATAGTTTATCTCTGCACTAGTGCTACAGCTGGGAGCATCCCAGAGGCTGTCTCTACCTTAGAGGCCTGAGAAATGACCAAGCCCCCAGTCACGTGATCATGAATTCATCATCCACATCTAGACACTGTAAGAGGAAAAAGGGCTGCTATCAATCAAGGCAGAGGGACATGATACTTCATCTGGGAATATTTTAGGCAAGCCAGACATATGGCTATCTTAGCTGGTGGTTAAGGAATTACCTGCTAGCTGGTGGTTGCTGGTTAGTTTGACCTTAAGGAGAGAATGCAGGGCTGAGGTATTTCTGGATTTTTTGTTGTTTGTGTTTTGAGACAAGGTTTCTCTGTGTAGCCCTGGCTGTCCTGGAACTCACAGAGATCCAACTGCCGTTGTCTCCTGAGATCTGGGATTAAAAAGCATGTGCCACCACCACCCATCTGGATTTTTTTTTAATGACTTTTTTTCCCATGTTTTCCAAAACAATTTCTCAAATTCTTCATTTATGAGACCCTATAGTGTCTCAGGTCAACATTAGCCATCTAAATACAAAACAAAGGAAGCAAGTTGCAAAAAAAAAAAAAAAAAAAAAATGGAAGCTGAACTTGAAGAGAAGGCCCTTGGTGGTACCTGTGGCTTCTGTTCATCCTTTTTTATTTTTTTGTTTGTTTGTTTGTTTTTTTTTCTCGAGACAGGGTTTCTCTGTGTAGGCTGGCCTTGAACTCACAGAGATCCGCCTGGCTTTGCCTCCTGAGTGCTGGGATTACAGGAATGCCCTGCCACCGCCTGGCTCTATTCACCTCTTACTGACTAGAAAGTGGAGTCAGAGCATCTGCCTGTGAATGAACTAACACACAGTTTTCAGCTTTGATACAGCAGGTACCATATAGGGTAGGGGCCATTGTTCTTGCTGCTATTATTTGTTCAGAGAGGGGACAAGGAAGATGGTATCTCACATTCAACCATGAAAGAAGCAAGGCAGGCATTTGTTTTATTTGCAAGTGATTTTTTTAAAAACACGATTATTGGTAAAATAATAAGAAAAAATAGTTTTTTTTTAAAAATCTTACTGTCATAGATACAATATTTTTTCTATTGCAAATTAAATAGCTTGTGGGAGAATTTAGTGACCAAATACCACTTTAATTTTGCATTCTTTTATCTTCATAGTAACAGTAAATACTACTTTTTCCCCCTCTCTTTTGTTTTTGAGACAGACTGACCTGTAACTCATGACAATTCTCATGTTTCTGACTGTATTATCTGATTATATTGTCTCAGATTATAATGAGATTCACAATTCCCAGGTAAAATCTAACACTCTGGCACTTTCTCTGTGGCCAAGGTTCTCAGTTCAGGATGATTTTACCCCTCACAGGCACATGTGGAATTGTGCAGATACCGTCCTGGTCACCCCAGCTGTCACGAGGAACTTTCAGACAGATGTGATGCAATAGCACCCCCCAAAAAAATTCATTATCTGTCCCCAAATATCAGTAATGCTGAATTTGAGAATCTCCTCTGTAGCATATCAATCATTAATTAGTTAACCCAATCATTACTCACTGAGAATTGACTATGTGTTGGGCAGTGTAGTTCCAAAGGAGCAGCAGCAGATAAAACTGGGTAACAATTCTTACCCATTTATGTTTTTTGTTAAAAGTAGGAATAATAGACAATAAGGAACTATTGTTCTGAGCAGTCTAGAAGTTTTTAAGTACTGAGGGATAAAATAAAACTGGGAAGGAGGTGGTGAAGATCAGTCAGGAAGTAGAAGAGTGAAATCGTTACATCCCTTACTAAAATGGACCCACGTCTCATTGTTCATTGCATCTTAGAGGGGTGGGATGCCTGTTCAAGCGTCAGCGTACTCTTTGTCACAATATTCTGCACTAAAGGGGCGCCTGATCCAGTTTCTGCATAGCCCATCTGGGTCTCATGGGTTCACGTTTGTCTGGACCGCCTTCCACCTGCACACCTGCCCTACGTAGCTGCCTGGGGGACATCTCTCCTTTTCTGAAAGTTTTCTTCACTGGTTTCTTCCTTGTGGTTCTGCTTGACTTGATACATAGTGATTCTACAATCTATCTCTGGGTTACGGTATGAGGTTCCAGGACATTCATGTGCATGTCTTTTGTACTGATCAAACACTTGAGCATCATTTGTACCCCCAGATTTCTAGGAAAAATTACATCTCATACACACCAAACTACCTCCCACATCCAATTGGGCCCTGTACTACTTTGGACAAAGCAGGGGACACTCAACTGCAAGGTTCCTGTGCCCCGGAAAGCAGCTAGGTGGGGCAGAGTTTTACTGTTTCCTCATTTTACATTTCCCACACTCTCACAGGTCTAAATTTTAATCTGGCTGATGTTGATTGCTGAATGACTGAGCAATTTGACTTCATCCTTCTGAGCTGCCATTTTATCAACCCAAATACTGCCTAATGCTAACTCAAGAAAGTGCACAACATAGTTCGTGTTCTCTGCATGGAAGATATAGAACATAAAAACTGAAGTAAGTTCTTACTCTTAAGGATGATGTGTAATGTTTTTGTCATCAAATATCTCACTTCGGTATGCCCCAATGCAGCCCCCTTTAAGAGAAAATGCTACCCTATTAATCTTTCAAATCCAAAGCTTCCCTTTAGAAGCCATGCTTTTCTCTAATTTCTCCTCCAATGAAAACAAAATCTTATTACCTACAGTTTGCCTCCCCCTCCACCTCCCCCCAAGTGAAAATTTTTATGTGAGAAGAGTCAGGAGAGAAAGTTTGCAGCCAGTCTCTTTCATCCCCGTCCAAATGCTTCCTTAATTGCCAGCAGTGGTGACTGTCCCAACCTGAGGAAAAGAGATGAGGCCCCAAGAAGGAGCTAGAGAAAAAGACGAACGCCAATCACCTTCATTTTCTTTGTTGTTAGAGGTTTTCTTTCTGCTCTATAAACATATACCATATATTTGGGGGAAAGGGTCAATGAATGACATGGAATAATTGATTATAAGAGACTGTCACGCAAGAAGGATTTCAATCACGGTCTCTTTGGTTCACACTTTTTCCTGTGTGTTCATACTGTAGTTTCATGGAGGAAAAAAATTGATGTTAGATACTGGAATGGGAAGAAAGTAAGGGATTGATGGAAGGAGAAGGGGCAGAGGAAGAGGAGGAGAAGGAAAGCGTTAATTAGCTGCATTATCTGTGTGTTTATATAATTTACTTCATCTAATCTCTCTTAGCTCTATGAAGTATATTTGTGTTAAGTAGAGTTTCACTTTCATGATTAAGAAAAGTTGAAGTAGAAACCATTGGTTTTATTGCTCTGATACTACATTATCCTGATATCTATCTAGTTATATAGAAATAAGTGTCCTGGCCTCAAGCAGTTTGTAATCCACAGAGGACATGGAAAACTCTCCATAAAAGACAGAAGTATCATGTGTTTCCCCTTTGAACACTTCATCCCCATGATCACAAGCATCTGTACTCCCTGACAGAGCACCGTTCTGAATTCATTTCCCCTTGACAAGAATGCAGAATCAGAGTGTGAGCCTGTTGTTAATAGCTCTCCCATCCAGCAGCTAATGTGACTTGTTGCATGGGTTTTGAAGTTATTTGGAATCAACCTTTTCACTTCATGTGTAAATTTAGCTACATATTAATGTTGACCAGATTCTGTTTCTACTTGCAAAACCAGAGTGCTGACACCTATCTCTTAGGTTAGCCAGGAAGATTAAAGAGGTCCTTGGATCTTTCTCAGAACTCCAAAGCAATGGCTATGATTTGTGCCCATCACTGCTGTTGGTGTACATTGTGGTGCATCCTGGAGATCACTGATGTATTTGGCTGGACCCTTGGCACACACACACACTCATCCATGGTGCTGGTTAAGTTGATGTGCACAGCACAGAGTCTAAGAAGTGGGTCTGAAAAGGGTGATGTCATGGTGGGTGAAATGCTGGAAGGAAAGAATTGAGAACTCCCCTAAAAATACAGCACCCCACTGGTGATTATTTGTAGATCTACAGCTATGGGATCTAACCAACTATAGATCAAAAACGTTGGAAGAAAACTTGTACTGGTACTGCATGCGAATCTTCCCTGTCACCATCTCAACCAGAGAAGCACTGCACAGTTACTTATGTAGCATTTCTGTTACAACAGGGCTTATGGGTCAGCTATGGAGGTTGTGCTATGCCATGTTACATGAGCTGGGGACTGGAACTAGTCTCTTTGGGATCCCAAAGGACATCCGTACTTTGTAAAAGTCATGTCAAAGAGATGCCTAGAATTAATGGGAAGAAAATAATTGGGGGATTATGGAATCAGGAGTGTTTTTCTCTCTAGTTCAACAGTTCCTAGCCAATGGTCATGATTTTTTTTCTTCTTTCTGAAAAATCATCTTCAGAAGAACTAACCTTCTGAGCACAGATCACAAA
The DNA here is from genome assembly GCF_903995425.1 of Onychomys torridus. NCBI lineage: Eukaryota > Metazoa > Chordata > Mammalia > Rodentia > Cricetidae > Onychomys > Onychomys torridus. The sequence goes on from NC_050462.1 coordinate 16,981,003, forward strand.
TGAATAGAATGCATTTTCTCTCCCTTATTCCATTCTTTAACGGAAGACATTCAAAGCAAACGTTGTTTCATGCAAATCCAATCAACTCCGAAGAGTCGTAATCTGTCCGAACCAATCCAAATGGAAAGAAAGGAAGAATCAGGCTCTCATTGTGCAAAATGGTGTCTGTTAATTTACCACACTGCACTGGATGATAACTTGTTAGCTCCCACATTCCTTTTATTGCTACTAGAGTTTTTGCGTAAAATCTGGGAGTCAGTATTTGTCCATTACAAGAGACAGCTTCAAGTACTTTGCTTAGTGGAATCTCTCCATTTGGAAAATGTTCACAGAGGTGAAGAAGTGCCCACAAGGTAAAGGCCAGGGGATTTGTAGCATTGACTGACTGGCCAGCTCTGCCGTGGGTGACTGCCAGTTGCCACGCACGGGACCATGAGCTGTGGAGAAAATCAACATTTCTAGTGGGAAGAAAATCCAAAGAGAGTTTATGTTCTTTCTCAGGGAAGTGTTGACATTTTAATTACTTTCTGTTTGCTTTGGAGTTACATTTGAGAATTGGAAGCAAGTTACAAAAATAAGAATTGGCTTTATTAGAAATAAGACAAATTGACATGCAGGCAGGAGCCGGCAAGGATCCAGGCTTAGCTCTCTGCAAACTGGAGCCTGCTGCAAGACACAGAGTTCTAAAGAAGTCCAGCTACTGAAAATCCAAACAGAACAGTTCTGACTGGGCTGAGCCTCATCACCTCCTCCAGTGGACAGTGCTTCTGCACGATTTGATCTTCTCTGCCAAAACTTCACTTAAAACGGCTTTTTTTCCCCCTTTAAATTTAAACAGACATCTGTGAAGTGGGCCAGAGATGCAAAGAAGAAAAAAAGGAGAGAGAGAGAAAAATGGTTGTGGAAGTTGGAGAGATCGGCTTAGAATTATTTAGATTGGAAGATCATCCGATAGTTTTGATATTTCAGAAGAGAAAAAAAAAAATAACTGGGAGTGAGGGTGTGGCCGGAATCAAGGGCTCTGGGAGATAAGGTTTCTGTACATGTTTTCTCTTTGCACCTGGAGTTGCCTAGGATTGAATAAATATTTAACAAAACCAGGGTGCCTACATACACATTCTGGGATCAGCCAATCTAAAAATAGTCCTGTAGTACAGGAGCCAAGTGAAAAGAACTCTCTCTGACTAGCATCATAGAGTGCCTGTAAGGTGGCACCTTGAAGACACAGACTCTCATCTCCTGCCTTGGGCTCCCCAGCCTTGTTAATCACCAAGGACTGTACAGAAACCCCAGGCTCAGACCAGCCAGTTCATGGTTAAGCGGATCAAAGTGATTCCTAAAACATACCTGGTGTTCACTCTGCGCCTGGTACATAAAGTAGTCTATTTAAATGTTCCCTGAACTTATAAGGCTGTATCTTTACCATAGCTGTTACCATTTTGTTTACAACTAGCTGAGGGTACTGAGGCTTGGGGGCATTTAGTAAAGGGCCAAGTTGTGTCAGCTTTTGTGATAAAAAACATTTTCAAAAGGATGTAAAAAGAAATAAAAAGTATAGTGAACCATCAAACTCCGTTTTCTTCTTCAGGGCCAGTCTTGGTCACCAAAATTTGCTCCTCCCCATCAGTTAGAAGTAAACACAAGTATTATTTGATTCCATCAGTTTATCTTTAACATGTCTCTCAAAACAACATAACTACCAGATTGTACTCAGCCTAACAACCCATCACCAGGAATTCCCCATCTTGAGAACTGGGAATGCAGTCGGCCAACCTCCCCATGTGCCTTATGATTTACTATTTTAGAAAGCTGTGTCTGGTTCCTTGATGTGTGTCTAGGGTTTTCTCCAGTTCCTATGTCTCTTCTTCATTCTTGATGTGCTCTTAATGTTTTTGGCTTGAGAAATGGATTTTGTTTTCTCCTGAACATTTTCTAATAATCTGGAAAAAACCAAAACCATTCCTCAAGAGTCTCACACATTTTCATCGTCTTGTCCATTGTAGTTCTTGTAAACTCAGAGCTGGCAGCTTTCCTCAGAATCTGCTTCCCTGCTTTTGGCAATATGAACTACCCATATGTAAAATAGTGACATTTCCATAAGTAGGTGTGTGTGTGTGTGTGTGTGTGTGTGTGTGTGTGAAGAATCCAACTATTAAAGTTTTTACCTGGCTTCATTCATTCATAATTTATTGTAAAGTGATGATATACTTGTAATATTTTTTACAAGCAAGCTAATTTTTTAGTTCAATTTTAGGTTCAGAGTATACTTGAGTGAAAAGCAGTCAAAATTTTGATATATGTTCCATGCCTAACATCAGCCAATTTCTTTCCTCATTATCAATGTCCATCCCTGGAGCAGTATATTGATTCGCCACACTGACGACCTTCTGTTACCACATAATTGTCACCGTATGTCCATCATTTCAGTGAATTCACTCTTGGAGGTATACATTCTGTGGGTCTTGACAAATGCAAAATGCCATATTCCAACCAAAAATTTCTTTTTTATCATTTGTTGGCAGGGATAGTCTCAGAAAGGGATACATTGCCTACTCGTTACTTTTCAGTTGTCTGAAGTAAAACGAAGAACAAGCTGGCCATCCTCAGGGTTTATTATTTACTCTGGTACTGTGGCTGGCTTAGGGTAGAGAGAGTGCCTTCTGTCCTTGTGAAATCAGTGGCATGGTCAGGCATATTTGAGCCCTATTAAGGTTTGCTGTAAGGAACATGTACGAAAGAAAAGAAGATGAGCCAAGAGCAGAACTTTGTGCATAAGAAAAACTAAATTGCAAACCCCCTGTGAAGATGGCCCCCTCCTGACATGAGGCATCCATGAGTTCACTGTTCTAGTACTGTCCAGAGCAAACCCTCATCAGTATTCAGGGAAGTATTATTCCCTCTACACGGAGAAAGGAAGACATAAAAGAGGAGGAACCATTTCTGAATCACCCCCTCCAACCACGGAAATGATTTTAATTACCAATTCATCTGTTGGCAGACTCTCCTGGCAGATGTACCTGCAACTTGGAAAGCTAACAAATGAGTGGATTCCTTACTCCATGGTTGACACTGATAGCGCTTGCTAAATTTCCTCTCAGAAAAGGATCCCAGGCAACAATGCATCTGGCACTCTGTGCGAGGAATTTGTCATGTCTATGACATGTTCAGCCTCCATTGTCCATACCACCCCGACAGCAGGTCCTTTATATTTCAATGAAATTGCAGTCTGAATTAATATAATTAGAATGTAACTGCTATTCACTGCACAAACTCCTTATTTCCAGGAGTACAGATCTGATAACATGTCTGACGCTCAGAATCTTCCTCCCAGAGATGGCTGGCAGATAATGAAAGGATGGAGTATACGCACACCAGTTAACCAGTCCTTTAAAATATTAGCTAATGGAAATAAGGGAGAAAAAGGAAACGTTCCCATCCTGGGCATGTCTAAACAGACCTATCTTTCAGACTTCACAAGCTTGTTTAGCACTTTCATAAAATACAGACTGTAGTCTGTCTGAACCGAGAGAAAGAGATGAAATAGAAAAGATGACATACTTTCTAAATGACAGTTATATGATGTTGAATGGATAATTCATGGATAGAATTCTGGAATTAAGAGGTGGATGGATGACTTCATTTTCTTTCCTATTTCATTTTGAGCAGCTGATATCACTGACCAAGCTGTCTCTACCCAGTCAAATAATAAATCTCATGCTGGATTCTTGGGGTTTAGTTTTCATTTTATGCTCCTACAATGTCTTGACTATTGATAAAATGGCAAACTGACATTAGCTGCTTTTTATAAAACATTGACTCACCTTCTCTCCAAAGATGTGAAAAGACATCAACTTTCTCACTTTCACCTATCCATCCGAAGGAAATGACGACCCAGGGTTGCTGTGTAGGGAGATATTCATGGCTTCTTCTGTGAGACCCACACAGGTTGCAGACTGAATACTTGTATCTGTCCCTCTCCATTGATGTTTTGAAGTCCTAACCCCACTATGACAATGTTTTAAAATTGTAATTAATTCGATATAGGTAGGGTCAGGAGGGTACACTCCCCCATGATGGGATGGGATTGATATATTCACAAGAAGAGGAAAGGAGACCAGAGAGCTCACTCTCCACCAACATGAGAATCTCTCTCTTGTCTTCTCATTTTCCTTCCCCATCCTGACCTCATCACCACCCCAGACCCCATTTTCATCTTGGGGCTTATATGAAAAGGAAGTTATCTTTCATTGAGGGAAATTCTTAAGGCACCAACTGGCTAGCACCTCGACAAAGGATCTTCCAGCTTCAAACACTACAGAAAGTAAATGTTCACTGTTTAAGCAGCCCAGTCATCACAGTTTGCTCTGGGGGCAGCCTGGCTCAGCTTCACTAGTGTACATATGCTGTGCTTTAGATACCATAGTTGGAGGCTTGCTCCTCAATGTGGCAGTACCAAGGGGGTGAGCATTTTAAGAGATATGTCCCAGGCCCCGGGTCATTTGTCTAGTGAGGGTATTACAATACTAGCACTGATTTTGCAGACTGAGTTCATTCTTACATGAGGAGGTTGTTCCAAAATGACCAAGCCTGGCCTCTGGATTCATCTGGCTTCTTGTTTTACCATGTTATCTCTTCCACACACTGCCTGCCATTATGAAGCTATCTTCAGTGTATCCCCAATAAAGGCTGCAAAGATGGGGCTGCCCTGTCTGGGGCTTTCAGAATCAAAACCCTGAGCAAAGTAGACCTCTTCTTTAGAGGGAGTATCCAGCACTGGATGCTTTGTTATAAAAAAAGAAAAGGGGTTAATATGAACGTTAGTCTAACAAATGTCTGAAGGGAGTGAGGACTTTCCACTTTCTTCTTTTATGAGGAAACAACCACCAATCCACCGATCTTTATCTGAGACTATGTTTCAGAAACTGCAGTGGAGGATTCTGGGAAGAGGGAGCACTAGCAGAGGGCTGAAATTACATGAGAGATGTTTTCAAGGGGTGGGATTACAGCAGTGACCATTAGACTTTAAAGCAAATGCATCTTGCAAACCATGTATGTTAAAAATCTACAACCTCAGTTTGCTGTGGGATGTCTTTCTGTATGCTGTGAATATGTATTGCTCTGATTGGTTGATAAATAAAGGGGTATTGGCTTATGGCAAAGCTTAGAGGCAGGCAGGAAATACAAGCAGACAGACAGGAAAAGAGAGGAGAGGAGAGGAGAGAGAGAGATGCCAGCCAGCCACCCAAGGAACAACATGCCAGCAGACTGGTAAGCCACAGAGCAAGTGGCAAAACATAGATAAATAGAAATGGGTTGATTTAATATATAAGAGCTAGCTAGCAAGAAGCCTGAGCCATTAGGCCATACAGTTTATAAATAATGTAAGTCTCTGTGTGTTTAGCTGGGTCCCAGTGGCCACAGGACTGGGTGGGACACAGGGAAACTTCTGACTACACTGGACACACCTTCTCCATTTGCTTCTTTAAAAGTCCAGGAGTGATCCTCTGGGGTCCAAGCTGTTCTGGGAAAAATTTTCCTTATCTCCTTCAACTTGAAGAAACTATCACTTTCCATTGAATTGTCCAGGGGTTTTCAGAGTTAGGTGTGTTTGACAATCATGTATATACACGTATGTCAGCTCCCAGGATATCGGGAGAACTTGTTAAAATTTAGATGCTGGGAATTTCCCCTCCATACCAAATGAGAGTTTCCAGTCATGGTGCCCAAAGTACACAGATTGAAAACGTTTCCAAGTGCTTCTGATGCATACCAAAGTCCACCCACAGATCAGTGCTCTTCCCATAAACATCGATGTTCAAGTTTACTGCCTGGGGAGATGTGTACATGATGCGTGGAGTGGTTTGAGAAATGTCCCCCATAGGCTCAGATATTTAAATATGTGGTACCCAGTGGGTGGTGTTGTTTAGAAAGGTTATGGAACCTTTAAGAGGCATGGCCTTGCTGGAGGAAGTATCAGACTGGGGGTGGGCTTTCTGAGTTTATAGCTTCACCTGTCCCTAGTTCTTGCACTGCTTCCTCTGTGTGGATGAAAACATGATCAGCCAGCTTCCCGCTCCACCACCTGCTACCATGCCCTCCTAATTACTATGGAGTCCTACTCTGGAACTTTAAGTAAAAAAGAAGCTTTTCTAAAACTTGCTTTTGGTCGTGGGGTTTTTAATTCCACCAACAGAAAAGTAAATACCGTGCATATCTTAAAACAAATGTGAACACATTTAATTTATATAAAAGGAGATGATGTTTTGGGAAGGAGGTCTTGCATGGGGCTGATCAGAGTGCTTGAACCTCCCCAACCCTGTACCCAGGGTACTTGTTTACCCAGTCTGCTTGCCTTCTCTGGGTTGCACAGAAAAGTTGGCGTCCCATGGTTTCAGGCAAACTACTTTGCAAGTGAATGTGGTACATACAGACCTATGTGTGGTCTGACTAATGGCTGCATGGCAACCTGATTTATCCAAGGAAGACAGCTCAGACTCCCAGGACTCAGATTGTCTCATAGTGCCCAGAGGACTCATCTGAGATTTACAGCATAAGTTGCATAGGGAATCAGTAAAGTGTAGTAAATATACAACATTCACATTCTATGAAAGCATTAATTCTAACATAAGAGAACTACAGACTCCTTGGAGAGATTATGGGGAAAGGAACATACAGGAAAACTAAGGATGGAAGGGTTGAGAGCAGAATCTCAGACATACTGGTTCAAATCCAACCTACTTGCCCCTGTATACATCACTTCACAGCTGATCATTCTTCCTACCTATTAGATAAGAATCACCTCTCTCCCATTGGCAAAGGTTTGCTCTGGCACTTTCTGGAAAAGCATTTCACAGTAGCTAGTCACGTGACTCATCTGTGACAATTACATCACTGCTGCTGGTAGCAGAATGTGGGAACCACTTGCTATTCTTTCTAGACAAACACACTTGACTTTTAGCCGCTTTTGATCTTCGGTGGGATTGGCTTTATTCATCTTCTTAGCGCTAAGGCTGCAAAACGTTTGGGAGGAATTTGTTGCGGCATCTTAAGTTAATAACATTACTGAGGGTTAGATTTCATTTCCGCCTCTTTTTGTAGTCATTAATTGAAGTGTTTTTCTTAGTTTATAAAAAATGCTTGTTTTGAAAAAGGTTCTTATCAGATGGCCAAACACCCTTACAGTCGAGCTGGCACTGTCATCCAATAACTGATGGAAATGGATGCTGAGATCCTCAGCCCGGCCCCAGGTGGAGCTCCAGGTGTCCAATTGTCGAGAAAAAGGAGGGATTGTAAGAGCGTGAATTGTTGAGCTCAAGATTGGAAAAAGCACAGGGACAAATAGCCAAATGAATGGAAGCACATGAATTATGAATCAAAGGCTGTGGAGCCCCCAGCTGGAGCAGGACCTCTGGATAAGTGAGACAACTGAATAGCTTGAACTGTTTGGGAGGCACCCAGGCTGTGGGACCAGGACCTGTCCTTAGTGCATGAGCTGGCTGTTTGAAACCTTGGGCTTACACAGGGACACTTTGCTCAGCCTGGAAGGAGGGCACTGGACCTGTCTGTACTGAATCCACCAGGTTTAAATGAATCCCCAGGGGAGTCTTGTCCCTAGAGGACTTGGGAATGGAGGGGAGGGGCTGGGGGAAGGTAGGGGTGGGAGCAGCGGGAGGGGGGAGGACAGGGGAACCCATGGCTGATGTGTAAAATTAAAACACAAATATAATAATAATAATAATAATAATAATAATAATAATAATAAATAAATAAATAAAAGAAAAAGGTTCTTAAAAACAATTAGTGTTCACAGGAAACCTGTGTAGTTATGCTTCATTTGATCACGTTTCCGAAACACAGAGGAAGGATGTCAACTTATATGTAAAACAGTGGTTAGCCTTTATGAGGATGGCATCTTTCTAAAAGTCTAGAAATATTTCACGTTGGAAGCAAAACACCTTGCTCTCCTTTTGAATCTGAGCGAAATTCAAGTGTATAGTAACACGTCATTACCTCTTGAGAAAAGTAAACTCCACATCACTAGCTCTTGAGAAAGGTAAACTCCACATCACTAGCTCTTGAGAAAGGTAAACTCCACATCACTAGCTCTTGAGAAAGGTAAAGGCAGTGTCTGGCAGCCAGGCTCTTCCTCTTCCTTCCTCTCAGCAGGCTGCCCAGGGTCCCCGGAGTGCGGGGCTGCAGCTTCACTCTTGTTCCAACTGTCTCCTTGTGGAGCTGTGTTTCCTTCCTCTCCCCTCTCCCATCCCTGCATTGTTCCAGATGCCAAGCCTTCAGTCTGTCTACTCAGCAAGGGGAAAGGGAAGGGCATGGCTTTGAAAGAACAACATTTCTTTCTACGCTCTTAAATAGAACACCCGACACAAGACATCCTGTGTTTCCTTTCATGGACACAGCGCTCCCTATAGTGACATGTGAGCCACACACCAGGGTTTAGTATTCAGGTAGGTGGTGGCATGGTCATGTGCTGCAGATGGTGAACACTGCTCTCTGACTTTAAGGGACAACTTGCTCTCCTCCGCCCCCCACACTGCCACCCCTCTCCGTGGGCTGCCACACCTGTCTTTTCTCTGCTATATTTATGTTTGTTATTTTTTTTGACTGATTCTGAAGCCCATGGCCATCCTCACGGTCCATGGGTATGGGTATCTTTGTGTTCTCCTCTCGGTGACGTGCTTGCTCTAAACCCAGGGCCTGGCAGAAGGGCAGCACTCAATGAATATTTGTAGCGTGAACAGAAGAACTAGCTCCCCTTCAGGGCTCTCCTATGTAATCACAAGAAAGTAACTGGCAAAATAAGGTAGGGAGAGCTGGGAAGATGGCTTAGTCAGGAAAGTGTGCCACACAAGGAGGATACAGTAACACACACACACACACACACACACACACACACACACACACAACCTTCTTTCATATTTTAGATTGAATAAAAATAAGTTCTTAATATTCTTACAGTGCATCTTTGGCACTCTGTGAAATTCAAACATTGGCGCCTAATGTACAAATACCGTGGGAGAACAGAGTGGACCAACAGGGTAGCTGGCCAGTCAGTGCTGGTTATCATTATAATTAACCACTTGCAGCAGCAGCAGCAGCCTGGGGTTGGTAAACCCTAGCTGGTGGGTTGGGTCCAGCTTGTGGAGTGTTTTTATACATGCACCAATGTTTTACTGAACACAGCTCAGAAGTGAGTAGTTGCAAGAGTTGGGAGACTCACAAAACCTAGCATAGCTACTCTGGCCTTCAGCCCAGGGTCCAGCGGTGCATGTACGATGGACCCGGTTGGTTCCCAAGCTGCTTGTCACGGGTCTGTAACAGGAAAAGTACAGAAACAGATCAAACACTTGGAAACACCCATCAATATCTGCCATTGAAGGCCAAGTTCATGATTTGGTTTGTGAAAATAAAAAAGATTGTTTTATGGTAGATTAGGAATAAAACAAACGAACAAACGACAACAACAAATTCAACAACAACAAAAAGCTGACGTAAAGCCTGGTCTTTCCCACTGGAATGGAATCTAATGTTTTGTAGCAGGTTTTGCTGTCCCAGTAACTCAGTAAGACATGATCATGCACTTGCAGATGGAAACATCTGGAAGCCTATCAGGTGTGAACGACAAACATGTCCTGAGATTGCAAGTGACCTAGGAAGGTTGATGAATAAGCACATTAATAACGTCATGCTAATGGATTTTCTATGCAGATGAATGGGCCAGCCACAGTTCACTTATCAGCTAATACAGTTGTAATGTGTTGTTTCGTGTCTGAGAGAAGGCAGCCACCTTCAGATGTTACAGATGCCTCACGCACACGTGTAAATTAATTCCCCATCGAGGGAGGTCGATGTATTTTGAGTTGATAAGTTGTCATCTCCACCACCAACTTTCCTGGAAATCCAGGAAAATAGCACTTCTACGACAATCCCCATGTTTTTGTCGGCTGTGCCCATTAAAAACAAAAGGGAGAAAGGAAAAAAAGAGCAGACTGACTTTTTTTTCCCTTTCCTGTTTTAGAATCTGTTCCAAGCAGTCAAGCCTGCCAGAAAAAACAGACAAAGTCTCAAGAACAACAATGCCTATTATGTATGGGGTGGGTGCTGGCAGCCTCTGATTACTGCCCAGACGTTAACCCCTTTGGTATCTTAGGGAAGAAAGATAGAGTCTGAATCCAGAGGTTTCCAGAATTCTGCAGACACCTGTGGTGTGAGAACTTGTGTTTTTGTAATGAGTGCTGAGAGAAGGGCTTGAGTTAAAGGAGCATCAACCCTTCCCTGAATGCTGTCAAGACCCATTCTTTCAAGCAGCTCAGACAGACCTCCTTGGCTCTGTCTGCCCTTCTCTTTGGGGGCTTGTCTGATGATCGGGGAGTAGCTACTCCTTGCTACCTCCTCTATGTGTGCTGGTCTCCCCTTGTCAGAGGGGAGAGTCAAATTCTGCTATCCTAGAGGAAACTCTGTGGGTTCCTTAAGGTCACCCCTTCACAGTAAGGCTGGTGGAAAGAAAAAAATAACCATAAAAACTCTTGTGATAAATTTTTTCCCTTCCCCACACGTCCTTTGCAGGTCAACAGACTCAGATCTCAGATAAGGAGAGAACAGTGCAGCTCCCAAGTGAAAGGGTGATACAAGCAGACTGTCTAGTGGATGCCTGGACAGTGTGGGCACACATACTGTGCATCCATGTGACACTCTCTTGTTCTTCCCTATTTTCATATATATACATGCACACATGCTAAGGACTGGCTTGGCATATCAAGTTAATTATAACCATTAAGCCTACCTAATTCATGCCAAACCTTTGACCCTCACATACTTCATTTAATCATTAGAAACACTATAAAACGGCCCCATTTTGCCTAACAGTGGATTCATTCTCAGGTCCGAAGTGTGATTCAGTAGTACATTATGCACCTAGGAAATTCTGCTCCCTATCCAGCTCAGGGAAACACAGGCTGTTGTCAGAGTTAGGATCCATGACCAAACACGTTGGATACAAGGAACAGTGCCAACTTTCCTTCCTAAAGATGAATGAAAATGTAGAGAGAAGTTAATGCCCTTTCTTGGAAATCTATATTCTGGTCAGTGAGAAGTGTATCTCGTACAGAATGAGGAGAGGCTGGGAGAGTTTGTGCAGAGTGCTGTGGCACTTGAGTTGTGCCTCCTTGGCACAGGCCATTCATGAAACAGTGAAAGAAGAGGAGATCCTTGAGCTGGGTGTGTGTTTGTTGTGCAGTAAGAGATCTGGACTTACCAGAGGCATTTTGGATGCAGGAGTAATCCTACCATCCATAGTGGGGGGAATGAGTAACTGGGCAGTTCATCAAGGCTGTTTCCACTAACCTTACCTTTATGTTGCCCTCAGTTGGTTCCCTTGGGTCACAGCCATGCCGTGCTAAAAGGAAACCCCGCAGGACGGTCAGTTCAGCTTAACTAGATGTACTGATGACATCTAGGGAAATCACTGAGGACACAAAAGCAACCTGAACTTTTCACTCATTGTTAACTTATAGGTATTTTTTGTTTATGAGGAACTGTTTCAGAGATGAGATGCTGGTCTGCTCCTGGAAGTGAGCCGTCACATTGGGTGGAGGGCCAGAAGGAACTGATCCCATCGTTCCCCATCACTTGTTTGTCTCATCTGGAAGGTAAAAAGCTGCTCGGTGCCACCTTCTGCCACAGATGGGTAGACACAGGAGAAAGGAATGTCTCACCCCTCAGCCCATTCTAAGGACGGGGTCACTTACTGCTGACACAGGTCAGTGTAGTACCCTCAGAGCAGGGGACCCTTTTGTAGCCAGGGGAGGGATGAGGCTCAAGGGTAAGAGAACAATAATCTCCCAGCCAGGTGGCTTCTGAGGCTCACTGTTCTGTTTTCCATAGATGAAAGGCAGTGCATGTGGGTGTGGCCTGGATTCTGGACAGCCACCTTACTTCCATTCTTAGGAATTTCACCCTGAGAAACCAAGGCCTGCCTTTGACATTTGGGTAATAATTCTGAGTTTTGTGCACTTTAAAAAAGAATAGTGAACTCTTTTCAGCTTCCATATGATTTAACAAAGTATTTCTTCTATGGCTTTTAAAGCATATCCCGAGACTGCATATGGTTATAGGATATTTGTATGCAACTCTGTCCATTGTTTCAAAAGGTCATGGGCTAAATGCCAATCATTAAAGTCCTGAGGTGATTGGATGGACATGAGGAAGAGGAATAGGCGTGCCTGAAAGAGAATAACTAACTGAGATTTCATGAATCCCAAACAATGGGGCAGCTGCTTTCCTAGAAACAGATTATTATTATTTCTACCTAGACAGCTTGACGGTAGCCATTATCTTCTCCCCGAGTGTCTTATCAAATTCTGGCTGTGTGAGGCGTGGGTGATAAGGGGGAAGAGATGTCACCCGTGGGATTGTCAAGGATTTTTTTCCCCATGTCATGTAGCCTGTGCAGCAGCCAGGGTCTCAGAACTGAAAAGGAGTCCTATTGTTCCTGATGGGCATTCGCTCTTCCAATGACGCCAAGGGCGGCGAAAAGAAGATGGGGTTGCTATTGTGTGAGAGATTGAAATTTCACGACTCTCAGCAGAACTTTAAGCAGTCTTGATTTTGAAAGGCAAAATCTTCGTGGAATATCTATGAAGGGCTAGAAGAAGAATGGAATGAGCTCAGAGCCTCTCAGAAGTGTGAGAGAGTGTGAACAAAAAAGAGAGAGAGAATGTAACACTCTCTAATAGCAGAACTTAAGACACCAGGCACACGAGTCTCAATGGTGGAGTGACATCCGTGACCACAGCCTGAGATCTGGTGCCAGCCTGGACCACTCATCAGAAAACACTTTTTTCAGATTTCTGTTCGTTGTCTGAGTCTCAAACTATGTTCTGGAAAGAAATTCATCTGTTGTTGAAAAAAAGATGTCCTTTCTCCTCAGTGAAATTAAATTTATTATGAATGTTTTGCCTCTGAATATCTGAGGAAAAAAAACATAATCTCTTTCTATTTTTATCTCACTATTTCATTTTCCAAGCTTATATCTTCTTTGAGAAAATATTACACCAGGAGGAAGTGGAAAATGTGACGAAGCCGTGTTACGTTGATCTAGAATTCCTTACAAATACTTTCGTTGTCTTTGTCCAGGGTTCAAGGTCATGCTGATATTATAATGCAGTCTACTTGGAAGACAGCCAAATCAAAAATTTCCCCCAACATTTGAAATCACTGCTGAAAGTGGAATTTCGAATGAATAAAGTACTTTGCTCTTAAAGCGGCATCAGGGAAATCTCAGTCACAGCGTCACCGAGACAGGGAAGGAATCAGGCTGAGAAGATGAAAAAGGTACACAGAAACAGGGGGCATGGGAAGGGCAAAAAGGGTTTGTTTGGCTCCTCATGACATGGGATGGCAGGGCCCCAGGTGTGCTGCTTGTGTTCCTGGAGTACCTTGCGTGCAGGGAGGCCTGGAAACACAAGTGTTAATTGAATCGGTGATAAGAAACAGGGTGTGAGTGTTAAGATATGGACCGAATGTTACTTCAGCTAGACAGATTGTTTTCATTTGTTTGCGACAGTGTCTCACTATGGGGCTGAGCTTGGCCTGGAATCTTTGTAATTGGCCTCATTCTAATGCAGGGTTACAGGTGTGTACTACCATGCCTGGCTCAATTATTCTGTTTTCCAGCACTTAAGAATTTAGAAGGAAGCCTAGATTTCCCTTTTAAAAACTATTAATTTATTATCTTTAAAGAATGTTATAAATGTATTCCTTGGCTATTTTATCCATGTATACAATGTATCCTAATATCCATCCCAACTTCTCCCTTTTGCTTCTCCCTCCCCCAGCACATTCACACCTTCATGTCTTCCTTTAGTTTTGATTATCCACAAAGTCCTATTTGTGGTGCCTAAATGCATATGGGTATTGTACCATCTACCTGAGCATGAGCAACCTACCAGGGACCATGGCCATGAAGAGAAATGATTCTCCCTTTCAGTACCCACCAACTGGCCTGTAGCTCCTGAGCAAATGGTAGAATCCCGTGAAATCTTCATCTGGGTTAGAACATTGGCTGGCTTCGTTTATATAGGTGATTACAGCTACTGTGAATCCCTTCCCATCATCCTCCAGCTCTTAACAATCTTTCCACTTCTGCAATGGTCCCTGAGCCTTGTAGGCAGAGGTGCTGATGTAGACATCTCATTTATGAATATGCTCTTACAAGTTACTCATTGTCAGCACTCTGAGCAGTTAGAGTCTGTATTAACCACTCACTACCCAACAAAATAGAAGAGCAGCACTAATTTGTGGGTATAAACATAAATATTCAGGAGACAGTTTGATAAGATGTCTGTTTATCAAATAACAGAAGTAGGTTTACCCTTAGGGCCTGTGACTTTCCCAGCCTTTGGATATTCTTCTGGATACAAGATCTCTCCTGTGGAACTGGCCTCAAATCCAATCAGAGAGTGGTTAGTTAACCCCAGAGCAGTCATTGCACCACTGAGAAATTCTCTCCTGGCAGATTGGTCGTATAGCATGCAGGGACCACAACTGAGTAAGACTGTCTCTAACTCTGCCCCAGGAGCCTGTGTAGCATCTTTTGGCACTGAGAAAGCTATCAGCAGGGAAGAGATTTTGGGCTTGATTTGACTCTGTCCTGCAACAAAAATGTGTGGTGTCTTCAGCCATATGGCATCACCTTCTAGTTATTGTGAATAACCAATATCTTGTGTTGTTTTGGGGCCCTGTGGAGCTCCCTGATCAACAACTCACAGAGTTATCCTGTGCCTGACACTGGGATTTTGTTTAATAACTCACGTCTTCTGGGAGAATTCTTCATTATCCACTCCTGCAGGCTATGTCCATTTAAACTCCTTCTGCTCAAAAATTATATGTCCAAATTAATTACCTTATAAAATAGTGGATTTTCATAAAGCTTTAAAAAACTGCATTTTAAAATTTTGATTAACCTACTCCACCGTTTCTCTTCCCATTGCCTTGTCTTCACCCCCCCTTAAACTCTTAAGTCCTCATAACCCCTCTCTATTTTCATATCACACATTTCAATAACTGCTCTTTAGATCTCCAGCTTCTAAACATATCTGAGTTACTTGTAACAGATCTTGCTGAAACTCCAGACTGAATCCATAGGCTTGGGATACAATCTAAAGTTTCACATTTATCAAGCACCTAGTAAACTCAGTACATGCAAAACACCCCAAGAGCAATCCTTAGAGCAGTGTTTTTCTACCTGTGGGCCACAACCCCCTTGGTGATGAACCACCCTTTCACAGGGGTCACATATCGGATATCTTGCACATCAAATATTGATATTAGGATTCCCAATAGTAGCAAAATTATAGTTATGAAGTAGCAATGAAAATAATTTTATGGTTGGCAGTCACCACAACCTCAGGAAGTGGGTTCAAAGGCTGCAGCATTAGGAAGGTTGAGAACCACTGGCTGAGAGTGATTCCTAATGGGAGTTTAAGCTGGATCTGAATTCTGGTTCCTCACTGATTTCCAGACTTTGCCAGCTCCAGCCTTAACATTGTATCAGGGGTGGGTTGGAGCTTTGTAATCCCCCAAATTTTCCATAGCTTTAGCATTTTAAAACAAATAAAGAAGACCTTTTGGGAACCTGTATGTCTCTCTCAAAATCTCTGGGGAGGTCGAGTTGTTCCCTGCTGGAGATGCACAAGCAATTGTGAGTGATTAAATTGTACTTCAGCAGCTTCTGTGATTTCTGCCACAATAATTCCCCCTCTGCCAGTTCTTTTATCATTATTAATTATTTTTATAGAATACCTACAATTTGTGTGATGCAATTTCAAACGCTGGGAATAGAAGATGTGTAAATTATTATAATTTATCACAGAACCACTTACTTGATTAACATGCTTCAACACGCCAACAAAATCAATGCAGTGTGTAACGTGTGTGTTAATACCCTTGGCTTTTCTTCTTCATGACATTACATGTTTAGAGCTGGGGTGGAATGCTTGCCAAGATGATCTCCATCCTCCAACTATCTTTATCCATCCACACTTTTTGTTTCGTAAATATTTAGTCTGTACAAAACAAACAAACAAAAAAAGGTGGTATTTCATTCTTCAGTCCTTGTCCTTCTAGGTTAGTTTCATGACTTGTTGGGTCCTATAGGATGCATCAGAAGAAACAAAATGTCTGTTGTAAGTTCTCAGACTCCTGACACTGACCTAAGAATAAGCCATGGATAATCTTTCAGGGAATGAAGGATGAAAAATATAAACATTGTCTCAATGGAAGCCAAGCAAGACAAGTCTATAGATAGCTGACATCCAATGCACCTCTAAGTACAGATACCCGGAGTGAGCTGATATCTGAACTTCTCAGATACCCTACAGGCTTACAAGGAGCAAAAAGTGCCCACTGAAGTCATTTCATGTCAGGTGTTTTGTTCTGAAGTCCAGCTAAGTGGTGGGGCATCCTTCTGACTTCTGAGCTCTACTCACTAAATGATTCCAGTTGGGGGTTCTATCAGCACGATCAGTTATCCTGGGGGATTTTATAGGGTCTACTATTTCTTCCATTATTTTGAGATAAGGAAGGGAGTTAGTTCATATTATTTTTATTGTACTGGCAGCAGAAAGATGTATTCAGCAAAGGGAAGGGATTCTGAGTGTTCCTTTCCTAAAAGAAGCATAAAAGCTGGCGGAGAGCTGAGATTTGGAAAGAAATGTTCCAATTCTGATTTTTGACATTTCTGCTTGCTCCCCTGAGCTTTGGCATTATTCTTAGTAAACAGAAACAGCTCTGGCTACCTGCCTCTCTCAATGGTGGTCATGAGAAAGGACAGATGCAATAAATATAAGAATTCTCCACGAAGTAAGTACTAGGTGATATGTTAATGTCACTGTTTCTTCAACACTTTCCTCAATTCATTTATTTTTGTGTTTCAGGTTTTAAACACTGTCTCACAAAGTAGCTCAGACTGGCATTTAACTTGGCATCCTCCTCCCTCAGGCCCCTGAGTGATGGGATTATTGGTATGCATCACCAAGCCCCTCCATTTGTTTTGTTTTGTTTTGCTTTTTGTAATTTAATAGTAGCTAGTGTATTAGACATTATAACTCCTTTTATATGGATAGTAACACCCACTGTATACACACGTCACTGTTTTCACTCTGCTTTGGTACATATTTGAAAAGGAGAAAAAGATAATGGCTATTCTGAAATTTGGTCTAGGATTTATTTTTCTTAACTGTCTCTGTTGTGTACTTTGTGATGTTAATGGACTCAACACAATCAAGTCAAAGGCCTGAGTCAAGCATTTTTATTGATGATTATCAGGCTTCCAATGACATAGGTACTGGGTGCAGGAAGTTTCTAACTGGAATACGTACGATGAGCTGAGTGTGTGGTAAACATTGTTTGTCCCCTCATTGAGTTGAGTTTCTCTCAACGGTTAGCCTGAGCCTTGTCAACAGGCCATTTCCTCTGTTCTCCTTAATATGAAGAGCGGTAGCTAATTTGACCATTTCTTATAACTGTTCCAGTTGCATCATACCTTGATCGTGTGAAAGGAAGTTGTGCCAGTGGCTGAAATTGCTATTTATTGAGAATGTAACACACGAGCATTGACGTTCTGTGTTTCACTTGGCTTAGTTCATTTGTGTTTCACAAGGCTTCATTAAGATGAGATCTATTATTATCCATTATTATCCTGTTTTATAGATGTGGGAACTAAGGCAGAGAAAGATTAAATGAGTTCCTCAGAGACAATAAAACTACAAAGTAACTGAGTTGGACTTAAAGGAAATATCTAACTCTATGACACTATAACCTGGCTACTGCCAGACTTTCTTTTTTAAAATTTATTTTTATTATTTTTAATTATGTGTATGTATCTGTCGGGATGCATACATGAGTGCAGGTGTCAGATCTCCTTGGAACTAGAGTTACAGATGATTCTGATACCTGATATGGTTGCTGGGGTTTGAACTTGAGTCCTCTCAGCCAAGGTCAACTTTAAGTTGTATATCATGAGAAATGTTACATACCTGCCTAACCAAGGCAGTGCCATAGTCTTAATTAACATCTTTTCACAAGTACTGTGGGTATTCTCAATTGTCTTGAGGACATTCAGTTTGTATTCAGCAAGACTTGTCCCTGTGTCTACATTAAAGGACATGGAAGATCTAGAAGAAATATTGTCTTTTAATGGACTTGAAGATTGATAGGAGGTGATGACTTTTTTTTTTTTTGTTGAGAGGACAGAATGAGGGAGAATTGTTCCAAGAAAGCCTTCAGATCACAGAAGAGGTAGAACGATTGACAAGAATTCTTGAATTCACATCATTTCAGGACACTCTGACATCATGGCATTACTTGGGTCTACCACCCTTTGAGACATGAGTAGGTTTGCTTCTGACCTTTCTTGCCTCTGGCTTTTCAATTTCAAAAAGCTCTAGGCTACTCCAGGCTTTCTCCACACAGCCCTGTTATCTACAGTCACTGGTGGATAAGGGAGAGTGGTTTCCATGTCCCTCCAGGTAAAGACTACAACCTTTACACAGATTTGAACAGAAATCCAGACCACACTATTTAGGGACTGAATTGTATAACACAAAAATCCACTGGATGAAAATCCCACCCTCTGGTACCCAAAAATGTGACCTTGCTTGGAAGTAAGGCTGCTTCATAAACAAGTAGATGAGATGAGGTCATCCCTAATCCCATCTGACTTTGGCTCCAATTTGGTTACACACAAAGGAGATGTGATGATGAGGACAGAAGACCGTGACTTTATGTATACCAAAGAATGCCAGAAATTGCCAGAAAACTACCAGCAGCCAGAAGAGAAGATACCAAATCCATTCTCCCTTCACCAAACTCAGAAGGAATCATCTTTCCAATAACTGGATCTTGAGTTGGTAGACTCTAGAACTAGCATTAAGTTTCTGTGTAGATGCTTTGTCAGTGTGGCTCTATCGAATGAACACAGTGTCAAAGATGCCCCAAGTTGGGCAGATTTGTTTTTCTTTTTGAGAATAACTGGGTGGAGCCATACCACAGGCAGGGATCACAGCACACAGCTCACAGTGTCACCCAGTTAGATCCTCCATTGCTGTCTCCATACTCTGCTTCCATCTTTTCATTGTATATACAGGAGTGTGTGTGTGTGTGTGTGTGTGTGTGTGTGTGTGTGTGTGTGTGTGTGTGTGTGTGTGTGTGTGTGTGTGTGTGTGTGTGTGTGTGTGTTTGCACATTTGGAGGTCAACCCAGAATGTCATCCCCCCCACAGGTCCTCTCTCTCTCTCCAGTCCTAAGGTCACAAGCATGTCACCATGCCCTGTGTTTTGTGCAGGTGCTAGAGACCCAACTCAGGTCCTCAGTTTTGTGCAGCAAACATTTTATGTCCTGAGCTACCTCTGAGGTTGTCCACCTCACTCTCCATTCTCTCACCTCACTTCCTATACCTTGGGTGAATCCCCCAAATACCCATATTCCCATTAGTCTTGCTGTTTTTTCAGATGAGGTTTTTCCCTTCCTTTGAAATTGTGGCATCAAGTAGCCTTCAGGTCTCAGCCTTGGCTTCTAGCCTAACTTTTAGTCAGACTGCACATTGGACACAAACAGTCCATTCACTTACAGAGATTCCTGAGCAAAATGGTATAGTCAAAATATTTTTCTGGATGGACTGGTTTCAAATCTGTGCTTTACTCCTGGCTAGCTCAATGGATTCAAAGAAGTTATTTCCCGTCTTAAAAACTAGTCAGAACCTAAGAGTCCGCCATCCTCTGTAAGTTGCCTGCAACTCCTGCGTCTGGTTATTCATATACCCTGTACATGTTCGTTTAGTGCTTTTGAAATAGAAGGAACCACTCTTGGGTAGGCGGTGGGGTGGTAATGGGCAACAGAACAGATACAATCTTGGTCCCTGTGGAGTTTACATTCTATTGGAGGAGGCTGAGCAGTAAAATGAAGGAAAATAATACAGCAGAGGATGTCACGGGGGTCAGGGGGTTATCATCTGTGAATGATGGGAAGCTCCTCTAAGGAAGGGTCATGTGGCTAGAGATGGGAGTAAATAGCACTATTTTCTGGAGCATATAAAAAGAGATTTCTTTGTGATGGCAAAGCTTGGTTTTATTTATACCTTTCAGTAAGAGTCAGGATTTCCGGTCCCTTGAAGATGATCGCATGATGAAGAAAAGAAGAGGTTTGTGAATACCAAACCTTCACTGGAAAGGCTTGTCTGGCTTAGGGAATGAGGAAGAACAATGTTTACCTGGGATTTAATCAGAGGAGTTGGCTCTGAAATTTCCTCTTAACTCCAGGCATTTAATGGCCCAGTGCCTTTCCAGCCAAGACATACATGTCCTCTGGTCACTGTGTTTTTTGTGGCTTGTGTTTTCATTGGCTAAATATATTTCAATCCTTGATTCATAGCAGGGAGACTTAGTCAGCTTGTTTTTTCCCCTTGATGAGAAACTTGATGAATAGGAATGATGCTATCTGTCTGCCGAATTTTCCTGTAAGTATCCACAGCAGATCCCGAGGGCCAATGTGATCAAAATTGAGTTCTGAGACAGTGCTTAAATCAGACATAGTCCAGGGACTTCATTCACACCAATTCCGGCAGAATTTTATCGGTGAATCATAGATGAGGGGAAACAGAGGCTCTTGTAGCTTCTTGGCAATTAAAAAGGAGGGCTTACATATTTGTTCAAATTTTAGTTATGTTATCGATCTAAGTGTTCTATGATGAGCCAATAAACAAAAAACTTGCCTGTCCACACCAATAATGAAACTAATGGCTGACTGTACACACACACACACACACACACACACACACACACACACACACAACCTAAAACAGATGGATCCAGTGTAATAAGAGAATAGAAATAGAATTATTTGTAACTTTCACTTACTGAACAGTTTTATACTATTGTAAGAACTTATTGATGGACCTCTTGCTGTTCAAACAGCCCCATGAGTAGGAGAGAGAGCCTAGGGGCAGATGTCGCAGAGGTAGAGACAGGAATGGGGGGTGACAGTCAGTACTTGGTCTCCCCAGATGCATGCAGCTGTCATATGGCTGTACCATGTGAGGTGTTGCCTGTACTTAGCACACTTCCAATTCTCTAATCAGTCTCCGTGTCCATCCCTTCCCCTTCTCTTTCCTTCTCATGTCTCTGCTTTGCTGCTGGCGTACTGAAGTGCTGAAACCCACCCAGGCAGATGCCAGACAGGGCTGTCTCAGACTCTAAAATTACCCATCCAATATGCCATTGATTAAAACCATCCTTGGGAGCCCATCCAAAAGTCCAGAGAGTTAGAAATAAGTATGGAATTCTCTTTATAGACGGACACGTAAATTATGAATTTGACTTTTAATGAAAGGCATTTTAATATTTTATTTCTTAGTCTGGCAAGAGGTAATAACTTCAAGATGGGAAGTAGGTACCTCTCTCTCCTCGCTAAGCCATGGCAGAATTGTTCCTTATTCTCTTTACTTTTTTTTAACTTTGGTTTGGTCTTCATCTCAGTATACTTTACTATATGATACTTTAGCTGGCAACTGCCAATGGGCAAGAGTAGGTTACAATTGCCATCTCTATACTGGGTGGCTACCCAGTGCTCTGTTTAACTTGTGTATAGAGCAGCAGAAAGCTGGCAGCTTGTTAGGCATATGATGCATTTAAAGTATATATTTGTATCTATTTGAAAGTAATAAACATGCTGACTTCCTAGTCTTTGCTTGGGTAAAATCACTCTTAAAATGTGCTATTTTGGCCAGAAAAACCTGTGATTATATTTTTGCACAAAACTCTTAAATAGCTAGGATTCTCATGTAGATTTTGACAGCGGGGATAGGTAGCTCTAAGATACCAAAACAGGTTTTGAAAAGTAGGAAGACAAGCAGAAACACAAGGGATCGCATCAATTTGCTCGCTCTCTGAAAATAATTGTATTTTTGCATTATTGTTTATGGTCATGAAGCATGCCTTGCATATGGGAAGAGTCTTCATGCATTGGTTTTATTTATGTTAAATTATGCTTTGAGGTTTTTCTACAAAAGGCAAAATGGGAACAACTGAAAGGGATTTTGAAGTAAAAGACCTTTGTGCAAACCCCAAGGAAGCTCACTTGCAGAAATTAGGGGAAATCATTCGCCATCTGAGGGTCTTGATTTCCTCTGGAGAATGTCTGGTAGTAGCCAAGGGTAGTGACATTTACCTTTCAAGCTTTCTGTAAGGATACAGTGAGTGACCATTTCTGGCAACACTTAAAAACCTCTGAGACCCTGGAAGACACAGACAAGTTAAAATAAGAGACAAGTGAAATACTTATAAAAATCAATCCATTCTATCTATTGCTATAAGTACTTATAAGTACCGTTGTGGACATCTGTTTTAAATTTCAAATTTAAACTTTAAAATCCAGGCTTTCTATATTTTATGTTCCATGAAGAGGAGGTAGCATTGATGGTAGCAAACAGCCTAGGGTCATTCTGTTTCACCTGAGTGGCTGATTTAAGGCTGTGTTTTCTCCTCTCGACATAGATTCAGCAACAGTGTTAGTCATTCTTAGGAGACCTGAGTGTTCCCCAGGGCTTCACCCATGTGTGGGATGGGTGTCAGCAACATCCCGCAAACTTCAGAAAAACACAGCCACCTTCTATCCCCAAGCTTGTCTAAAATTAAGTTTAGCTTTCAACTTGGTATTTCTGCGGTTCAGCAACAGCCAAATAAACTGCAATCTGTTTATTTAATGTTTAGTCTAGGCTAGTGGGCCGGATTGACGAAATACTCAAGGATCCTCCTACAGAAGAATTACATCCCTTACTAAATTCTTCCTTGGTTCTGCCTTCTTCAGAGTATTTACTCCCCCAACTGATGTTTACTGTTGTAACATTGAGAGCAGAGCTAGGGAACCCATTACCCAGCATGAACAAGATGAGCCACAAGGAGCCTCTGGAAGGCTCATAAAGCCCATAAATTAAAGTTCTCTCAGCCCTTTAAGAGGATTTCCATCAAAGTATCCTATGGAGAACTAAGGAAGGCAGCCTGCAGGGGTTCCTACCTGGGAATTCAGAGGCTTGCAGGTGGATCCTCACTGGATCATGTTTCTCACTGACACTGTAATTGTTTCTTGTGATGTTTTCAGGGGTAAAGGATCTGTGTCAGCACCACGCTGCCTGTGCTCCTCAAGCACGTTGGGCGATCACCTGACTGGACAGTCCTGAGGCACAGCTCCCGAGGCTTTGTTGGGATCGTCTGCCATGACATACTGTGTCACTGGAGGACTCCAGTGTTCAGCTTGGACTGTCCTGGCTCCAGAAGATAAGCCAGCCTTCTCAGCCTTTGTCTTCCAAAGACTTCTGCAACTAAACCTTGGATGACTGGAACTGACCAGCACTGAGAGAAGATATTGGCCGCCTTCAGGATTCTGTTTAAAGCTTAGGAACTCGAGGACACCAAGTGTTTGTGGCTAATCTTAGTCTTCATGCCTACCTGCAGCTCTGACAGTGGTGATGTTGGGCTCCGCTTTCTCTCTACCCTACTCTGTGGCCTTAGATGAACAAGGAGTAGCAAAGATAATAAAAACAGTGTTTGAGTATGTTTGAGTTTTGTGCATTTCATTCATTAATTCTCTCTCTTTCTCTTTCTCTCTCTCTGTGTCCGGAAAAGTGACTGCTTTAATGAGTCAGACAAAATTTCACACAAAATCAGAAACCTATGATCCATCCCTTCTCCAATCACTAAAAAATGCAAGATCCGTCACAAGTCATGTGCAATTAGGACCTAGCTCCAAGTCAGCACAGGTCTGGGGTCCAGCAGACGCTGCACCGCCTTCCATTCTTAATGCTGCACATCCATTCTGGGAGCATCTATCTGCTCTAACGTTATGACATCAGCAGCAAACTTGTGGATTCTATGTGAGCGTCTCCACAGCAGCCATTTGGTCCTCATTGAGCAGCCAAGGGAAGGCTGTCTCATCTACTTTCTCCAACTCAGTGGTCTAGGCCTCTTCCATGGAAAACACAAGTACCAGCTGGGTGTTGTCCTTGAGCAGCTCCCCGGGAGCTTGGGTCAGACGGTGAAGAAATTGCAGCTTGCCAGTACTTTGATCTCACTGGAGTTATGGAAAGAGGCGCCCATGACAATTGTCTCATAGCCCAACTTCTTCAGTAGCTATAGATTTTGGTGACACCTTTCACCCATTGGGTCCTCCTGGGGCTTACAGGATTTCTTGTCTGTGTTTGCTACATGCAGGTCAAGGATGTGCCCTGCAAAGGGAGAGCTGAGCATCACACCCACTTCAGCAAAGGCCACAGCCTGGGTTAAGGAGGAAAACAGTTTCATGTGGCATGAGATGCTGTGGCTGAATCCTTCCCAGATCCTTTCCAGCCTGAATTTCCTCCCATGTTGAGGATAACTTGATGATAATTCTGTCCCTGCTGATCCCAGCTTCTTTGTAAAGCTCAATGAGGTGCCTCGCTAGGGCCACCATTGCATTCTTATTAAAAGAAAGCCTTGTAGCCACTTCCGTGGATACATGACCAAAATCTTTAGTATTTCTGCTCCAAACAGCACAAAAAATTCATCAATAGCATCTAACTCTGCTCCTCTTGTGGCCCGTCCAGCTTCTTGCTGCAGGTGATGGCCTCCTCTGCCAGCCAGCTCTTGGTAGGTGGTATTTCTGCTGCAGCCAGGATCCAGGATGGGTTAGTGGTGGCATCCTGGGACTTGTCCTCATCAACGACATTGAAGTCACTGGTGTCGGCCATCCCAATGGTGAACTGCTTGAGCTGGTGTAGGAAGGACTCCATCTCCTGGCACTTTACTGGAGACCCAGACATATCAAGGTATGTACAGCTGAGGCCACAGTGGGAGCATGGTGACCCACAATGCCTTGCATTTCATTCATTCTTGCAACACAAGAGAAAGTCGGATTACACAATGGAGAAAAGAACACTTACGTCCTCAGTTTCCCTGGTCTTTTCTCCCTTCCCCCTAATGCATGATGGGAAAAGAAAATGTTATTTCCCAGGCTAATGGATAATGACACCTTAGAATTCTGTTACTCCTTATCACACTAGGTGTGTGAATTTACAGCTTTCTTAGGCAAAGGAGAAACTGACCTGGGTAAGTATTGGTATTTTTATTTTAATAAAAGTTTACTATTTATAAAATATACATGGTTGGAAAACTACTTCCTGGCTGAACAGGCATTAGCTAAGGATGATAATTTCAATAGAATTTTATTTTAATTTAAAGAGTTTAATGAAGAGTTAAATAAATTTTCCTAATTTGTAATGTATTTCCAGTAGTTTTTCTTTCTTTTTTATTTTTGAGATTACATTTTAATTAAAACATTTATTTTTTCCCTTTCCTCCTTCCCAACACTCCCATATACCTCTCCCTACCTCTCTTCATTAGTTGTTATTGCATGCATATTTGTATGTGTGTATACATATACAATCCCAAATATAACCTGTTGAGTCCTTACAAAATCATTTGTATGCATACATGTTTTCAAGGCTGATCATTTGGCACTGGATGACCAATTGGTATGCTTCTCCATGAGGAGGGCCACCATTTCCGCTCCTAGTTTTACTCAGTTGCCTGTAGTTCTTTGTGTAGGGTTGAGGCCCCATCCCCCAACACCCCACTCTGTGCAGTTTGGAATGTTTATTAATATAATTCTTCAGCTCACCTTTGGGTGGTCATGTTGACAAGACTTTATGGGTGTAGCTTTTGATGTTACTAGGAGACACAATCTCACAGCAAAGTTCCTGATCCTCTGGCTTGCATACTCTTTCAGCTCTCTCTTTCCCAGTGTTCCCTGAGCCTTAGGTGTTGGAGTGTTTTGTAGGTGTGCCTATTGAGACTGAGCTCCATAATTCTGCATATTGATTTGCTCTGGTTTTCTGTAGTGGTCTCTATCTGTTGAAGGAAGAACTTTCCTTGATGAGGGGGTGAAGGCTACCCTTATGCGTGTGTGTATAAGGATAATGCTTACAGACTATTGTTAGGGATTGTGCTATTTAAGTAAATTAGTGGTTATAGATTATTTTCCCATAACCATGACATCACTAGCACCGATTGGTCAGATAGGTTTCCAGTACCAAACATAGTATCCTTGTTGAGTGTGAGGTAAGTCCAATTAGAGAGCTGTTTGTTGGTTACCACCATGATATGTGGCCACTACGGCCCCCATGCTGGTAATTGAAGTGGTTCATAGATGTTGTGGCTAGGTTGGACTGTTGGTTACCTTTCTCCTTTAGAAGCTTGCATGGAGCCTTCTGGTACCATGAAAACTAGTCAGGGTGGGCACTTAGACTTTTTTCAAGCTCAGGAACTTCTGGGCCCTGTTTCTAAAGTGTGTGGTGTCTTCAGTAATAGGGACTTATTTTATATCTCCCTGGAAACCAAGGAGAGCAGATATATGTTTTGGGAGTCTATTAGACAGCTCTGACCTACAACTCAAAAGAGGGTTTTACATGTTTGGTATTGGGGTTTTTGTTAGGTGGCCATTGGCTCTTAGAGTGAACACCATCATCTCAGATGATAAAAGTTCACTAAAACTATGTATGTGCCAGGCAGTGGTGGTGCCACCTTTAATTCCAGCACTCAAAAGGCAGAGGCAACCAGATCTCTGTGAGTTCAAAGCCAGCTTGGTCTACAGATTGAGTTCCAGAACAGCCAGGGTGGTTACACAGAGAAACCCTATCTCAAAATAACAAACAAAAAAAATCAAAACAAGAAAAACAAAATACAAAAACAAACCAGCAAACAAAACCATGTATGTATATATTTATACACTGAATTATGTACATTATAAGTTGTTAATTTTTAGGTAAATAAGTGATAGTAGTGTGATTCCTTGTGGCTTTTTAGCCATCCAAATAGACATTTTACCCACTGTCTGAGTTTGGGTAGACTTTGCTGTGATGAAACACCATGACCAAAAGAACATTGGGAAGGAAAGGCTATATTTGGTTTACACTTCTATATCATAGTCCATTATTGGCTTGCTTCCTATGGCTTGTTTAGCCCAAGGGTGGCCCCACTTACCAAGAGTTGGGTTCTTCCACATCAATTGCTGATTAAGAAAATGTCCTACAGGCTTGTCTACATCCCAATCTTATAGAGCCATTTTCTCAATTGAGGCCCCCTCCTCTCCAGTGACTCCTCTTGACTTGTGACAAGTTGACTAGTCCAAGCACCCACCTACCTCCTTTACTCTATTTACCTCCCTCTCAGTTCCTCTCACTTTCCCTACCACATCAAGTGTATACAGTTACTCTCCTTCACCACTCTCCCACCTTCTCCTTTGTCCTCCTTCCCTTCCCTTAGGGACCTCGCCTCCTGCTACCAACCAGTTGACTGGCATCCCACCATTCCCCTTTGCCCCTTTCTACTGTCTTCAGCATTTATTTAACACAGCAGTGTGGGCAGATGCAGAAGGATTTTAGCAGGGAAAATATCCAGCTACAAAGAGAAGAGGCAGAGCCCCAGCATTCTGAAAGCCAGTGGCTTGTGTGTGTCATCACATCCTGCACAAATAATCACACTCTTCTTAAAACAACACACACAGCCTTCCTGTGCACCTTTAATCTCAGCACTTGGGAGGCAGGGGCAGGCAGATCTCTGTGAGTTCGAGGCCAGCCTGGTCTATATAGTGAGTTCTGGGATGACCAGAGTTCCATAAAGAGACCCTGTCTCAAAACCAACTAACCAAGCAAGCAAACAAACAAATAAACAAATAAGCAAAAAACAATCCTCACAGCTCCACAGGTCTGGCTGATATCCAAACACAGGTAGTGGTCCCTGTTTCAAGTCTTCCCCTGCTCTTTTTCTGACTAGAACACTTCCTACCCAATGAGTCCTCTACACTCTCCCTTTTCTGCTGTGTTTATTTGTTCACGAGCTGCCTCTAAGCAAGTCTTTAAAAGGATATCCTCCATCATTCCTGGCCCCCATCTCACCATCTTTATTAACATTTAGTACAGGAATGGATCTCCATCTGAGCTATTACAAATGCATTAGCCTATTGATTCATAAGCTCCCTCTTCTGGAAAGTGTCTTCTGTCTTTTGATGAGTTATAGGATTCCAGGCCCTTGCTTTCCATAGTGTAGGCACCCAGTAATTGCGTCCCTCACTTTTCTTTTGGCTGTGGCAAATTGCCAGATGAAAACGATGTCAGGAAGGTAGACTTTATTTTCCCTCACAGTTTGTGATATGCCAAGGAGGTGTGGTAGACAGAGCTGGAGGCCGATGGTCACCTTGAACCTGCAGTCAGGAAGCAGGGAATTATGAATACAGCCATTCAACCCCCTTTCATTCCATCAGGGCTCCATTGCATGGAATGGTGCTACCTGTATTTAGGGGAGGTCTTCACATCTCAATTAATCTAATCTAGAAACTCTCCCGTAGACAGCTGACATACACATAGATTTGTCTCCTAGGTTCTTTTAGATCCTGTCAAATTGACGGTGTTCACTAGTAATAGTGGTGGTGAAAATGAAAATGAGCAGCCTGAAGGCATGCATTATCCCCACCTAACAAGATGGGACAACTATGCTATGACTCCAGGTCTGATATGTCATTTCAGGTACAGTGTATTGACTGTCTAGAACTTTACGGTCACTTTTCAAATATCACGTTACATCTTCTCTATAGCAATCCTTAACTAGAGTCATCTCCAATGAGGAGAGAGTAAAAAGTTTCTCAGAGAAGTCTCACAAATTGGCCAGAGCCACAGTTACCTTACTACCTTTTACATATCATGAACCCACATTTTGTGATGCCACTGGTGAGGTTTGTACCGTTTCACCCAGAATTAGAGCAGGAGGCAGAGCATTGTACCATTGCAGGGCAAAATGCACCCTGGTGAAAACTAGGTACTTGTTAGTTTCTCTCAATTCCCTAGCTAGCTAGCCAAGGAACACCTTAGCATTGCATTCTGACCCTGAAAAGGATAAACCATCCCAGGAGATGCCTCCTCCTTTAAAATCCT
This sequence comes from Onychomys torridus, assembly GCF_903995425.1. Classification (NCBI taxonomy): domain Eukaryota; kingdom Metazoa; phylum Chordata; class Mammalia; order Rodentia; family Cricetidae; genus Onychomys; species Onychomys torridus. Next base: position 17,010,026 of record NC_050462.1, read on the forward strand.
TGTTAGGTATCATTTATGTATCATAAAATATTCTTCAGTGTACAGTTGTGTTTGGTTTTGACAACACTCTGTATTGTGTAGCAACTAGCACCATCAAGACATAAAATATTTTGTGAAAGATAATAGGATGGAAGTAAAAGATGCTCCCATGACTCCAAAGAGCATTCTCTGCCCTTTATAGTTAATCCTAGCTCTCCTCTTCCTGACCTGACCCCTGCCCCTAGAGTGGAGACCCTGCTTCATCTTTAGCTGAGGATGTTTTTGTTTGGCTTTACTCTGGACATACTTCTCTTTCTCTTTCTTGTTATTTTCCAGTTTCTCTTCCACACCACAGCACCATGTCAGTGTTCAATGACCCAACCACATTCCAGAAGGCAACAGAAGAATTCATCTGGGGAGTGAGGCTGGCTCAGGTCATCTTACTTATGTCAACCCCATTAAGTTTTCATTAACATTTAGAATGGTGCTCCTCAAATCCAGTAAGCTGCTTGGAAGAAAGAAAGCTGAACGGATGAGGCCAGCCTTCATTTTCCCGGAAGCTGGCAAGTCTAGGCAGCTGAAGGCATTACAGAGGTCATTGCCAATTTTACACTGAACAATTAGCCACCCTCTTTCTCATCAAGTGGCAAAATGACCATGAGAGCCCCTTGTAAGGATCAGAACATCTCATTGACTCCTCAGGATTTTCTGTGGAGTCACCATTAGGCACGACACAGCCTCTGATATTGAGATTACCATTTAGATTAGGAAAGGACTGTATGAATATTATGAACATTTTCTACTTAATTATTTTTCAGGACAATCTTAAGAGGCAGAATCTGAACTCCTCCATGAGGCTAGTCTATTTGCTTTCCATGGATTTCATTCTTACTACTTCGAGTTCATTCATAGTTATCCCTGCACTTTGTGTGTGTGTGTGTGTGTGTGTGTGTGTGTGTGTGTGTGTGTGTGAGTGAGAGAGAGAGAGAGAGAGAGAGAGAGAGAGAGAGAGAGAGAGAGATTTAATATATAAGAACAGATAGCGAAAAGCCTTCCCACGGCCATACAGTTTATAAGTAATATAAGTCTCTGTGTGTTTACTTGGTTGGGTTTGAGCAGCTGTGAGACTGGTGGGTGAGAGAGATTTGTCCTGACTGTGGGCCAGGCAGGACCAGAAATACCATAGCTACATGTGTACGTATCTGTTTATTAATGTATACTCTGTGAGCATGCTTGCAGTGGCCAGAGAAGGTTATTGTTCTATCACTATCCACCATATTCTTTTGAGACAGGTCTTTCACTGAACCTAGACTCATGGCCAGCAAGTCCCAGAAATCTTCTTGTCTCAGTTACCCACAATGCTAGGGTTTTAGTTGTGTGGTAACCCACACCAGCTTTTTAATGTGGTTGATGGGGCCTGAATTTATGTATTTATGCTTTTCACAAATGCCTTTCCCCACTGAGCCATCTCTTCAGCCCCACCTCTGTGCATGGTTAATTTAGCTTAATATGTTATGCATTTCAGGGTGCTTCTCTCAGAGATAGGTGCTGTGAAGAAGATCATGAATGCTGTGTTTAGTCAAATACAGGGCAGTATTATTTGAAAACAGTGTGGCTACATGCAAGCTCTGTATACATTGTCTGCCTCAGTTCCTCATCCTAAAGAGTCCATAGTGGTGTCCATGCCTGCTGTATTAAAACTCATTTCAATTTGGTTGAGGTCAAGTACTTTGCCACTAAAGTGAGAAAAAGCACATACCAGATGGAGGTGGAGCTGAGGATGTAACCTTGATAGTGGTGAGGAGAGAAAGAAATTTCACTATGGACTCTACCAAGCACTCAGACCAGAGCTGTAGGAAGCCCAAAACAGCTTGACCACACAGCTGCCATGATAGGCTTACTGACAGGCAACACCCAGATCGAGGAAAAGCCATAAGCTAATACCACCCAGGGATGGGCCAGCATCTAAGGGGAAGTACCTGACATCTCAAACATTCCAACCATTAGATATAACTAGATAAGATTGACAAATGTCCCTGAGCCTAGCATATATCTATTTCCCTTTTACAGACACCCCTAGACAAAAGTCAGCCAATGAGGGTCCTGAACCCTGGAAATCCCATCACTTCAACCTCTGTTGTCATAAAAATTCTACCCACCTGGCTTGGAGCTCTCTGCTCTCACTATTGTGTGGGACAGACAGAGAGACCAAGGTCCGAGCTTCAAATAAAAATTCTTTGCTTTTACATATGAGATTCAATCTCTGTGGTGTAGATGAATTTCTAAAAGGTCTTATTAAATAAAAAACATGGAGCCAACTATAGGGGTAAAAGCCTTAGAGAGATCAGGGAATAGGGAAAGCCACCAGCAACCTTACCTCACCAACTCTGCAGCTTCCAAATGCAAGTTACTTCCCGTCTTCCCATGCCTATATACCTTGATGTTCTGCCATCAGATTTACTCTCTCTGTCCAGCTACATCACTTCCTCTTCTTGCCCAGCTCTGTCACTTTCTGCCTGTCTGTCCAGACCTCCAGACCTCCATAGTTAGATAGTGTTGGAATTAAGGCATGTGCCACCATAGCTGGCTCTGTTCCCTAGTGGGGCCTTGAACTCATAGCAATCCTGCCTGCTAAGTGATAGGATCAAGGGCATGTGCTACCATTGACTGACTTCTTTGTTTACTTAAAATGGCTTGCTATTTCCTTAGATCTCCAGTCAAGCTTTATTTATTAAAGCATAAATAAAATATCATCACATTTCAGCACAAATAAAAGATTACTACACTGTGGTGGTCTTTTGGGGGTCCCTGAGATCTGGGCATAACAAAAGCAACCAGCTTCAGAATAAAGACAGAAAGGAAGAGCTTTGGTAGCTGGAGTTTCTTCTGTCTCTAGTGGTTCTCAACCTTCCTGATGCTGCGACCTTTTAATATGGTTCCTCATGTTGTGATGACCCCCCAACCTTAAAGTTATTTTCTTTGCTACTTTATAACTGTGATTTTGCTACTGTTATGAATCATCATGTAAATATCTGTGTTTTTTGATGGACTTAGTTAACTCCTGTGAAAGTGTTCTTCAACCCTCCATAGGGTCATGACCCATAGGTTGAGAACTGCTGTTCTGGATCTCATTGAAGGACAGCAAGCAATTCTGTCTAAGTGAACAACAAAGGGCAGAGACACACACTATATGGGGCAGCATTAGAAGCAATATTTGTGACAAATTAAATCTAGGCTCTACTCCATTCTCTTCCTCACAGTTGAATCTGCACTCAAGAGTTAAAGGCAAAGTGTTTAGCTACTGGGGGTAAGGGGACCCTCAGATATATATGTGGCCACTGAGAGGACCAACCAGATGCCATACAGGCTGTTCAGTCTTCTCTCAGAGATCAGGCCTTAATTTCAGTTTCCTGAGTCTGGACAGGCAGTATTTTGAGAAGGACAATCAAGCTCCAACACCCCTGACAGCAAGGATGAGGAGGCCTGGTATGTACAGTCCAGGTTTGAGCCATAAATACCTCAAGGTGATATCCATATAAAGATGAAGCCTGGGACTTGTCCAGGCCTTCCCCCCCAAAAAATGTTAAACTGTAACCCTGACCAGCCCCTAACTAGACATAAGCCAATTAAAAAATACTAATATGATTGCCACTTCTTTAAGCCAATCATATCTGAATTGACTGCTCTAGGACCTCCCCTTGGGTATACTTAAAAGGAGCCTACACATCCCTCTTGGGGTCTTTACCATCTTGCCTTTGTGTGGGTCGCAGCATGCTGGAATAATCAATGCTCTTGTTTTTTTTTCTTTTTTTGGGGGGTGGGTGTTTCAAGACAGGGTTTCTCTGTGTAGCTTTGAGCCTTTTCCTGGAACTCACTTGGTAGACCAGACTGGCCTCGAACTCACAGAGATCCGCCTGCCTCTGCCTCCTGAGCGCTGGGATTAAAGGTGTGTGCCACCACCACCCAGAAAATGCTCTTGTTGATTGCATACATGGATGGTGACCTTTTGTGGGATTTCTCCAGAACCCTAACAGCCATATGTTTGTAGGAACAGAAAAGATTTTCTTCATTTCTTTCTTTTCTTTTCTTTTCTTTTTTCTTTTTTTTTTTTGGAGCTGAGGACTGAACCCAGGGCCTTGTGCTTGCTAGGCAAGTGCTCTACCACTGAGCTAAATCCCCAACCCCGATTTTCTACATTTCAAAGTCACGGTAAATATCAAGAAGATTAAAAGGAAAAGCCCATCAAAAACAAACAAGTAAAAGACCTGGGCATGGTACCCCATCTGTAATCCAATTCACTGGAGGCTGAAGCAGTTTGAATTTGAGGAGACTAGCCTATGCTACATGGTGAGGGTCATCCAGCCTAGGATACATAGTAAAATCTTGTCTCAAAACATGTCGGATGTTATTTTCTTTCTTTCTTTTTTGTTTTTTTTTTCAAGACAGGGTTTCTCTGTATAGTTTTGGTGCATGTCCTGGATCTTGCTCTATAGATCAAGCTGGCCTCAAACTCATAGAGATCCACCTGCCTCTGCCTCCTGAGTGTTGGGATTAAAGGCATGTGCCACCATCGCCTCATGTTATTAAAAACAAAAATGAGATGCAAAGAAATTTGGAAATGAATGTGAAATAAACATAAACAAGATAGGATATTTCAATACATAAAAGAACACATAGAATTAAAACTGAATTCTTAAGATCTCAATATCTAGTGAACAGAGGGAGAATTTAGTTTAGATAATAAGTGTAGATAACAAATGAAAGGGATATTTTATAGTAACATTGACTGACTGAATATTTACCATGTATCAGGCACCACGCTGTGCACTTGCACACTTACTTGGTCTTTACAGTTCTGAGTGCCAGGCTTTAGAATGAACACCAGTCTATTGATGTGTGAGTAGGCAGGGAGAGGAGAGGCAGGCTTAGGGCAGGGCTTATGTCTCAATTGTCTTTGTGTTTATTGAATTTAGGCTATTGTTCTCAGTGTCTCTGTGAAAGAGACTATGAACGAATATTTTATTGCTCATGGAAACACAAAGAAACAATTTCACACTCATTGCTTGTGAATAGTACTTTAGTAGACTCCAGCATCTTGAGCTGACACAAACAAGTGGACATTTCAAATTACCAAATCCTAAAGGATCTTCCATGTAGGTTATTTTTAAATTTATTTAAAACCATAAGTAACAATATTAGTAAAATTTAGAGAGCTAAAAATAAAATTGTTTTTATGTTATGCATGTATGAGTGAGAGTTCACACACACGTGTGTGCAGATGGGTGCATGTATATATATACACGTATGTGCATACATGTGTGTCTGTGGATGTGTACATGAGTGTATGTGCACTTGTATGTGTGTCTATTTATGCATGGGTGCATGTAGGTATATGAATATGTGAATGTGTGCATGTATGTAATGTAATGTGCTGTGCATATTTTACCTGGCTGGCTGCTGCATTTTTAAACCGTTTAAAAATGTTGTGTCCACATTACCATTTGTTCTTGTCTTGAAGACCAAGAATTTTATTCTTAATTAACTTCATAAAAAGTCTATCTGCATTACAAGGGTTTGGTAAATCCCCTTGTTAGAAGATAAATGGAAATAATTATTTTTATTCATTGAAGCCAAGGGAGGAGGGGTGGAATTAAGATTCACAAACCAATTGATTCCAACATCTGTCATGTTTGGACAGAACGTTTAAGCTGTAGTTTGAATACGAAGTGAGTTTTGGATGGCCAACAAATTCTTATTTCAGGAACAGGAACAGTTTACCTCAAGGACATTTTACAGACTTTTTTCTTTCTTTCACTGTTTTGAACAGTTGTCTAATTCTGGCATGGGCAAGTTTCAAAGCAGAACCAGCAAAGGCTCTTGGGAAAAGATGGCGTGGAGACGCTAACGAGAAAAGGAAAGTACTATTAGCACAGCATGATGCCCCACGTGTTTGATTTCTCTTTTCCCTTCCTCACGCTGATCCAAACAGTCAACCCACCCCGCATTCTTTGTGTGCAAAGCCTCCCAACTTCCTCTGTTTGCGCTCCTGGATGCGACTTCAGATTTGAGCTCCTCACTCCCAGGCTACACAGTCAACCGCCTCTGTGTCCCATGTTTCTGTCTTTCGAAAGCTGCCACACAGATTTTCTGAGCCACTTTGTGACACTGAACTTGGTCCTTTCCTCATTTCTACATTGAGATGCCTCACAAAGTGCTAAGATTGTACAGGAGTAGCACCCATATTTTGATGAACATTTCTACTTGCAACAGTTTTTGGTAGCTTCTTAATCTTATGTTTAACTTCTTTAATTTTTCAAAACAAAATTTTTTTGTTTGAGACAGGATTTCTTTGTCTAACAATCCTGGCTGTCCTGGAACTCGCTTTGTAGACCAGGCTAGCTTTAAACTCACAGAGATCCGTCTGCCTCTACCTCCTGAGTGCTGGGATTAAAGGTGTTCACCACCATCAACTGGCTGACTTTTTCAAATTTTTGTGTTGCATGTATTTGCACAGGGGAGGGATGTGCTATGGCACACATGTGGTCAAGGGACAACTTGTGGATCTATCCTTCTACTGTGTGGGCCCTAGGGTTTAAACTCAGGTCATCAGGCTTGATGGCAACCCATCAGTCCATCTTGCCAGCCCTCCTCCTTTGTTTTTGTTTTGTTTTGTTTTTGCCACGATGTTGCCTTGTAGCTCATTCTGGCCTTGAACTCCAGACATCCTACCTGGATCACTTATGTGTGCCATGATGCCCTATTACATTATGTTTCGAGTTTCTGGTTTGGTGATGGGATAACACCCAGTGCCTGCCCGAGTAAAGCTAAGCACATGCTTTACTATTGAGCAACCTCTGTTTCACCTCCTGCTCCAGTTTATTTATAAATCCCAGCATGCTTCTAGGGCTTCACATCTGTGATTGGCAGCCCTCGATATCTGGTGGAATTTCTCTGTTTCCTGGATCCCAGGATGTATATGTGTGCTGTTTCCTCATCGTGTGAGTTTTGTTTTCCACATGTGTGTGTTCTCCTGGCTTCATAGTTTTCTTCAGATAACTTTCAGGTTTCCCAACTCTGTTTCTGTTTTTTTTGTTTTTTGTTTTTTGTTTTTTTAATTTTTAAATGTGTTATTATGACCATGTTTTGTGACAAGGTAAAGGACTTGTCCAGTGCTTGTTTAGATTTACATTTATTTATTTATTTAGTATGTGCATGTGTAGCAGGGGGCTGTACCACGATGCCTGTGTGGAGGTCGGAGGACAACTTGGAGGAACTGGTTTCCTCCTTCTGTGAGGTGGGCTCTGGAGACAGAACTCAGGTTGGTGACAAGCACCATTTCCGGCTGAGCCGTCTTACCTGCCCTGTTATTTAGATTTCTGGTCTTGGTGTTATGACCCTTCCATTCCCATATTTTTGTTTCAGGGCAGTTACAGATTCACAAAACAATAGGGCAGAAAGCACGTAGATCACCATCCACCCAGTCCCCAAACCCCCTCCACTGGCAGCAAACTCCACCCGGTGGGACCTATTGGTACCATCTGCTCTTCCTGGATGCACCGTTTGCCCCTCGGGGAAAGTCTACAAGGTTGGTAGTTTTCAGTTTGGGTGTGGTTGCCTCTGTGAATTTGGTGAAATTGATAACACACCCACCATGATCACATCAGAGAGAACAATTTCAATGTCTTAAAATCTCTCTGTTCTGACCCCGCCTCCCGCCCACCTCTCTTTTCTGTGACCATGGGAAATTGCTAATCTTTTTTATTGTCTCTGTAGTTTTGCCTTTTCCAGACTGCTTTGTAGTTCGAGTCAGGCCATGGCAACCTTTTCAAATGAGATCATTTCATGTAGCAGCATGCATTTAAGAGCCGTCTATGGAGCAATACCCATTTAAGATTCTCTTATGCTTCCATGGTGTGTTAACTCATTTCCCTTCAGTGCTGAGTTCCATTATCCATTGCTCCACAGCTCATTTATCCATTTACCTACTGAAGGACGCCTTTATGGCTTCCACATTTTGCCAATTATGAGCTTAGTTGTGATAAACGCTCAGGTGCAGTTTGGTGTACGAACATGCAGTGACTTTTCAAACTCCTTTACCTAAATACCAACAGCATCCAAGAGTACATTTGGCTTTGGGACAGCTGTCAAATCACTGTCCTGGACTCTGCCTACAAGGAATGGCAGTTCTGCTTCTGGCTTCGTCAGGATTTGGCTCTGTGGTCCCCTCAGTATTCATGAGGTACACATCTAATTTTTTTTGAGAAGTTTCCAGGTACATGGTATGTTTGAGAGCTATTTCATCAAATAAAAGATTGCATAACCTGGCTATACATCCATAGCCTAAATATGATTTTAAATATTGCCAAAATCATTAGAAATAAATGGAATGATTAAGAGACCAGGTGCTAATGAAGATCTAAACACAAGTTTTTTATGCTGTTACACTTTAGACATGGCAGTTGCCTGAGAAAGATTTGAAGACTGTAGATTATTTCAGTTTTGAAAAATGTATTTTTGCTTATGTCAGTCAATTTATTTAATTATGTATTTTTTCACATTTCTTATTTTTGGTGTGTATATGCATGCATATAATTTTAATGTTTTAATCTAATCAGAAATCAATTACAGTTAATATATTTGCCTTCTTTTGATTTTTTACATAGTTGTGAGTCTCTAGAAGGTAAGAAATAAATTTATTTAAGAAAGAAGAGATTTATTTCTTACCTTCATAGAGAGCTACAACTATGTACAGAAAACCAGAAGAAGGCTCTGTACAAGAAAAAAGCCTCCGGAACCAGGGAGACCAATCATGTAACTTTTAATCATCATCTGAACAGAGAGAGCTTGCTTTTCCTCTGCCTTCTGGTTGCATGCACATCCAAAGTCAACTGAGTGATGGCTGGTGACATTGAACAAGGGCAGACAGGCTGCACACACACCACTGATTTAAATATCAGTCTCTGGAAACACCTGCATGGACACGCCCTCCTCTGATTAGTCCTCAGTTTGACCAACTACAAACCTGCAATTAGCTGACACTGTGGCGCTACCATCCCTTGCCATAGCTTTTAAAGTAAAAAGTGGAAATAGATACAGAAAAGACTAGAATTGTGTGCATTGGAAGTCAAGTGTGGTAGTGCATTGGTAATCTCAGAATTTGGGAAGTTGAGGCAGGAGAACCATGAGTTTGAGAGAGTTCTTTGGGTTCTCACTCATGATCTGTCTATATAGATGTATTTATGTGTGTAATATATGCATACATATATGTATACATGTATGCGTGTGTGTGTGTGTGTGTGTGTGTGTGTGTGTGTGTATGTGTGTGTGTTCATTTACAGTACACTTAGCTATATCAGGAACACCTCTAACTTTTAGTTAGAGCACAAAAAGTCAGGTTGTTATGTCTATCCCAACAAAAAATAAACATCAAGTTAATCTTCACAATTAGAATTCTCTTGAACTGAAGTGTGACTTAACAATACAGGAAAATTAATCTGCCAAATATGTGGGGGGAACAGAAGGAAAGAAAGAAGGAAGGAGGGAAGGAAGGAAGGAAGGAAGGAAGGAAGAAAGAAAGAAAGAAAGAAAGGAAGGAAGGAAGGAAGGAAGGAAGGAAGGAAGGAAGGAAGGAAGGAAGGAAGGAAGGAAGAAAAGAAAGAAAGGAAGAAAGAAAGAAAAGGAGGAAGGAAGGAAGGAAGGAGAGGAGAGGAGAGGAGAGGAGAGGAGAGGAAAGGAGAGGAGAGGAGAGGAGAGGAGAAGCAGAGGCGTGGATATTGGCTTAGCTGAGTCCCCATTTTTCTGGCTACTGCTGTGCACAGGAGGAAGACAGCTGTCACAGAGTGAATAAAAATATATCAGTAGAAAACTCAATTGAATTGTTGAAAGCCAAGAGTGCTTTGTGTGTGTGTGTGTGTGTGTGTGTGTGTGTGTGTGTGTGTGTGTGTGTGTATGGAGAGCTCACGGGAGCAGGAGGTGCATGGGGGATGTTTGTCCATGTACACATTCCTCTCCATAGACTTTCCTGTGTGATAGGGAATGCCGCTGGGTCAGACACCAACCATACCTTTCCAGGGGTGCAGGATGGGGACAAGAGCAGAAAGCACTGTAGAAAGACACAGAGACGGGCACTGACCCTTCTCTCATGGGTCTCCTGTAGAAAATCAGTCTTTGGTCACTGGGGAAGAGCAACATGCCCCATTTTCACAGGTGAAGGGATCAGAATGAGGAAAAAAACGATCCCGCACCACTGGGTAAAGAGTACAAGCCCATCCTGGACCCAGCTTGTTAGCGCTTCCCTGGGGGAGGATTGTCAAAAGAGCAGCACCAGCACACACAGCTCTGTGAAGATGAATGGCAAATCAGAATGAGAGAAAAATTCCCATCTGCCACTCAAAATAAATCAGGTTAAGTGCCAAGTAACAAGTCACAGCAGTATTCCATTGTGGTTGTGACAAGACCGTGGAAATACAGTATCCCCAAAAAGCTGAACACTGAGCTTGGAAGAGGGACCCTGAGAAAGCTCTACATTAAGCCCTAAGGGCTTTTGAAATCATGGGTGTTCTGAGTACGGTCACAGCAACTTAACGCCAGAATGCAGGTCAGCTACCGAGAGGGACTTACTGACCCTTCACCCCTAAACCCTTAGCAGACTGTGACCCTCAACCATCCGCAAAACAAACAGCATTCACTCTAATTACTTCTCACCTATAAAACTTGACATCTTAAGACGCAAAATAAGGTAAGAAAAATCTGCCTGCACTCGAGACAGAGCAAGCTCAGAGCTCGGACATGGTTAGATGTTAGAAATACTGGAAAAGCAATTAAAAATTACTATGATGACTCTGTGAAAAGTTCTAGTGAAACTGGAGGATAAAAATCACAAACAGCTAAGGAATTTCACTAGAAAGATGCACAGTTACTGTGAAGACCCCAGTCAAAGGAGGGATGACTTGGTGGGCGGTCACCAGTAGACTTGACATGGCCCAGAGAAGGACGGGTGAGCTTTCTAAGAGATGAATAGAAATCAGTGGGAATGAAACCCAAGACGAAAGAATAAAGCAAGATAAAATACAGAGCGTATAATGGCCACTGGACAACATCAAAAGGTCTAGGAAATGTGTAGTGGGAATTACAAGCAAAGAGCAAGAGAGCAGGGAAGGGCGTGCATAAGCCATGTTTGCCGTGAATGTAACAGACACACATATGAAGAGGAGTGTGAGTGAACAGGGACTTCTCTCATCTGAAATTACATAGTTGGAAGCCTCTTACCATGCTGGAAAATAAGAAGCCAACGCGGAATTCTTCACTTCAAAGTTCAAGATCCAAGTGCACATAAGAACTTTCTAAACAAACGAAAGACAATTCCCTCCCTCCTATTACAAAACATGTCAAAGTAAGTCCTTCAGGGAGAAGGCACTGATGCCCCAGGGAAACCTGGGTCTCCAGATAGATGAAGGACTCTGAAAACAGGAAAAATAAAGTTAAATATTAAAATAGTTTGTATTCCTTTTATCCCTGTAAGAGTGATAAATGGTTTGCCTAATAATCATAGGTCATGGTGGTGTACTCAACGTATTGAACTCATGTGATATCTCGAATTAGCACAGACTCTGGGAGAAAGAGACTGTGAGGGTGCAGGTCAAAGTTCACACAGTTAGCGGAGCCTCATGCTGACTGAATGTGAATTTGATTAGTTAAAGAAGTATATGCTAAGCCGCTGGGAAGTTTGCAGAGACTTTAAACGACAGCCAAGCCAGACAACTGGATGGCCTCATTCTACGCACAGCTGTTGTCCCTCTGGTTCTCTCTCCTTTGATTTTTATTTATAGGCTACTCGTACTTTTTTTGTAAGCTGTGTTCATTTTTAATGTAACAGACACACATGAATATTTGTAAATATATTATGGAGATTTCTTGAATCTGTTAAAATTGATTTTAAAAATTCATATCAGTTCACAAAGTAGCAGGTTTCTTGGTAGTATTTTCACACATACTTTATTTATTCAGTTTAATTCCCCCCATTCACCCCCACCCCATCTCCCAGTCACTCTCTTTTCCCACTTCATCCTTTGGTCTACAGTATGTCCTCTTCTCCTGCAGTCCCCATCTCCAGTTTTATGAACAATACATTAAGTGTCAGAAACCACATATGTATTTTTTCATTTAATCGATGTAAAGAACTTGGGCTGGGATTATTATTTCCTTTGGGCCTATTAGTCTGTCCTTCATAATTTGATAGTATTGATAGACTTTTAAAATGGAATACACATCTGTTTTTACTATGATACTCTGAGTAACTGAGTTGCAGATTTATAATCTGTGCAAAACTAGGACAAAGAAGGGACGATGTCATGATTATAACGAGGAGAACTTTGCTTATCTGTGTTAGAAGAAAGTTGATTAAAGATGAAAGCTGCGAAGTGAAAATGCTAGTGAGAGACGATCTTTGCAGTGGCATACACACAGACACACACAGACACACACAGACACACACAGACACACACAGACACACACAGACACACACACAGACACACACACAGACACACACAGACACACACAGACACACACACATAGACACACACAGACACACACACAGACACACACACAGACACACACACAGACACACACACAGAAACACAGACACACACACAGACACACACAGATACACATAGACACACACACAGATACACAGAGACACACAGAGACACACACAGATACACACAGACACACAGACACACACAGAGACACACAGAGACACATACAGAGACACAGACACACACAGATACACACACATAGATAAACACAGACACATACACACAGACACACATACACAGACACACAAACACAGACACACACATATAGACACAGATACAGATAGCACACACACACAGACACACACATACACAAAGACACATACACACAGACACACACATGCACAGACACACAGAAACACACAGATATACACACATATAGAAACACACACAGACAGCACACACACAGACACCCATACAGACACACACAGACACACAGATACACATACACAGACACAGACACAGACACAGACACAGACACACACACACACACACACACACACACACACACACACACACACATTTCCTATGCAGCACAAGCATTAAACCTCCTGAGCCAGGAAATAAATTTCTACGAAAAGCAACATGATATATTGAAGAGGAGAAAATCCACAAGCTTATCCCAATAAAATAATCAACACAAAGTTACAAGTAATTAAAGCCCAGAGGGAAATGAAGATGATCCTGAGATAATTCATGTTTACTGAATGTTCATATTCATTGTGAATTCAATATGAAGTCAATTCAATGTGAATTCAACATGAATGTTCATATTCATTGTGTCTCAGTTTTGATAAAACACACATGAAGAGGATAGCACTTCTAACCCCAGAATCTGTCCACTAACTTTATAACGAATACTCACTCAGTTGTCAATGGCCTTAGTGATGGCCTGGTGTTTTGATACTCCACAAGAAACTGCCAGCTTTAACTCAAACACAGGGGCAGGATTTGGTGTTAGGTTGGAACAGAATATAGCCTTGCTCCAGCTGTGTAACATTCTTGAGTGTCATCACCAAATGGGAAGAATCTTCACAGTAGTGGTTTCAACCTCTGGGGTGCAATCCCTTTCACAGGAAAAGACAGATATTCATGTTACAATTCCTAACAGTAGCAAAAATTATGCTTGTGAAGCAGCAATGAAAATTATTTTATGGTTATGGGTCACCAGAATATTAGGAACTGTATTGAAGGGTCGTGGCATGAGGAAGGTTGAGAACCACTGTTGGAGAGTTCTCTGGATTTATAAAATGTACAGGTAGAATGTCTAGCTTGGTGTTTGACATGTAGTACCTGACGGAATGGATGTCATCGTCATGAAATACTTTTAATCAAGAGTCCGGAGAACTTGGTGACGCTCTTGATTTAAGAGCTGACTGCTGAGAGATCTTAGGTGCTGTCTTCTCTGGTCTTCAGCTTCCTCATCTCTAAAGTGAGGAAAGTGGACTTGTCAGTTGGAGCTTTTCTCTTTTTGGTTGTTTGGGAAAGCCTCTGACTACGGAGCTGAGGTATGATCGAGGATTTCAGGAATGCACCACCACCATAGGTCAACTTGAGTACCTTTATAGCAACCAAAGTTTTTGTCTAGGTTTTGTGTCCTGTTGCAGTGAGGAAACACACTAACCAAACAACTTTGAGGGAGACTAGGTCTGTTTAGCTCACGGTTCCAGGTCACAGCTCATCATTACTGGGAAGTCAAGGCACGAATTTAAGCAACTACTCATGTCCACAGTCCATAGCAGAGAGAGAGAATGGATGCATATATGCCCATGGTTAGATTACTTTTTTGTCTTTTATACAATCCAGGACATAAGCCCAGAGAATAGTGTGGTCCACATTTAGGTTAGATCTTTCCATATCGATCAACACACAATGTAACACTCACAGTTATGTCCACAGGCCAAGTTCACTTAGATAATTCCTCACTGAGTCTCTCTTCCCACATGATTCTAGGTTATGTGGAAGTGACAGATGAAACTAGACATTGCATCCTTTGATGTAAAGGGAATCTTAGGTAAACGACTAGTGTTTGAGAGCCACACAAACAGCTGGTGAGTTGGTTAAAGTAGCAAAGCAGGAGCTTCTCCCTCTACCCACTTTCCGCCGGGCTGCCCGAGGCATCATGGAGCCTAGAGGAGGAGATGGCAAGATACCCGAGAAGGTTTCTTGTGATAATGCCATTTGTGCGGCATATGAAGCAGGTAATCTTTTGTTAAACAGTTTATTCTCCAATTCCAGAATGGGACAAATGAGTCTCTATAAGAATGTAACAGGCTGGGCAGTGATGGCACATGCCTTTAATTTCAGCACTCGGAGACAGAGGCAGGCGAATCTCGGAGAGTTCAAGACCAGCCTGGTCTACAGAGTGAGATCCAGGACAGTCAGCACTATACAGAGAAACCCTGTCTTGAAAAACAAAAACAAAACAAACAAAAAAGAAGTAAGAGGTGTGAGTAATTCATTTTACTGGTTTAATAAATTTAATGACTGCATTAGGTATTTTATGCTGTGGTAAAAAGAAGCTTATGGAAGAAAGATTTTATTTTGACTTATGATTCCAGGGGGAGAAGAAGAATCCATCCTGGTGTGGAGGTGTAGCAGCTACTGGGAGGCATCTCAGCAGGAGCAGGAAGCTGAGAAATCGTAACTTCAAGCTCAAACATGAACCAGAGAGAAGAAGCTGCAAGTGTCTCTGAGCCCTCAAACCTCACCCAGGGTGATATCTTTCCATCAACAAGGCTCCCACTAAAGGAGGTTATAGAACAGTGACAGCAATGGGGACTAAACATTCCAAATACCTGCGTCTATGGGAGACATTTCTTATTCATACCACTAGAGTAACCCAACCGAGTGTTTGGTACTCATAGTATTAAAGACTGAATCAATGTCCTTAATAGTTTGGTATATAGAGACGCTTTTAGTCACATCCTATAGAATTACACAGCTATTCTAATTTGAAATATAGGGGGATATATATGTTTGGCCTGTCACTTCATTTTCATAAGAAAGATGTCATCAGATTCACATCCATCCAAAGAGAACTCTCAAATGACATTATTAATAATTCCTATGGGGGGAAGAAGATCCTCAGTTCTGAGTCATATTTAAAACTGTCAATAACGTTTACTAGGTTCTGCTCTCACTTTATCTTCAAATAACCCTTGGAGGGCAGGGCCTTTCTTGTCATTTTATAGATATGGGAAATGTAGCTCATCTTTGAGAATGATACCTGAGGGCAGATGGCATTTAAATGTCTGAGCCCAGGTTTCCTGGTGGCACCCCAGTTTTCTAAGCTACAGGAGGCAGGGGACAATGTGTAGTCTTTTCTTTTACAGGTGTGTCATTACCGACGGGCTGAGAATTCAAAGCAGTTCAGAGAAGCGCTCTGAATCAGGCAATGTCACACAGTCACCTGTAACAAATCTTAAAAGGTCTCACTAATAAAAACCCAGAGCCAGATATTGGGGTGGAAACTGAAAGATCAAAGGGACAGAACAAGCCAGCCTCAAGTTCTTACCGCTAGGAAATCAGTGGCCCGAGAGAGAGAGAGAGAGAGAGAGAGAGAGAGAGAGAGAGAGAGAGAGAGGAAGAGAGAGAGAGAGAGAGAGGGAGAGAGAGAGCTACTTCCTACATACTCATGCCTATATACCTTTCTGTGCCCTGCCATCTTACTTCTTCTCTCCACCCAGCTACATCACTTCCTCTTTCTGCCCAGCTCTATCACTTCCTGTCTGTCTGTACAGACCTCCAGACCTCTATGGTTAACTAGTGCTGGGAATTAAAGGTGTGTGTTGCCACGCCTGGCTCTGTTCCCAATGTGGCCTTGAACTCACAGAGATGAATCTCTGCCTCCTGAATGCTAGGAGGATTAAAGGCATGTGCTATCACTGCCTTGCTGTGGGATGTTCAAGTATGTCAAATGTGTTGCATTTGATTGGTTAAAATAAATAAAGTGCTGATTGGCCAGTAGCCAGGCAGGAAGGATAGGGTAGGCGGGACAAGGAGGAGGAGAATTGTGGAAAGTGGAAGGCTGGGGTGGGAGAGACCTGCCAGCCAACGCCGCCATTACAAGCGAGATGTAAGGTACTGATAAGCCACGAGCCACATGACAACTTATAGACTAACAGAAATGGGTTAATTTAAGATATAAGAACTAGATAACAAGAAGCCTGCCACAGCCATACAGTTTATAAGTAATATAAGTGTCTGAGTGATTATTTTATAAGTGGGTTGTGAGACCACAGGGGCTTGGTGGCACCTGTAGAGAAGCTCTCCAGCTACACTGCCTGACTTCTATGTTTAATATAGTGGCTGGTATTTTCCCTCTGATCCTCAGGCAAGTTTTATTTGTTAGAGCACAAATAAAATATCACCACCATCACCAACTATTCAGGGCACCCTGAATTGTTCAGTGGCACAAATGGGTAAATACTCTTCACATTTTAAATTATGGTGAAAACATTTGCATTCTGATATTAATATTTATTGATTTTCTCTGAGGTTCAATGAATAGTTTTCATGATAATTTCTCAGTCTTCCGAGAAAACCTGCATTCATAAATATCAAATCATGTCGTTATCCACATCTGCTCTCATTTTCTGTAGGCTTAAAAAAAAATCTCTATTCATCATGGGAACCAAAAGAAGTGGGTACCCACTAGCGTCTCCATCAAATTCTGGCCTGTCTTTCCCCATTAACTCTTATTTGAGAATACAATGCTTATTCAAAATAAATACAGGACTCGCTACCCTGTGCCAATGACATGCAATGAGTCTAGGGCTCCATTTGCTTATGGAAATCAAGTCAAATGTAACGTTTTAGCAACAGCATTGTGAGGTCAGTTCCTCGATGAGGCTGTTGGAGTTACTACTTATTGCCACCTTAGCATGTCATGAGCTTGAACCATGCCACGGTAGTGTGAAAACTAGCCATTTTCATTTTTCAGAAGAGACAATAGAAACTTTCCTTGCTGCTTACATTTGTTTTAAGGTGGGACCAGTGATGGAGGATGCATGAAATGAAGTTATATTTTAAATTAATAACAAGTAGCTTTCACAGCTTATGTGTGTATTTGGAAACTAAATGTGATATAGTTATATATACATATCTGTGGTGATATACTGTGTCCCCCAATATATTGTGTATCCTAATAAACTTATCTGGGGTCAGAGGACAGAACAGCCACTAGACAGACAGAGAGGCCAGAAAACGGTGGCACTCACACCTTTAATCCTAGCATTCTAGAGGCAGAAATCCACCCGGATCTCTGTGAGTTTAAAGCCACACTTGAAACAGCCAGGTGTGGTGACAAGAGTCTTTCATCCCAGGAAGTGACGGCAGAAAGCAGAAATGTAAGGTGTGAGGACCAGTAACTAGCCTGGTTAAGCTTTTAGGCTTTTAGCAGCAGTTCAGCTGAGATTCATTCTGGATGAGGACTCAGAGACTTCCAGGCTGAGAAAACAAGATCAGCTGAGGAATTGGCAAGGTGAGGTGGCTGTGGCTTGTTCTGCTTCTCTGATCTTCCAGTGTTCATCCCAATACCTGGCTCTGGGTTTGTTTTTAGTAATAAGATCTTTTGAGATTTGTGCTATATATATGATGGACCTTCTTATATAAAAATTTATATATATTTTGTTAGCCACTTTTGAGGTAAGATGGGTCAGAAATAAACAGTTCCACAAAGATATTTTATAGATTAAAGTTACTTACTGAAGTCATTAAAATGTGCTCAAATGAGTGAACCTAAAATCACCATTATCTATTGAAACTAGCAAAATTCTCTTTCTGAAGTTTGGCATACATATTCTATTGTACTTTTATGATAATTTTGAGCTATATAATACTTTATAACTCCAAACACACTATAATACATATAGTAGTATTTTAATTTCACATAAACACTATGAATGACCAGAGCAAATATTTGTACCTTCATTTTATAAATTAAGAAACTGGATTTTAATTTTTCCTAGAACACATAAATACATTATTATTATTATTATTATTATTATTATTATTATTATTACTACTACTACTATTATTATTATAGGACCTTGGGAAAGCTCACTGCTCAATGTCTTACTTGCTTCATTTACAAAATCGGATTACCACATCAACAGTTCTTAGAAAAAGTTAACAGAAAATCCATAAAAATATGTTTGTGCTATGCTTAGAACATAGTACCTGTTTACAAATGTTCAATTGTTGTTATTAAAAAAGCTATAAAAATAAAGTATAGAAGGAGTATGACATACCACAAACATTTCTGTAATTCTAGTCCAATGTTAAATGTTCCATCTTCATTAATTTATTTCTTCACAATGGCTTCATCTTCTCTCCGACACTCAGGGTTCAGTTCCTTTCTTGACAACACATGCACCTTGGTATTCTTCTGTGAGGACCTGTGAGTAGTAGCCCGCCTTCCTTTGTGAGATGCATTCCTTGTTTCTATTTTCATTCCTAGGTGCCAGTTTTGCCAGGAGGAGAAGCTCAGTTGCCCATAAGGACCCTGAAGCTGGTTTGATCGCCTTTGTCTGGCACGGCCTCTCTTTTCCTAGAAGTTTTTAGGGTGTTCTGTTAAGACTCACTCTATTGTTTGTTGAGTAGTAGGCACCAATATGTGAGGACTTACCTTTATTTATTCTGTTTGGTATTTGGCAATCCCTTTAAGCTGGACACTCAAGCATTTATTTTTTTGAAGCAAATGTTCCAAATATAATTATTTCACCATTTCCTCTTTTACCTTCCTCTGGAACACTTATTAAATGTAGTTTAGAATAACTCATTCTGTAATTCAAGACTTATAAAACTTCTCAGAAATATTTTTTCCATCATTTGAAGCTTTCATTAAATATTTCACCTGCATTCCAGGTGATTTCCTTTGATATATATTTACATATTCTCTCTTTGGCTGTGCCTGGTCTAATTTTTATTTCAAGAATGTCTACTTGGGTTTTTTTTTTAATTGCCTTATCCTTTCTTTTTTTAAATAATTGATTGGTTTAAAATTATTTTTTCTGTTCTTTATCTCCTTGAATAATTAAACATTTCAATCTAAAATTGCAATTTCTAGGCATATTCTTTGAGTATGATTTCTTCTCTTTGTTTCTTTTCTGATCCTTCTCCATTTCGTTTCTTTTGAGTATGGCACTTTTTCCGCCACTGTGAACACAATTTGGAATGGACCATGAAATTAGGGCATCTTCAGAGCTACAAACTTTCTGTCAGCCAACATCAGGATGTCCAGGGACGGCAAGAGTCAGAGACCAATGTTTGCTCATGCTCTGGACTTGGAAGTTCCATACTGTGTGGGCTCTGTGGGAATGCGGGTGGGTTATAGAGTCAAGGCTTACAGGCTTTGATGTCCCTGCTTTGATCTAGACACTATAAGGTCCTTGGTCTTGCTTGCTCTGGGGAACAAAATGAAATTCCAAAAGGAAAGGGAACTGCTAGGGCACTGCCTATCCTTAGAGAAGCATCAGTTGGCTGAACATCCCTGTTTCTGTTCATGGTTCTTGCTTCATGATATTCCTGGATGTGAACAAAGCTTTAGCCCTGTGGATGTGATGGATTGGTGCTGTTTCCCCGTCGGCCACAGCGGTTTTTGGCTGGATAATTGTCCTATAGTAATATTTCTTTCCAACTTGTAACTAATTTTCTTTTCTTCATGGTCAAATTAATATACAATATTGTAAGACAAAAGAAAGAAAAGAATAAAAGAAACAACAACAAAATCCAAAGTGGTAGGAAAAACACAACCTGCATCTCTACTGAAGCAGTATTCTTTTTCTTTTTGTGTTTTTTATTTGTTTGTTTTGTTCTGTTGGTTTTTTTTGTTGTTGTTGTTGTTTTTTGAGACAGGGTTTCTCTGTATAGTTTTGGTGCCTGTCCTAAATCTCACTCAGTAGACCAGGCTGGCCTCAAACTCACAGAGATCACCAGGCTCTGCCTCCTGAGTGCTGGGATTAAAGGCGGGCACCACTACCGCCTGGCTCTTTGACAATTTTCACTGGCCTTCCAACCCTTTGGTCCACATTTATCTTTTGCACAACTGAGCTCATACGAAATATAATTTCAAAACTCACTTTTACAACTGTATTATGACATTAGCGTGTTATAGTGTGTAGTATTAAATGTTCTAAAAAAGCCTTCTGCTGCAAACACTGCTGGTCATGGCCCACTACAGATGTCTGACACTGAAGCTTTGGATGTTTGGCATGCATGAATCTGTGAAAAAAAATGAAGAAAAAGGTTAGAAATGAATTTTAGACTGACTATATGTTAATGCTTATATGTGGGGTTGAATAAAATTATTAAAGTAAAAAGAGCCCACACACCACAGAGAACTCCAGAAAGCCACAATTCCTAAGTTTTACACTGTGTTTTGTTTCCAGTAATGTGATAAAATCTTATGCCATATTGTTCTGTCCTCCTTGAGACATGAATTATTCCTCTGTCCAGAGTATCCATGTGGTATATACAACCTACCCATTAACCTTTTGTTGCCTCCTTGATTATAAGACTAACTATAATAGTGTCACAATGCTCATGTTTAACTACTACTTGTGTGGTTTCCTAATACCTTGCAACAATGCCCATGTTATCCACTTTACTGTATTTGATGAACATTTTGATATTGTATCCCACGTCATCACAGGAGTAAAGGTGAATATGAAATGATAAGGTATTTTGAATGACATAGCCCATTCATACAACTTTGTTATAATACACTGATATATATGGTGGTTTGAATGACATAGCCCATTCATACAACTTTGTTATAATACACTGATATATATGGTGGTTTAAATGAGAATGGCCCACAGGCTCATAGACTTGAAGGTGTGGTCACAGGTAGTGGCAGTATTTGAAAGGAATAGGAGGTGTGGCCTTGTTGGAGGAAGTGTGTTACTGGGGGTGAGCTATGAGGTTTCAAAAAGCCCATGCCAGGACCAGTGGCTCTTTTTCTTCCTGCTGCCTGCAGATCTGGATGTAGAATTCTCAGTTACTGCTCCAGCACCATGTCTATCTACATACCACCATGCTCCCTTCCATGATGATAATGGACTAACAACACTCTACAACTGTAAGCCAGCTCCAATTAAATGCTTTATTTTACAAGAGTTGCTGTGGCCCTGGTGTCTCTTCACAGCAATAGAAAATCAACTAAGTCTGGGCTGGAGGGATAGCTCAGCCGCTGAAGGCTAGGCTTACAACCAAAAATATAAGAAAAGCAACTAAGTCAATATAATTTTATTATTATTATTGATTTCTTACTATTTTTAATTTGTAAATCAAACTTTATCATGTCTATGTATATATATGAAAAAAATTCACCCAAGGTATAATTTTGTTCTCCATTGAACACCTACAGGCCTTGGGAACACACATTCATAGAAGAGGAGACTCATCCACATTCTGGCTTTCCACTGTGCTGAAATGAATTATGAACACATTTGGTAGGCAGTAATTTCTCATTACTGTCTCATTTCCACTTCAACTGCCTCTTCCACCCCCACCATTGTATCATAGAAACACTTAGAAAATACTGCTTTCCATCTCCTAGTCCATCCCAATGGCTGTGGTGACCTCGGGGCCAGTCATTTGGAATGCTATTACTGTAGAACTCAGTCATGCTATTCCATGCTAATTTATCCTCAGGACGTGTCTGTAGACCTTGGTTTTTATTTCTGTGTTTCTTTTTTGTTTTGTTTTTTGGTATTGCCAACTTCTTAGTAAGATATGCTGAGTGCCTAGTCCATAACAAATGCCAAAAAATACTTGTTGAATGAAAATGTGCAGAACAGACTTTCATGAATCCAGTTTGTATGGGCCAAGAGCTTCTCTGAATGTACTGTTGTTAGTGTCTTATGATTATATTACATGTGTCTTTAAGGGACTACAGGTGCTGATAAAAAAATCTTCATCATAACAGAGTTAAATCCTTTCTTAAATTATTTTTATTTAAAAATTTTCATATTATTTTTATTTTTTGAAATTAAAATATAATTATATCATTTCCCCTTTCCTCCGCCAACAATGCAGTTCTTTTACTCACTTTCAAATTCATAGTCTCTTTTTCTTTAATTGTATGTATATATGTATATATATTTATATATATACATATCATGTATATATGAATATATATTTTTCCCTAAAGACATAAATACAACCTGTTCAGTCTGTGTAATGATCCTTATATGTACACGATTTCAGGACTGGCCACCAGGAACTAGTTCATAGCCTCTTCTTTGGAGAAGACTATTTCTCCCGCTCTCCACATTCCTTAGCTGTCCATCATTCTTTGCCCAGTGTTGAGACCCCACGAGATTTCCCCCTTGCACCTTACCATGCCTACTGGTGTCGTTCTTATGCAGGTCATGCTTCAGCAGCCATGCTTGTGAGACTTCATGGGTGTGGTTTCTCTAGCATTCTAGGGGATGCAATCTCGCAGAACACTTCCTGTTCCTTGGCCTCTTCCAATCTTCGCAGCCCAGTTTGCAATGATCCCCGAGCCTTAAGTGAAGGCATTGCTGTAGCTGCATCAGTTGAGACTGAGCATCATATGGTCAATTGTTCTTTACATTTGTATCAGTTCTGCTGTTCTGTAATGGTTTCCTTCTGTTGCAAACAGAAGTTTCGTTAATGAGAGGTGAGAACCGCATTTGTTTGTGGATAAAAGGACAAATGTTTAGAATGTACTTAGGGACATCCTTGCTTAGTAAAGTGGCAGCTGTGGATTCTTCTTCAAGATTCATGACTTTACCAGCCCTGAGTAGTTGGCTACGTCTCTAGTACTAGGCATGAGTTCCTAATTTAGAGAACTGCTGGTTACTTCCAAGGTGTGCTTACCACTATTTGACCCTCAGGGATAAGGTATCACATTGGTCATTGTGTTCGTAGGTATCAAAGTTGGGTAAGATTGACTCTTGGTTACATCCTTTCCTTGGAAGCTTGCCTGACAACTTCTGGTGCTATAAAAGGCAGTGCCTAGGGAAGAGGCTTTCGGGCCAGTTTAAAACAAACACAACACAACACAACAAAACAGAACAAAGCACAAAGCTCAAGTTGAACATTTTTGACCTTAAATTCAAAGACTTCTACAGCTTTTACTTCTATCCAGACCTCTTAAAATCAATTGCAGGTTCTTAGAATCATGTTGCTTTTATCTGTAAACTATGTATATACAATTCACCTATGGAACATAGTGGGTATTTTATTTTACAAAGTTGTGAAAAATTGGGTCTGATAGTTAGCTAGAAAATAGTTTTGAAAAATAGCCAGAAACCCTTAAAGGTTACTTCAGAGTTGTTTTTTTGTTTGTTTGTTTGTTGTTTTTCTGCTTAAACTCTTGAAGGAATGAAATAAAGAAATTGGTTTTGCAAAGGGAAATTACACAGAGAAACCACCAGCTTTTATCTAGGAAAAACTGAACAGTATTTCAATAGAATTTTAGGTGTTAACCCAAGGGAGAGGTAAAAAAAAGTAGCTAAAAATCTTTAAAAAGCAGCATTAGCTACAAGAAATGGGATTAAACTTCTAAGGTGGTTGTTAATGCTATAATGTCCTCCTTGAGCTTGGGCCATGCACATTTGTAGGTAGAAGTGCACTGAATAAATCCATTGAAAAAGCTTTGAATGTCCTGGTTATTTATTTATTTATTTCGTCACTATAGCAAAAAGCAACTTAAGGAAGAAAAGATGTGGTGGTTTGAAAGAAATCAGCCCCCAAAGGGAGTGGCACGACTGGGAGGTGTGGCCTTGTTGGAGTACATACAGCTTTGTTGGAGGAAAGGTGTCACTGTAGAAGAAGGCTTTGAGGTGTCATATATGCTCAAGATACCGCCCCATATCTGAGACCACTTCCTGTTGCCTGAAAGATGCAGGACTCTCAGCTTCTTTCCAGCACCATGTCTGCCTGCACACCACCATGCCCCACCATGCCCCACCTCTGAACTGTGAGGGAGCCATCCCATTAAATGTTTGCTTTATAAGAGCTGCCATGGTCATGGTGTCTCTCCACAGCAATAGAAACCTGAACTAAGACTAACGAGTTGCCTCAGCTCATGGTTTCATAGATTTCAGTCTGTGGTACGCTGAATCTGTTACTTCTAGGCCTGCAGCAAGGCAGAAAGAGAGTAGAAGAACATGGTTGTGGAAACCACTTACCTCAAGGCTATCAAGAAACAGAGAGACACAGAGAGCAAGGCCAGCAACATGATGCACCCATTGAGGCTTGTTGCCATCTACCCATTTCCTCTTAAGATCTACCTTGCACAGTTTCCAGCACCTCCCAATAGTACCTTCATTTATGAAGCCATCCATGGATATTACACTGAGTAGGTCAGTTCCTCCACCAACCATTCACTTCCCTAGGCCTGTCTCTGAATATTGTAACCAAGTCTTCAACATAAGAGTCTTTTAGAGTGACAAACCATATAATACTCTTACTTTTCCCCCAGTACAAAAATCCAATCTCTAACAACTCTTTTGCTTGAAAGTGTAGCATTTTTCCATAGGTAGATCATTAGTACACAGATGGAATTAGTGATGTGCCATTAACTCCATTAACTGCTTGTCTCACCAGGTTATAAATATAGGTCATTAACATGACCCTGAATAACTAGGTGAAGGGCATGGAGCTTGAGGAATTAAGAGTGCAATTTCAGACTAGAATCTGTGGGTTAGAAGCTGAAGACAAGTATTAAAACTCTTGTGTGCCTTTGGTTTCTGTCCTGACAATGAATATAAGGTCTCCCTCACAGACTTCTGATCAGGATTACATGAAGTAACTCCTAGGAAGATTCTGACCTCAATTAAGGGACTTGGTCCCCAGACCAGGGTGTGGACATCAACTGGGAATTTGTTAGAGGCGCAAAATGTTGGGCCTCATCGGAGACCTATGGAGTTAGAAGCTCTAGGTCTGAGGCCAGGCAATCTATCCTTTATCAAGCCCTCGAGGTGACTCTGATCCCAACGCTTACAAACCACATTCCAACGTGCCACACAAGTGCCACATTTCCATTCTGTGATGCTCCAGGACCAAGGCACCTACAAGTCTTAAAAACAACATTTATCCTCTGTCTTCAATTTGCATAACTAATGTGCAGATTACAAAAAACTGGTAACCAACAATAAAACAAAGGCCCTTCACCATTCCTTGCCCCTAAATTGCCTGGCTAATAAATAGCATGTTGTCTGGGATGACTTGTTCCCATGGTTGGGCATCTCTCCTTGAATGAGATACTGGAGATTTCAGATGATCACGCCTGGAACAAGCTTAAGAGGTTTAGGGAGCAACCACTCAAAAGAAGTTGAAATTTTCCTCTTGTGTCGCTAAGAGCTACCTTCTAAGTTAATGCATGATGGCTTAGTGTGGGCTGGTTTATGTGCGTAGGATTAAGCAGAGATCCATCTTCCTGTTGTTGGGACAAACGGAGTGGGACTGAAAGGTGGGGTACAATCTGAAGCACCATGCAGCTTCAGTTTGGTACATTAAAAATTGTTCTATGCCAAACTGCGTTGAACCTTAGATGTTGTTGCATAATGAGGCTGTTGCCTGTCACAGAGGTGCAGAAATGATCCAGTGAAGGGATCAGGTTGTCCCAGGTTACAGAGCCAACACTTGTCAGGGAAGAACATGAGGACCCCCAAGGTGTTGTGTTATTGGACACTTTCCTGGTTCTTGTAGCTTTCTGTGGTTTGGATGAGTCTAAGGATTCACGGAAGTATACTAGAAAAGTATGGATTCTTATCGGATGGATACACATTACTTTTTGTTCCATCCCTGTTCAACAGCCTCTTCCTGCCTCCATCCATGAGGTGGAGTCTTGCTAGCCATTTTAATCAAGGTAGCCTTGTCTGTCTAGCTAGACAAAAACTAGTCTAATTCCTGTTGTTTGAGTGGGAATTTGTATCTGCAACAGCATGTGGGGTGTAGACAAAGATGGAAGTCACAGAGTTTGAGGTAAAAGTAGGTGTTCAGAGGTCGTCTCAATGACAATCCAGCCGGGCGTTCAAGTACCTTCTGAAGCTCTGGTTCTTAAGACATTCTCCTATCTGTGTCATGAATCCCTATGTTTGTACTTAGTCTAGACTCAGTGGGTTATAGTCAATTATCTTCTTAGTTGGAAGCAGACATCTATAGGTCTCTCATGTAAAATTCTGTGCACAGGGACCACATTCCCTGGGTATCTAGTGTCCCACTGTATCCTGACATCTCTCCATTTCCTCATTATTTCCTCTCAGTGATAAGATTGGATACTGGTTGCTCTATCACACATTTACTTATTTTCTCTCCTTTCTTTCTCTATCTCTACATCCCTGAATATGCCTCTATCCTTTCCACCTCCATGACTGCTATATGGGTGTCTTCAATAGCAATTTTTAAAATATAAATCTAAGTTCTGACGATCTTCCAGCCATCCTCTCCAAACTCCCTTACCATGAGTTGGAATTCATTATTCTAAATAGTAAATTAACCTACTAACTGTTGCTATGGCTAAGCCAGTTTTCAAAACATCATGCCAAATCACTAAAGCACAAACTTAAGCATTAATTTAATTCACTGTCTGTGTCAGCACATCCAACATCTCATTAAATACTAAGAGTCATATGCTGTGTGTCTCATTCCAAAACAAAACAAACAAACAAACAAACCAAAAACCAAAAACCAAACCAAAACAAAAAAACCCCACAAAACATTGCAGAATCCTAAGAGTAGGAATACATCAGATCCTCTTTCACACAGGAGATCCCTTGTAGACTTTGAACATTTTGCACAACTCCATAAATGAGGATTTCCTTTTCTTAAATCAACCATTTTGTTGCATCCCAACTTTGCTGCATAGAGCACATACATCAAGTACCTCACTCTGCTCTCCCAGTAAGTAGCTCTGTCTCTGGTTTCATTTCCTAAAGCCAATGCCACCAAACCTCTCCAGCTGTTTTCATGAGGTGGGTGATTGGGATTCTACAGTCTCCTGCATATGCCTTTATGGTCCAGCATATTTGAAAAGTGCCCCTTCAAAGTATAACATAGATGTATTAATGTGGTTTAAAATGAAATAAGGGAGGAGGGTTGGGGAGGGGAGACCGCTTCCAATGGCTCAGTCTGCAGATGACCTGTAAAAAAACATCATTCACAAGGGAAGGATGGCAGGGAGAAAGGGCCATCAGCTTCAGGCAAGTGACGGAAGAGAAAGATGCCTGCCACATCTTTGCATCTTCCAGTGACACTTCCATCCACAAGCCTGACACTTCTGGCAATGAGAATATGTATGTATGTGTCACTTAACTAGTGATGACAGGGCACGCCAATCAAGACTAATCCCCTTGCATGCTTCCATGTTGGCTGCCCAGGCACTGACGTCACTGCGTCCACATCAAACCTGGGTCACAAGAGCAAACAAGGCAGAGACTACTTCTGGGGTCCCATCAGGCCTCAGAGCCCTCACCTGCCCACGTATGAAGATCTGGTTACCCGAGGATATTACTTTTGTTCCCCATGATAGAACCAGTAGGAGGCGGGCTCCATGGTTGCTCTCTGGAAACAGGGATTCTCAGATCACCTTTGAATGAACTGCTTCATGTGAGTTAAGAAGTAGAATAAGAGCCAGTTGGTGGTGGCACACGCCTTTAGTCCCAGCACTTGGGAGGCAGAGGCAGGAGGATATCTGTGAGTTCAAGGCCAGCCTGGTCTACAGAGTAAATTCCAAGACAGCTAGGGGTATACAGAGAAACCCTGTCTGGAAAAAGAGAAAAAAAAAAAGACAAAGAAATAGAATAAGAAACATGGGACTTAAATGTAGCTACCATCACAAGATCTTGTTGAAGAACTGTTCACCTGTGATGCTGTTGACACCCCACCCACCAGCTTAGACACACATCTCATGATTTCTCTATAGACCTTTTAATAAGATGAGAAATATACCCATCCTACTTAAAACCAGAGTTAACTCTTCCGCCAATGGAATCCACTCCCTGCTGCCTGCCCGCAGGAACCTTGGATTCCACTCTTTCTCCCTTCTTCTTCTATAAACCAAGTCAAATCACTTCTATTACTTTAGGGATGGCTCTGTTTCCTTCCTTCCTTACCAAGCTTTCCGAGCTAGTCCATGCTACACATATTCATCTCCCACTTACTTTTTAAAATACATTTGTCATCCACCTCAGCCCCTCTGCTAAAGGTGTATCCATTAGGCCTGGCAACCAGTCTGCCTGTGAAATTTCGAGGATCATTTTAAAGTGCTCATTTTCATGGATCTCTGGGTTGCATTCAACACTGGAAATCACTTCTTTTGTAAAGCTCTATTTCGATGGCTTGTGTGGCCCAGGGCTCTTAGAGTTTCCCCGTGAAACTCTCTGATCATCTTGCCCTAAGTTTTCATGGATTTTTCATTTTTCCTTTTGGCTCCTAATTCCTGCAGTGGACACAATGGCACTGGACACATACTTGAATCTCTAGCTGTAGTGGTATTTGCTCCGCCCATGACCTTGTGCTACAGGGCCCAAGGAGTCTGTGCTTCCTGCCATTGTATGTGACCTCTTAAAAGGAAAGAGAGAGAGGTCACATGGTCCCTTCTTCCTTTTATCTATCTATCTGTCTATCTATCTATCTATCTATCTATCTATCTATCTATCTATCTATCCATCCATCTATCTATCTATCTATCTATCTATCTATCTATCTATCTAATTCTGGCACTATCAGACTCTGGCCAACATGGCAATTGAACCCATTTCCTCTGGAACATCAGTCAGTGCTTTTAACTGCTGAGTCCCCAACCCCCTTCTCTCTCTTTTAATTTACAAACTGTAAGGCCTATGGGTCAGGCTTCTTGCTAGCTAGCTCTTACAACTTAACTCAGCCCATTTCCATTAATCTATGCCTTGCCACGTGGTTTCACTTCTTACCAGCACTTTCACGTCTTGCTTTGCCAGATAAAGCGATAAATCCATAGGAGTCTACTTAAGAAGTATTAGGAAAATTTATTAAGGTAAATTGAGGAAATACATTCACGAATATAGAACAGAGCAGACAGCTGAAGTCATCATCCATCTGACCAGGAGCAGGGAACCAGGGGAGAAGGGGAATGTGACCCTTCTCCCTTTCCTGTTAAGAGGTCACATACAATGGCAGGAAGCACTGCCTCCTTCAGGCACTATAGCCCAAGGTCATGGGCCAAGCAAATACCACTATATCTGGCCATTATTCAGATGTGTGACTCGCACATCCATTCTTGCCTCCTCTCATCCTTTCATCCTCTATGGCACTGCCTGTGTGACCAACACTCAACATGTATATAAGAAGGCTCTTTGTGGCCTAATCTTTGTGTCCATTCTTCATGCCTATGTGATGAAGTCTTTTTGCTGCAATATAAATTAGCATCTCCATAACTCATCCTTTTGTTTCTGCAGTATCTTCTCTCACCATTTCCTCCTCTGTACCTTAGTGCCTAGAATTTCAGCATTCATCACAATTTTTATCTGCACATCTTTCTCATGCATATCCACGGTCACATTGTTCTTCTTGTGTCTCCCTCTTTCCTCAGCTAGATGAACATTGTTGAGCTACTGGGAAACAATTAATATATATATATATATATTTTAATCTGTGCCTCTTAGCAAAGGACTTGAATGAGTAGCTAAGCACTGCATGGAATTTTGTTATTCACATCCTTCTGCACTTCTGCATTTTAATAAACACGATTCCACATTTATTTTGTATTATAGTTTGTTTTAGTAGCAATCCAGGTTGCCTCACTCTTTTCAATTCTCCAGTGGCTCGGTGAGGACTGTTCATCATTTTGCCATTTGTAGTGGTACTGGCAGATTAGATTTACATGTCACGGTAGTCTTTATTCAAATCATTAAAGGAAAAGTTGAATAGGCTGGATTCTGTTGTCAAATTGACAAGTGGTGTTCTTAAGTCTAGTGTCTTGTTTTCTTTTTTAATAATTGTCAAAATAAGGTCATCTTAACCCAATAGATGTTCAATTGCAGATTGGAATCACACATGGATTATAGTCTTTACCTGTCTTTCCTCTCTCTCACACAAATACTTTATGTCTTCGTTAGAAGGCAATATAAAATAAATCTGCAATGAAAACTTGTTCTAGCAAATGTCCCCATCTTTCTTCATTGGAGAGCTGTTGGGGGTCATCAGAGGAGATCACAGGGATCACACATACCTTTATTTTTTAATGGAAATATATTAACACAACCATTTTCTATTCATTGCATTAGAACCCTATAATAATAATTACCAATTATTCTTTTCTACTTATTGTTATCCCAAGGAAAAATAGTCCACACTACTTGCATTAAAGAAGTACATAATTGTATCATCTAGAATGACACAAAGCATCCCGAAAAAACAGAATAGTTAAGAATATTAGCTAGGACTTTGTTCACAAGGAAAATTTTAGAGGCATTAAATATTCTAATAACTCAGCTAGTAGCTCAAGAGCCCATTTCAATGAAATGCATTTTTAAAATCCTTTCCATCACCATTGGATGACTAAAATGCTTATGTTGCTGTGCTTAGTCATGTAGACAAAGCATCACTGTTCCTTTGTTTTTCACTCGGCACTCAGGGGGCAGAGACAGGTGGATCTTTGTGAATTCAAGGCCAGCCTGGTCGACAGAGTGAGTTCCAGAACAGCCAGGACTATACACAGAGAAACCTTGTCTCAAAAAAACAAAAATAGAAAGTTAGAAGTTAGAAAGAAAGAAAGGAAGGAAGGAAGGAAGGGAGGGAGGGAGGGAGGGAGGGAGGGAGGAAGGAAGGAGGGGGGAAGGAAGGAAGGAAGGAAGGAAGGAAGGAAGGAAGGAAGGAGACAAACAAACAATAAATAACAAACGATCACAACCATGGAAACTTATACAAAGAAGGGTTTATTTGAGCTTACGTTTCCATAAGGTTAAAAATTTGTTATGGCAGAGAGACATGGCAGTGGATGGCAGACATGGTAGCAGGAACAGGCAGCTCAGGACTCACATCTTGAACCTATGGTGCAAAGAAGAAAGAACAGACTAGAAATGGCATACGTTTTTAAATTCTCAAAGCCCACCCAGGGGACACTGTATCCAACAAAGCCACACCTCCTGGGTCTGCCCTAATAGTGCCACCGACTGATGAGCAAGCATCTAACTG
This sequence comes from Onychomys torridus, assembly GCF_903995425.1. Lineage (NCBI taxonomy): Eukaryota > Metazoa > Chordata > Mammalia > Rodentia > Cricetidae > Onychomys > Onychomys torridus. Next base: position 17,041,750 of record NC_050462.1, read on the forward strand.
TGTGAGACAATAGGACACATTGCTCATTCAGACAGTCACAGAGAAGGTAAACAACTCATTCAGATTAGTACAGTTAATACCGGTGAGCTCCTTCAAGCCTTGCTCTAGGAAATCCGCAAGACTATACTCTTATTGCCACAAATGCTCTCTCCACCCCAACAGATAGCCATGGCCTTGATAGAAAGCAATTCCATCCCCTTCAGCTCAGTTCCCTTCATGTGCATTTCTTTGAGTAGTGGACAAGAACATAGATAGTAAAAGCCCTACTGGGTGCAGAAGACAGTAAAACAGCCCCTGTCTTGTCTTCCTTTCATAGTATAATTGGTTGTTGATAGACCTAGGGGAGAATTGGGAATGGAAAAGACTTAGTATCTTCTTTGAAATTGTCATCATCACCTTCACTGTGACAGGAAATGACCCATGGCTTTCCTAGTGTTTCTTCTTTGGTCCACAACGCGAACTTGGTTTTATTAATGCACTAGGAAAACAAGGTGGGGTTTCCCTCCGCCTCTGCCTATACCAGCTTTACCCCTTCTTATGCAGGCAGCTGTGCATAATATGCCCAGAGGACAGCTGTACCCGGTGGAGATTTCCATGATGCTGCCCGTATCTCATCTGAAATCATGGGTCTGCTCTGTGTTAATCCTATTTCCATGTGTAAGTGAGCCAACTAGTCATCACGTCTTCATTCTGCCCTGGTGAGTAATACTACTTCAGAGAAGAGAAGTATGGAACCCCTTTTGATGAGAGATGTAAGTTGGTCTGGAATTTCTTAATCCAGAATGGAAGGTGGCACTGTGACTTTCTTACTTGTCTTTCAGTGTTTATTCAACAACCACCCTGTGCCACACACTCTTGTAGCTGATAGAGATTCCACAGTCAACAAAAAACAGGGCAATGACTTCATCCCAAAGGAACCTGCCTTCCATTCAGGGGAAGTAGACAAAACACTAGCTAACATCCCTTTGCGTGATGGAACTCCTAGTGAGAAGTGAAGCAGAAGTGGATAGAACAGCTCCCAGCCTGTAGCACTGTGCTGCTGCTCTGTTCACCCGCTGTTTACACAGAGGCAAGGAGGTAGGAGCCTTAGCCAACTGGAGCAAGTTTTCTAAGAAGTTCAAATACCTCCAGGCAAATACAGATTTGCCATTTTTTTTTTTTTTTGAAGGAAGCTGGTGTAGCAGGATCAAAGGGAGTGAAAAAATAAAATAAAAGAATGTGAAAGATGAATCCAGAGAGGAAGAAGGTAGTTAATATAGGATCTTTACAGCCAAGTAAATAATTTGAATTTTACTTTTTGAAAAATAGGAAATAAGGATTTTGGAGCAGCAGAGTAACATGATATGACTTGTATATTGAAGCAATGACTCTGCACTTAATGTGGAATGTGGACATAAGTGAAGGTATAGATGTAGAGGGGTGGTCCAGAAAATCCTATGAGTTCATTAGAGAGAAAGAGTAGCTTAATTTAGAACAGTAAGAGTAAAAACAGTACAGCTCAGATGTCTTTGTGGAAGAGGCATTGTTGTGAAACAATGACATGAACTTTGCAAATAAGACCTCCCGGGGGCTGTGACTGTACGTACAAGACTTGTACAAGATCAAACCAGCCAAAAGGTCCGGTATGATATGTAGTTCCCATAGCTCAGAATCCATTGCCAATTGATAATTTGGGGATGGGTAGTCAGTTTTCAGGGATGTGGCCCATGGTAGGTTGCCCATGTTCCCCTGGATGACTCATGTACATACTGGTAGTACTAATTGGACTTAATGGGTTAAAAACTGAGTATGTATGGTTGGTACAGAGACTTGGTGGAGGAGATGGTAAGGTGAGGCTGGAGTGAGTTTGATAAAACACATCATGTGTTTTTTTTTATTAAATTATCAAGTAATAAGTACAAAATACATTTTAAAAAGCAAATTGACATTTTAAAACTAGATACAACAGCATTTACTGTTGGAGTTAGAATGGGATTTGACCTTGTCTCTGTGGTTATTTTATTTTTCCTAAGCTCTTCATTTATTTTACATTTGAATATGTACATAATCAGAAGGAATAGCAGGATAAGCTTCCAAATACGTTTTTCCAGATTTGACAATTAACAGCATTTTATTTCATTTTCTTTGATCTTGAATATGCCTCTTTTGAATAACTTTGTGCTTACTGATTTATTTTAAAGCAATCTAGACATCATGGAGGGTAACAGCCAGATCAATAAAAGATACTACAGAGAGAGCAATGGATAGTATGTTCTTATACTATGACTATGTGGATGGGAGATATTTCTTGAATTTGTGATGAAGAGTTGGACAGATAACACCACTGTCTTTAGGTCTGGTATGATGGGTGTGGTACAGAAAACACCTCTGGCAGCTACAGGGAAAATGCAGTGAGTAGGAGTAATCGCTTCTGTTAACTCAAAAAGGTGAAAGAAACACTGAGAACAGACTCAGAACAGGAGGAATGTGATGACAACTGGCTGGGATAGCAGAGGGTCCTGTGAACTGGAAACCCTCTGGACAGAATAAGGAATCACATCCCTGCATCCCTGAATGAGGCTGAAGTAAGGAAGATGATGTAGACTCTGATTCTGAGGGTATATATTGGAGGGGGCATATCTGACTCAGGAATAATATATGGAATTTCTAGGCCAAACAGGTGGCAAGGTTGTGGGTTTTAGAGTACTAGAAGTTCTGGGTAGTGAGGAACATTTCATGGTTGCATTTTGAGTGAACCTGGCCTTACAGGTTCCCGCTGGATCATGAGTTGATAGGTTAGTTGCAAAATGTCTTTCTAGCACATATGAAAATGAAAATATCACCATTAAAAATTTCCCCAAACTTTATTATTTTCCTCACCTCTGACATGATCAGACACTGAGAATCATGACTCAATAATGCTTTTGTGTGAACCATCTTAGTTAGGGGTGGTATTCAGTGAGGTCTAGAGCTACATCCCTTAGTGGTTATTTGCTGGATATTTCCACACTGGGAAATACAAAGCTGAATAGAACATGGCTTTGCAAAATACTTTGCAAATACACTTACCTGTGGGGATATAGAAATGTACATATCCACTTGGGATAGTATGCAGAAGTAAAACCAAATAATAATAGTATGTGTAATAAAAAAGAAGTGATGAGTTTTGGATCTGGAAGAAAGGTGGAGTAGGAGGTTTGGATGCTGCTGCTGCTGCTGCTGTCTCTCAAGCTTCAGAGGGCTAGAGCATCTAAAGACAGGAGCTGGAGACATTATCCAGACAGAGGAGCTTCTCCAAGTCACCATGGCAAACATGTATCTATCTACTTTTCATCCAGCCGGTCAACCAAGAATCTATGGAAGATAAATATGCATATATCCTCCACAACAGGTATATATTATGTATATTAGCGTTTGATTAGCATATTTTAATTATACATGATGAGTTTTATGAGATACAGTCATACATGCACATATGTTTTCATCATGTGGATCTCCATCACCCTCTTATCCTGTTCCTATTCCTGTAATCCCGTCTGCTTCCCAGTGAGCTCTCCTTCAACATTCACATCTGTGGTCATCTTTAAGGTTTATATTTGAACTTTCCCTCCCTCCCTCCCTCTTTCCCTTCCTCCCTCCCTCCCTCCCTCCCTCCCTCCCTCCCTCCCTCCCTCCCTCCCTCCCTCCCTCCCTCCCTCCACAATGTCTATCATTAAATCTCATAGGTAAGATTTCTCCAGCTTTCTTGAACCACTTTCTGTGTTCTCTCCTCTCCGTCTCTTGGACAGTCAAGACCTGCTTTCCTCATTTGCTAGTCCCTAAACAATTGCAAATGAGTTCTCACTGGCTTGCCTGCAGCAGGTAAGCCTCCCAGCGCTTAGACACTCTCACTGGAAACATTGTAACTCAACACAAAGAAACTGGTTTTCCTGCTCAGAGCATCTATTACTAAATAATAGAGCTTTGTTTCCGGCTGGCTGTTACTCAGTCACTCAGGATCTTGTCTCACTCTTTCCTTTAATTTGGGCCCACATCCTCTGCACGTCTGCATCAAGGTGTTTCACCCATTTAAAAAAGTAGAAAAGAAAAGAAAAAAGAGTTTTGCTGTTTAAATACTTTTCCCCCCTTCTGAGTCGGCATCTTTGTTGCAAGGACCAATCCCAGCCGTCCTGGTCTTTTCCTTCTCTCTGCTTAATTGATCCTCTGAGGCCACGGTCAATGTTACTTCCTTCTGGGAAGCTTTTCTCAACCCCTACCCCTGTCAGAATGAATCACTGTTCAGACAGAGCCTCTGCCACATAAGCCAGGCTTTGTATAATCATGATTTATATTAATTCCCATTTCTCCGCCGGACTCTGACCTCTTTGGAAAAAAACGGTCTGAGTTTGGTTATTCTGGGCTTTGAAAACATTCCCTTGGGGCCTAGAAAAGTGCTTTTTCCCTTGGCCAGCTCTCTTTACATGCTGATGATATAGAATCATCTTCTTTTCTTTGTAAGGCACGCTGTCTTCTAGACGCAAATCACAGTGAATTGTGAACATCCTTGTCGTGACACATAGTCTGACATAGTGCTGAAGTCACTGAACATGGCTAATTGTAAGATGAGCTATAAAATTAGACCCCTGGCATGGCCAAGCAGCTAGTTATGGCATCATTGGGGAGATTCATAGCTTTGACTTACTTGTAGACATGAGGCATTCCCCTCTTTTTCTTTCCTTTTTTTTTTAAAAAACTACATCTATTTATCAATTTTTTTCCTTTATAACCAGAGGGAAGCATGTATAGTTAGGAATAAATGATCCGACTCAGGCAAAAATATCAGACTAAGCTGAAGGTATTTGCGGCACTCAGAAATAGACACTGGAGTCTTGGGAACTGTTACATCAAGTCATGGAGGAGAGCTGTCCAGTGACCTAAAACATCGAGTCTTGTGGTTGAGACCACCTCTAGTCTCTGCCCTTATGACATGTCCCGCTTAGCCCAACACTCTTTCTATGGCTGAGCTGAAATCATGAACCAAATGTTCACCCTGGGACAAGAGAGTAAAATGGCCATGTTGTGACTGCTGGTACCATTACTAAGCCTCTCTGTTTTCTTGTCTGACTAACAGAAAATAATACTTCAGATTACTTATGTGAACAATGAGACCACTAGCAAAACCATTAGCTAGCTCCTTCATGTGGCTGATGCTGTTTTAGAACACAATGAAAACTCTTCTTGTCCCTCATTATGGGAAACAGACAAGATTGGGGTGCTGGGATTTCTTTCAGGGCCAGGTTTCTACTTTAAAACCCTGTCAGCTTTCACAGACAAAAATGCCACTTTTTCCACATTTGTGTTACCAGAAAAGCAAAACCAAAACCAAAACCAAGAAAACAAAACAAATTCTGTGGACCATTCCAGCCACCTCCTCTAACTCACTATTCTCCTAGCATATGCTAAAAATACGTATTTGTCTCATGGAAGAAATAAACATATACATCTCCAATCATAAAAAGTTACTTAAGAAAGAGGCACAGGAATATGGCTGTGGATGTGCTTTTTCCAAAAGTCAGAATGATTTTTGTTTCGAATGCAATCCCTGCCTTTTTGTTAGCCATATCTCAGAGCAGACCCATCTTTTGTGATGAAATCCTGATTGTGTGAGAAGCTGAGCTCATCTGTGAAGAAGGGATTACATTGTAATCTGTGGTAGCGTTCTTTATTATAACTTGATACTCTCCGAAATGTTTCCTAACTCAATTTTTGAGTTGTCTCTTTTTATGTAAATAAAATGGATTTTTTTTTTCTGTTTAACTGGGAATAGAAGAATGTACAGATAAAACCTTTTATCAAAAGTATCCAGAATGGGGGCCATGAGATGTCACGGTGGATAAAGGTGCTTGCTGCTCAGTCTGCTCACCTGAGTTCACCTCTGGGAACCCACACAGTAGAACAAAAGAATGTTGTCCTCTGCCATAGGTATACCGTGGCACATACCCCATCCCATTACACAAGACAATTAATAAATATAATAAAAAGTAAAAATAAATTAAACATAAACTTTTTTTTGAATCAAAAGAATGTCCAAATTTTATGGGTCCAGAAATGAAAACTGTTAATCTAGACAGAGTTTCTCTGTGTGGTTTTGGTGCCTGTCCTGGAACTCACTCTGTAGACCAGGCTGGCCTCGAACTCACAGAGATCTGCCTGGCTCCGCCTCCTGAGTGCTGGGATTAAAGGTGTGCACGAGCACCCCCCAGCTGAAATTTTATTATTTATTTATGTATATGTGTGTGTCTCTATATATGTGTGCCATGTATGTGTATATGTGCCCTTAGAAGCCAGAGAGAAAGTAGGCTCACATAGAGCTGGAGTTATAGGATGCTTTACCATCTGATGTGGGCACCAAACTCCCGTCCTCTGTAAAAGCAGCAACTACTCTTCGCTGCTGAGCTGTCTCTCCAGTCCCAACTGTGTTAATTTTAACTAATTTTTGCAGACAGACACTTAGTGTGTGTGTGTGTGTGTGTGTGTGTGTGTGTGAAGCATAATGTAAATGGAAAAGCAAAATAAACTCAACTTTCCACTCCATATAGTATGTACAATGATAAAGCCAAGGACGTCACTTCAGACATGGTGCCAGCTGAGGATGAAAGGGACTGGAAAGTGTGACCTGAGAAACGAGTGACTGAGGAGAGGAGAAAGTTTTTGGTATTTATAGGCTTCCCCAGAGGAAGCACAGCCCTCTTTGCATTGAACAGGCTGACTTCTGGGCCTCCCCATTACTCAGACTGCTTCCTCCTGTGAATGTGGAGTGCACACATGTGACGGAAACTCGTGTACGGTCTTCCTTCACTCATGTTTGGTTTTCATGTATAGTGACGGGGGAGGAGGAGAGGTTCACCCAGCAAGGTGGCTGGGAGAAGGGATCACATGAAAAGTTTCCACAGTGGCTTTGCCCTTCATTTCAGCTCATCTGAGGAATCTTATTAACAGTTGCGATGATAATGATACAAGGAGTAATAGCTTTATTCATCTAAGTACTTTAGAGGCTGCATATAATAAAGAGCAAATGCACCTCTACAATAAAACAATCACCGTTCTTAGGCTATTTTTTCTGTAGTCATTAAAAACCATCTTTTGGATAAACAATATATTTTCATGTAAAAGAGTCAACTTTAAAATATAACTAGAACAATTTGCCCTTTGAAACAAAGGTATGATTTCCAATAAACAGGGCCCTATTAAGACAGTCTCACAAATAAACTGAGATCTTAATAGGCTTCATTATGTTGTTTGACCAAAATTAAAATCTGAACAGTTAAAAAAAAATTCTCTTAACGTTATTGTTTTTTCATTTCATCTTGCTACTTAGAAGCATAAAAGCATCATTTTTTCTTTTTAATTGAAAATAGACTCTTCTCTCATACAATACGCTCCAACCATAGTTGACTCCCGCCACTCCTTCTAGCTCTACCCACCTCCCCTTTCACTCAGATCCACCCCCCTCTGTTCCCTTTTCAGAAAAGAGCAGGCTTCCAAAAGATGACAGCCAAATAGGACAAAACAGGGAAAAAAAGACAAGCTGAAAGCCTTCATATTGAGGCTGGACAAGGCAACCCAACAGGAGGGAAAGAGTCTCAAGAGCAGTATGAAGAGTCATAGATACACCTGCTCCCACTGTTAGGAGTCCCGCAAGAACACCAAGCTAGCAGCCCTAGTACATACGTAGAGGACCTGGTGCAGACCCATGCAGGCACCATGCTTGCCATTTAAGTCTCTGTGAGCCCATGTAAGCCCTCCTTAGTTGACCCTGTGGATAGGCGTGTTCTCCTCCAGTCCTCCATCCCCTCTGACTGCTACGGTCTCTCTTTCCCCTGCTTCCATGAGGTTCCCAGATCTCCAAGGGGAGGGACCCAATGGAGATCTCCAATTTGGACTCTCTCTCTGCATAATGTCTGGCCATGGGTCTTTGCACCTGCTCCCATCTTCTGCTGGAGGAAACCTCTCTAATGATGACTGGGCAAGGCATATCATATTTGTCTTCTGGGTCTGGGTTACATCACACAGGATGATTTTTTCCAGTTCTATCCATTTGCCTGCAAATTTCATGATGCCATTTAAAAACAAACAAACAAACAAACAAAAAACAGTTGAGTAATACTCCATTGTGTAGATGTTCCACATTTTCTTTATCCATTCTTCAGTTGAGAGACATCTAGGTTGTTTCCAGTTTCTGGATATTATGAATAAAGCTACAATGAACATAGTTGAGCAAGTGTCCTGGTGGTAGGATGTATGCCTAAGAGTGATATAGCTGGGTCTTGAGGCAGACTGATGGCCAATTTTCTGAGGAACCTCCATATTGGTTTTCTGTAGTGGCTGTACAAATTTGCACTTTCACCAGCGATGGAGGAGTGTTTTCCTTTTTCCACATTCTCTCCAGCGTGAGCTGTCACTTGTCACTTAGCAGGTGTAAGATGGAATCTCAAAGTAGTTTTGATTTGCATTTCCCTCATGGCTAAGGGTATTTTTCAGTCATATGAGATTCCTATATTGAGAAGCCTCTTTTAGATATATGCCCCATTTTTCACTGAATTATTAATTTTTTGCCATCTAATTCTTTATGTATTTTGGTCCTTTATCAGATGTGTAGCTGGTAAAAATCTTTCCCCATTCTGTGGCCTGCCCCTCTGTCTGATGGACTGTGTCCTTTGCCTCATAGAAGCTTTTCAGTTTCATGAGGCCCCATTTATTAATTGTTGATCTTAGTGCCTGTGCTAATGGTATTCTGTTCAGAAAGTTGTCTCCTGTTTCAGTGAGTTCAAGGCTGTTCCCCACTTTTCTATCATGTTCAGTGTATCTGGCTTTATGTTGAGGTCTTTGATCTACTTGGACTTGAGTTTTGTGCAGATAAATATGGATCTATTTGGGTTCTCCAAGAGGCAAACATTCAATTTGACCAACACCATTTGTTGAAGAGGCTATCTTTTTCTCACTGTGTCTTTCTTGTTTCTTTATAAAACAAACAAACCAGGTGTCCATAGGTATATAAATTTATGTCTGGGCCTTCAGTTCAATTCTATTGATCCAAGTGTCTATGTTTGTGCCAATACCTTGTGGTTTTTATTACTATAGCTCTGTAGTAGAGCTTGAAATCAGTGATGGTGATACCTCCAGAACTTCTCTTACTGTTCATGATTATTTTAGCTATTCTGGGTTTTCTGGTTTTCCATATGGAGTTGAGAATTGTCTTTTCAAGGCCTGTAAAGAATTACATTGAAATTTTGATGGGAATTGTGTTAGATCCATAGATTGCATTTGGTAGGATGGCCATTTTTACTATGTTAATCCTACCAATCCATAAGCATGGGAGGTCTTCTCACCTTCTGATATTGTCTTCAGTTTCTTTCTTCAAAGACTTGAAGTTTTCATCATACAAGTCTCTCACTTGCTTGGTTAGAGTTACTCCAAGATACTTTCTATTATTTGAGGCTTTTGTGAAGGGTGTTGTTTCATTTGTCATTTATACATAGGAGGGTTACTGGTTTTCTTTTTGTTGAGTTAGTTTTGTATCCAGCCACTTAGCTGAAAAATTTTTCATCAGCTTTATGAGCTCCCTGGTGGAATTTTAGGGTCACTTAGTGTACTGTCATATATCATCTACAAATAACAATACTTGGATTCTTTCTTTCCCATGTCCCCTTGATCTCCTTTAGTTGTCTGATTGCTCTAGCTAAAATGTCAAGTACTATATTGAATTGATATGGAGAGAATGGACAACCTTGTCTTGGCCCTGTATTTTCTCAACTGAGCTGTGTTTGAGGCAATGTGAGGTAAATCACAGCAGTGGGTTCATGGTAAAAAGAACTGAAATATTCAACAGTGACAAATTCAAAGAGAATCCAAATTGTCTACCATGGCAATGAGAAGAGAAATACAACCTCGGCCTTACAAGTATTTGTTGTAAACAGAAAGACAGAAAAATAGGGGAAGGTCACACTGAATGGCTCATTATTTCTCTGGTGTTGCTTGTGAATCTTCTCATCAAGAGAATAATATTATAGCTTTTGATAAGCGGTCTGAAGTTCCTCAAGCAAGATCCTGTCTAATTTTGCTAATGTGTTTCTGCTTGGAAATTACTAGCAACTGGGTAATTGAAGTAGTCACTGGAGGTCATTTGTGTTTGATTCATCTCCATCTTAATATTGTTAGAAACCAAGGCACCTCCCCCTTCCTCACACATCTTTTCCCTTAGTCCTTCTGTGTGGAGTGTGATGGAAGCTCTCACTGTTTTTCCGCTGCCCACTCTGCTCTGCATAGGCTCCTTTGACACATTTGATGGTAAAGTTTAGTGCAGCCTTTCATACATGGTTCGCAGCCGTCTGTGACAAACAGAAGCTGGTACAGGAAAACACTCTTTGGGAGGGTGGTTATGATGCACATGTACATACTTGACCACAACACAGTGTCTGAAGTGATAGGAGACTGCTCTAAGTGTCAGGTAAGAAGTCTATGGTAAGGAGGGTTACAAATAACTTCAGAAAGAAGCTCACATCTGATTTTAGCCTTGAAGGACACAACACTCCAAAGGACATCAAAGAAGAAAAATATTTAGGTGAAGATGAGCCTTAAAACTGGCAAAATTGGCCAGGAGGCAGTGGCGGCGAGGCACGCCTTTAATCCCAGCACTCAGGAGGCAGATGCAGGCAGATCTCTGAGTTGGAGGCCAGCCTGGTCTACAAAGCGAGTTCCAGGACAGGCAGGGCTACACAGAGAAACCCTGTCTCAGAGAGGGGGTTGGAGGTAGGTAGGGGTAGGGCGAGGGGGGAATGGCGAAATGGGTAAAGCCTGAGGATGTGAGTTTGGAATTACCATCAGCTGCATAAAAGCCAAGCCCTAATCACTCACACACATATGTAATTTTAGTGCTGGGGAGGCAGAGACAGTAGGTCTCCTGGGAATTCCTGATCAGCTAGTCTAGCTGAATGACTGAGTTCAGGTTCAGTGAGACACACACACACACACACACACACACACACACACACACACTCCAAAAATTGAAGTAAGTTAAAAGATGTATAGCTATATATTCAGCAGTATACTCCACTACACAGTGTGTGTGTGTGTGTGTGTGTGTGTGTGTGTGTGTGTGTGTGTGTGTGGTGTGTGTGTGTACGATGGGCAACAGTATCATTTGTTTTATTTATTTTTTTTCTTTTGGAGATGTGTTTCTCTGTGTAACCCTCAATGACCTGGAATTCATTTTGCTGATGGCATTGCCTTCAGACTTCCAGTAATCCTCCTGCCTCTTACTCCCAGGTGTGTGACAGGTGTGTGCTGCCATACACAACTGGTTTAATGTGATGTTTTTTCTGTATTTGACTAGACATTCTAAAACAACTTTGCTAATAGACTTTCCTTTGTCTATTGAGTAGTCCTGGTTCCTTTGACAAAAATCAATTGATCTTGTGTTTATAAATCTACTTCTACACTCTCCCACTCCATTGATTTATTGGTCTCCCCCTGCAAAATTACCATATTCATGTCTTCTTAGGGTTCTTTAAAAGTCTTAAAACTAAGCAGCTTTTATTCTCCAAATTTGCTTTAGTTTCTAAGATCAATTAAAGTTCTAAACCCATCATATTCTCATATGGTTTAAAAACAGCCTGTCAGTTTCTATTTTAAAAGCATCATGCATTTTACAGACTTGGACAGAAGAGTCACATTAGCTCAACAAAGCCCTAAGATTAAAGAAAATTAAAAGGATAAATTGGACTTTGTCCAAATCAAAACTTTCATCATAAAAACATTAAAAATGAAAAGTTATGACACAGATAAACTATGAAAAATATACATCACATGAAAGATTTGTGTTAAGAATAATTTAAAAATCCTACAAATCAATAAAAAGACAAAAACTCAAAAAGAAAAATGTGGAGTCATTTCACAAAAAAAATGAAGATACATGAACAGACAATGAGCATGTGATAGACAGTCAGAATTTCCAGTCTTCCTAGAAGTGAGCACTCAATCACTGTAAGTTTCCACTTTACATGGATTAAGATTGTGGGAATTGGTCGGGCAGTGGTGGCATACCCCTTTAATCCCAGCACTCAGGAGGCAGAGCCAGGCAGATCTCTGTGAGTTCAAGGCCAGCCTGGGATACACAAGATTGATCTAGTCTAAAGGAGACACAGAGCCAGGCAATGGCTTTAATCCCAGCCTCAGGGAGGTGGAGACAGGAAGTGATATGGCTGGGCAGAGAGAGGAATATAAGGCTGGAGGAGACAGGAACTCAGGGCTCTTTCAGGCTGAGGATTTCATAGAGATAAGAACTCTAGTGGCTGGCTGCTCTGCTTCTCTGATCTTTCAGCTTTCACCCTAATATATGACTCCATGTTTTTATTAATAAAACCAATTAGAATTTGTGCAACAAAGATGTGCATTGAAAATGATAATGGGGCTGGGAGATGGCTCTGCTGGGGTGATGCTTGCTCTGTTGCCATGAGAACCCAAGCTCAAAAAATGTCTAGCCTGGTAGTAAGTGCCTGAAATCCCAGTGCTGTAGAGGTGGAGGCTGGAGGATCCCTCAGCTTGTAGGCTATCCAGTCTACCTGAACCAGTGAAATATAAGGTAGGGAATCATTGAGGAAGACTCCTGATGTTGACCTCTACATACACATGCACACATGTGTACCCCAATGAAAGCCAAATACTATGAAACTCTTTCCTCTGGGAATGACATGCTTGTTGCTCTCTCTCACTGTGTTGTTTTTATCTGCACCAGACTACCACAAGGCTGGGCCAATAGTGTTCCATCACAGAGACTACCACAAGGCTGGACAAATAGTGTTTCATCACAGAGACTATCACAAGGCTGGACCAATAGTGTTCCATTACAGAGACTACCACAAGGCTGGGCCAATAGTGTTCCATCACAGAGGGGAGGAAAGTGCTCACTACCCCTCTCTGCATATATAGCAATTAATGGTTGCTCTTAAGTAGTGTAGCTACCTGTAAGTGCCTGTGTTCCCATAGGACCCCTCACTCAATGAAATTATAGGTAATCCCTTACTCATGCTTCTTTAAGTAACCCAAAGGGAGTGGCACTATTAGGAGATGTGGCCTTATTGTAGTAGGTGTGGTCTTGTGGGAGAAAGTGTGTCACTGTGGAGGTGGGCTTTGAGGTCTCATATATGCTCAAGACATTGCCCAGTGTCTCAGACCACTTCCTGTTGCCTGCAAGTCAAGATATAGGACACTCTGTGACTTCTCCAGCACCATGTCTGCCTGCACACCACCATGTCCCATCATGATAATGAACTAAACCTCTCAAAATGTAAGCCACTCCAATGAAGTGTTTTCCTTATAAGAGTTGCTGTGGTCATGGTGTCTCTTCACAGCAATAGAAACCCAAACTAAGACACCCATTTATACTTATTGGCTTGCTGAACTAGGCTTGAGTAGAATCATTTATTATTATTACAAATAATAGTTGTTGTTTTTGTTATTTGGCTTGTCATTGTTGTCCTCATATTTCTCCCGGACCAGTTAACACAACACCAAACAATGGAGTCACATCGGTGGAGTGTTGGAAGGAGAACAGGGGAGGGAGGTTAGTGAAATATGTGGCTGGAGGACCCCAGAGGGAAGTGATATGATCAGATCCATAGTATGGGATAATTTCCTCCATCAGTGGTGCAGCCTGGGTGTTGGGTGAAGTGATATATGAACTGTAACGGACTGACAGTGTTAGGAGTTGAGAGAGAGTAAAGGAGAGTGATAATGAATTTGAAAGGCTTCCACAAACAACCCATCCACACAATGTCCTTACAGAATTTGGGTGAGGGAGCAGGGCTAAGGGGCAAGAAGTCTAGGGCCCAGCAGTGTGAGCTGGAGTTCTCTACCGTGAAGCAGACTCTTTTTTAATAGGCTTTTTTAAAAAATGAACAAATGAATACAGAAAGATGTATCCTGAGGGAGTCAGATGATTCTATTGGTAGAAATAGTAACATGGGGAAAGGTACAGCTGTGGGCAATGAAGGGCTGGTTTTGCAGGTCAGACGTACTTTAATGACGGTGTCTACTGGAAGTAGACAAGAAAATATAGAGTAGATCCTTGGAATCATTGGGTTGAATAGCCACAGTTGGAGAGAGAGACTTTAAGATGCTCACTGAAGAAACAGAAGAATAAATAGAAAAGATCACTTGAGGCCCTGTGGGAAGGAGAGAAGGAACTTGAAAACAGGACTTAGGAAGGAGAAAGGGATGAGAGAACAGAGTCTCTAGTAACTTTTTCCTTGATGTGACAGCATTCGTGTACAAAGCAACTCAAGGAAGGCTTTGTTCTTGCTTGGCTTGAAGGTGCAGTGCTGTATGGTAGGGAACCCCAGGCTGTAGGAGGGAAGCAGCTAGTCACACCGTAACATTCACAGTGGATCATGCCAATTCAGTTGACCCAATCGACAAGCTCTCTCATACAGAGCCCAGGGCTCTGGACGCGTGATGATTTTTGATCTGGTCAGGTTGACAGTCATGGGGAAGGCAGAGTGAGCAGGGAGTGAGTGGGGGCAGGGCAACTAATGGGGAACTCTGGCAAGGGTGGCAAGAATGTTAAAGGATGCTGAGAGCTTTTTCGGTGTCACTCACTGGGCTTCACAAAGCAGCACGGTATGCAAATAGACAAAAGACAAGGGCTGATGCATGTAAGAACAAATGTTATGCCTCACTGTCAATCAAGACACAAAATCCAATGTGCTACTCTTTACTTTTTACATTGGCAAAGATACAGAAAACCCATGTTACAGTTTTATGGTCCTATGACCCACCGAGCTGCCACATGGGTGGGTGGCTGAGACCACACTGTGCTGAGTATTTAAAAAAAGCTGCATGAAGCAAGTCTGCATCTTTTCATAGTAAAGAAAGGGTAAATGTTTGAGGAGACGTGTTGAAACTTATTTAAACATTACACAATGTATGCACGGATTAAGGCACAGTATGGGAACTCATTCCTGTGTGTTTTTATAGACTGGTTAAGCTCACATGAAACAAATTTAAAAGGTAAAAAAACTGGAATATGTGTCCTTGGTACAGCTGGATTGGCTAATAGGACCTTAAGGCAACCATTGGGCAAACCTCTCTAGCAGGTCTGTAGACAGCACACTGGCTTTGTGTACTGTAGCAGAAACATCAGCTGCTGTGGCCTTCTGCTTCAGCTGGCAGTCAGTCTTTACTCAGCCATTGTCTCCCCTTCCCCACATTCCATCCATTAGTGTGCTTCACAGAATTCTCTAGATTCCATTGTTAGTTCCACTCCTGGGTCTACACCAGTGGCATCCAAGAGTCACCATTGCCCTGGTACTGTTCCTGCTCCTCCTCCAGAATTCCTTCTGTCTGTCCATCATCCATAGTGGGACCAGAGACTAGGATTTTATCTACCTAAATCATACAAGGTAATTTTTCCTGCTTAAAAGGGCCACATCAAGCCTTTGAGGTTTTATATAATATGACTTGGCTCCTGCCTACCTCCCAGGACTTGTATTTTTCTCCTGCTGACTCGTGACCTTCTTCTGACTTAAAAGCTAGTGTTTCTAACTGGCATTCCCAGGATGAGGGGAGATGTAGTTCCCACCCCTTGCTTCCTTAGCTTGGCTTCGTCAGCGTTAGACCGGGGACAGCTCTTCTTAGGAGTCATCATCAGATAGACCCAGGTATCCTCAGAAGGTGCAAAAGTTTAAATGTTGTCATCAACTCCCATGGATTCAGGCCGACGGAGTCTGGCCTCTGCTCTAGAAAGTTCCTTCCCCACATGGCTCTGTTTCAGAGACACCACTATTTTGTCCTTTTGGAAATTTAGAACAAGCCCTAATTCTAGGATTCTGTCTTGTGTTCATGGCACACCTCAAGCTAAATTTATATTTTCATGACTAGGCTTCCTTTCCTGGACTCCGTCTCGTCTCCAAATTGTCAGTGGTTTCTGGTCTTCTCATTGGAATGGCCACATGATTATGGGAACCTCCAAGGTGGGAGAAGAGCTAGTTATTAAGACGGGGCATGTAGAGTTTGGAACAACTTATTAACAGCTGGGTGTGGCTCATATGAACCTGGCAAGCTCAGAATCACAGCTCTTCAGCTTGAATTCACCCCCGGGGGCGGGGGCAGGGGCTGGGAGGAGGCTTAGCTTGCAGCTCTTGAAAGACCTCAGGCTTCGATGCCAGCTGTTTTCCTTGTAAAACAGCTGACCAGTTTTGCTCGGTGCAATCAGAGACTTGAGTTCCTTCCCACAAGGGAAAACGGTTGGCCTGTTTCAGTTAGTACTGCAGAAAAATTTCCACTGGCCCAAGAGAGAAGGTTTTGGGAAATAAGACAAGTATCTGTTGGTTGAGTTTGGGGGAATGTGTACAATGAGAGATAAGGCTTGTCATTTCCAGCGTTTTAAAGGACACAACTCAGTGGCAATAAGTGCATGCGTGAAATTGCAGTGTTAGCTCCCCCACGTACTTCTGAACTGTTTGTTCCTTTACACCCAAAGGAAAGCTTGTTATTCACCAAGCGAACGTTTCTAATTCCCCCTTCACCCTAGTTCCTGGAAACCCCCAATCTTACCATCTTTATAGACCTGTTTGTTTTGAAATTTTCAAACACACTAAATTATACCGTCGCTAACGTTTTGTGTCTGCTCGGTTCACGTTAGACAAGTTTTCAAGTTCATTGGAGTTGCGGCATGTGTCTACCTTCCTGCATTCCTCCCTTTTAATAGTTGAATAATATTCTACTGTGTGGGCAGGCCACATATTTTTTTATATCCATTCATCTGTTAATGGGCACTAGGGTAGTTTCCATTTGTAGGTTATTACCCTGAAAGGTGCTGCTGTGGCTGTTTATGCACCAAGTTTTATTTGAACATCTGTTTCCTATTATTTTTGGTTCATGCCTAGGAGTGGAATTGGTAGGTTACATGGTTAAAAGAAAATTCCGTGTTTAACTTCAGTGAGGAACCACTAAACTTTGTTTTTTTCCCTAGAGGCCGAACAACTTTACATTCTAACCAGCAATGAGTAAGGATGGGCTTGGGCCAATCCTAAGAATATCGTACAAAAGTGTTTATATCAATAAGTGAATCATTAAAAGACATTTACATGATAAGGAAGAGCATCAATTCAGAATCATAAAGTGAGATAAAATTATCCCCTTCTTTTTGATTGAACAGACCATGATGGTTAATTATGAGTCAGTTCTAGAAAGTTCTGAAGGTAGCATGTCGGGGCATCCACACAGATTCTCTGTGGTAGGTACTGACTTTGAAGTAGTCACACCCCAGCTGTTCGGATCCATTCTTTCTACACCTGGGTTCTGCTTAGTCCCACTGTCACCATTTCTGCTGATGGTGAAAACTTCTTAACCCCGTCATTGAAAGGAATTAAAACTTGTATTTCCCCTCAGAGTTTAAAGTCATTTATTTTAAAGGCAGATGGCCTATAAGGGGAGGGAGGGAAGAGGGAGGGAGCTGCTTTCAGACCTGCACCTCTTCAGCCTCCCACCCCAGGAAATTGCAGTCATTATGACATTGGGATAGACGTGCTTGGTTGCTATTACCTCTGGGTAGGTAGTTTTGCCCTTGTATCTGCACAAACTATATTAGCTAGGCCTTCTGGGATGTGTAAATTTTCCAACGATGTTGACAGCCCTTTGAAGTCTGATAGGGATTCCTTGAACTTTCTTTTCTCAGATTCTTGGCCTTTTCCAATCCTCAAGCCACTTAGCACTGGTTCAGGTTACAAGTTTAGGGGATTCTGTGGTATACCCAGCACTCTATGGTCCTCCCTAGCCGTTAAGTGAGTCTGCTGGTCGGGTCCAAGGCTACATGCTAATCCCTTCTAGGCTAGAGTTTGAAGCTCTTTAAGCCTGGGTAAAGGTGCTAGTAGAGGTACTGTGGCTAGGAAGTAAAAATCATACTAGATTATGGGTTGGTAAGTCAAAAGGAATCGCTGTTCCTTCTAGGAAAGAAGACATCCAGTGGAGACAATTTATACCACGAAAGAGATTGTTGGTCTATGTGTAGTTAGTCTTCTTGACAGGATTTGGAATCTCTAGACACACTTTTGGGCATGTTCCAAGTTGTTTTTTTTTTGTCCAGAGAGTTTACTCAAGATGGAAAGCTCCAGCCTAAATTTGAGTGGCACCATTTTAAGCAGCTTGGTGTTCTACTAATCTTAGACCGTGCGACCTTGCTCCTGTGTAGTGGGTAGCCATCCCAGCATTGGCCTGGAAGTTCCAACCCCCATTGAGGCTTCAGTAATGATCACGCCCACAAGGCGGGGCAGAGGAGGGAGTGGAAGACCGAGGATCAAGAGGAGGTCGCTCTCTTGGTTCGGGGACGCTGGACGCAGGAGGTAGACTGAGCAGAGTTCTCCAGAGAACACCGCCGGACTGTGCTATACCTTTGCCAGATCCTGCAACCTACCCCTTCATTTGTAAGTTACCCTACAAAATAAACCTCCCTTTTAACTACGTGGAGTGGCCTTAATAATTTCACCAATACTCCTGCTTGGCTTTCTTCTTAGATATTTCATTTTCAGCACCCAGTGCATTGGTTCTAGGCATATCTGGTTTTGTAGAGTTGACAGAGCACAGCTCCCAGGGAGAATGTTGAAGTCCACGGTCCATTTGCGCTTCAATGTCACTCGCTTAGTCCTCAAGAGGGAAAATAGGATTCATAAGCAGTGTTTGGAAATGTGTAATATTCTCTACCACTGATGTGTAAAGCATAGTGTTCTTGGGCTTGTCCCTGTTCCTACCACTGATACTTCAAATAACTTGGGGTCTGCTGGGGCAAGTGGCCCACATGGCAGCATCATCTGTATTATTAGCTTTCCTGTCAGTACTGCTGGGAGAGAGGATAGCTGTTTCTTGTCCTGGCTGTCACTCAAGCTGATAATCTAGTTGGTGTTAGAGAAGTATTGAGATACAGGCTGCCCCAGGACTGTGGCATGGACTTGTTTGAAGCAGCTCTCTCAGTTGAGAGGAATAGCTCCTCAGGATAATAGCTAGGAGCCGTCAGCTAACAGCAGTCTTGGCATCTGAGAGTCAAAGCCCTTCATCCCGTCTTGACCCTACCAGCACATGAGAGAGTCCACTGTGATCTCAAAGCAGTGGCGTTTAGGTAGGACATGGGTATGTCAACAACAGAAGGCAGACACAATGAAGTAACACTGGAGTTACATTGACAGAAACAACTTCCTAGGGACTTGCTAGAATGTTCTCTCAAGGCCCATGTAGCACTACTGGGAAATAATGAGACCCTTGGAGGAAGGGTCTTAGGTCACTGGAAACACGTCCTTGAATGGGATCATGAAAGCCCTGCTCTCTTTTCTCTCCGTTGTTTACTGATCACAAGGTAAGCAGTTTTCTGTACCACTTGCTTCCCCCCATTGCTATCTGGCAGTTGAATAGAGGACTAAGAGTCATGGATCCAACCAACTGCGGACTACCACCTCTAAACAATAGACCCAAATAATCTTTGCTCTTTATAATTTATCTTGGGTATTTTGTTATAGTGTTGAAAAAAAATCACATCAATTATTCTACTTGTCCATTTCCTTCATAAATAAATATGAAATAAAACCATATTCAGGCAAAAGACATAGAGAGAAAGAAAAGAAGGAAGGAAGAAAGGTCACATTGGAGAGGTTATACTCATCAGCCTCTCACTCAAGCAGTTATTTCTGAAGGCTTGGACTTTAGGTCAGAAAGACATTAGGCTAAAATGGATGCCAGAAGTTGAAAACTAGAGAACATGATTAATGTGTGCTTTGAACACTGTCAAAATAAAATGGCTTAATAATGTCTTGTCAACTTCAACCAAACTTCTAAGATATTGCTGCTATCTGAAGTATATCTAACACTTACACATGGAATTTTATGCCTCCCAGAGAAGCCAAAGTGAAGAGCAATGTGGGCATCAATTTGTGCAAAAACTATCATGTGGATACACATCTTTCCCTTTTCTAAAGGAAAACAAGTCTAACAAGAATATACAAATACCACCCAACCCCATGAAAATACACAGTGTTAAATATGAACAGCATTCAGTCTCACATCCCTGCAGTGACTTTTGTGGTAATCAGTTAATAACAGATGCTAAAATTTCACTTTTTTTTTTTTTTTTTTGGAAAAGTAGGACACAATGGCTTGACTGTGTTTTTCCCCTTAAGAGATGATTCTCCACCACTTTTCTGGTATGTATTGATTGAAAACAATTTGGAAATGACTCCATCTGTCAGTGAAATGCAAACACCTCTGGAGTGAAACCAAACAGCTGCTGAGGCTTCGCCAGACAAAGACGCCCTCTTCCTAACACAGGCTCTGTTTACACTATGCCCAAACAACGACTCATTCAGGGAAATATTCAGTACTTCCAGGTTGTGTAAACACAACCATTATTTATAAGGAGCTTTATAAGGAGGCCTAAGATTAACCCTTTCTCAGCAGAGAATTCCTGAACACCAGAGTTAGACTCCCACACACGCCTGTGTTCACGCGCATGTGCGAGTGCATGTGTGTGTAAGTGCCTGTGGGTGTTTGGTGAATCCAGAATTGCTTTTGCTTGTGGGTCACACTTAATATAGCTCCAGCTCCCCTGAGTTGCAAAAGCAACTATGAAGCCTAGAATTAAATGAAACTCCTGCAGGTTTTTATTTACTTTATACTCTGAATTGCCTATTTACAACAAACAGAAACTGGCAAATACTTTTCACATAAAGTAAGCCTAACTATGTTGTTCTTTTCAGTCATTTCTTTATCCAGGGACATTAAGTGATGTCAGTTCTAAGTTCTGCCTGACTTTGCAAATCAGTGCCCTAAATGGCTTTCTGTACATACTGCATTATATCTAGTATTTCTTCCTCTGAGCCTCGGTTTCCAGATCTGCCACTTGGTAAGGACAATTATACCACATAGAATGGTTGTGAAGATGAAAATAATTTTAAGAATATATAACTATTGTGATGTGATGCCTGCCATTCAGCACTCAGTACAAATTGCTTGTTTTCATGTGATGGCCTATCTTAGTGGGTTTCATATTGAAGCCCTCCAATGTGTTACCATCCAGCATTTGTAGATCTTAGCGGCAAATGATTGCTCAGGTAGATATTTTACAAACGAACTGATACCACTAACTGAGCAAAGAACCACTGAGCAATTCAATGGGAACCGTTAATTTCCCATAGTTCTACCTCAGGGTTAGTTCATGGCTACAGGCATCCTGGGAGTCCATGGTGCTTGAAACCATTCCCTTCATAGTTAGGATCCCGGCAGAACACAGTGACAGTTCAAGCAGGACCATGGAGGAGAGTTTAACAAAGGACTAGTCACACAGTTATAAGCAGGGTTTAGGAAGAAAGACACCGGCCAAGCACTCTGGGTGTAGTAAATGCAGCACAGTCAGGAATCGAAGCTTGAATGGGAGGGGACAGGGTGGCTACAGGAGCCCAGAGGGGACAGCTGTGCAGAGAACTTGGTAACACAGGCTGTGGCCTTTGGTGGAGTCACCGCCAGAGATGCTGTTCATCTAGGAAGGAGTTGGGGCAAAGACCCCAAGTTCATACTTATACTGCCCTCTGGGTTCTCTTGCAGAGTTTGTGATGTTTAAAGCTACGAGAGGCCGATGGCAGGTGACCTGCTGACAAAGGTCATGTACGTCAGTTTTCTAGAGCCCAGAACTGGGAAGAAGGAGGTTGCAGGAGCAACTGGAAAGCCATCAGAATTGCAGGTACTGTGGTGAGTCCAGGGTGTCCTTGCTGGTGCAGAACCTAGACCCAAGAGGAATGTGTCAGCTTCTGGAATACACATAAGGTTCCAGCAGGAGAATCCCAGATTTGCTGTAGGTCACTTCCATGTGGCTCCAGGATGGAAGGTCACCTGGCGAAGATATCGTGAGTTATGTTGACTTTACTGACAGTGCTGACTAATACTGGACAGGATGTAGACTCCCCAAAAACATGAAGTTCTGGGAGTATCCTTGAGGGATTATTTCGATTAAGTCAGCTGTGATGGGCAGAGTTATTTCAAAAGCAGGTGGTAAAGTTTTATGGGATGGGGTCCTGGAATGAAGTGTGTGTGTGTGTGTGTGTGTGTGTGTGTGTGTGTGTATACACACATACATATATATATACATATACATATGAGTCCCAGCATCCATCACTCTCAGGTTTCTGACTACTGATTGTGGTGATATTTTATTTGTGCTGAAATGTGGTGATATTTTATTTGTGAGTTAATAAATAAAGCTTGCCTGGAGATCAGGGGGAAAAGGCCAGCCATTATAAGTAAACAAGAAGTCAGGCAGCACACGCCCATAATCCCTTAGCAGGCAGGGTTCAAGGCCACACTAGGGAACAGAGCCGAGCGTGGTGACACACGCCTTTAATCCCAGTACGAACCATAGAGACCTGGAGGTCTGGACAGACAGACAGACAGTGACAGAGCTGTGTAGGAAGAGGAAGTGAGGTAGCTGGGCTAAGAGCCAATGAGATGGCAGAAAAGCAAGGCATATAAGCCTGGGTAGACAGAAAGTTGCGCTCCTTGGAAGCTGCGGAGTTGGGGAGGTGAGGTGGCTTTCTGTATTTCCCTGATCTCTCTAAGGCTTTATCCCAAATTTCTGGCTCTGTGTTTTTTTATTTAATAAGACCGTTTAGAAATTCATCTACAGTGGTGGTGGCACACGCCTTTAATCCCAGCACTCGGGAGGCAGAGCCAGGCGGATCTCTCTGAGTTCAAGGCCAACCTCATCTACAGAGCGAGATCCAGGACAGGCACCAAAACTACACAGAGAAACTGTCTCAAAAAACCAAAAATAAATAAATGAATAAACAAACAAACAAACAAACAAACAAATAAAATAAAGAAACTGGTCTACGACTGATGCACTGTGACCAGCTCCTATACTTATTCGCCACCATGCTTTCCTCACCATGATAAACTGATGGTATTCTCACAAACTGCAAGCTGAAATAAACACTTCCTCCTTTAGATTTCTTCTTACCAGGCATTGCTCATGGCTGTGAGAAAAGTGACTAACAGAGCAACCTTCACATCACTAGGTCCTCAAGTCAGATCGTCTACTCGATTTGAACCTAGCTCCATCTTGCCTAGTGGGAAGGAGTCATACTGTAGTTTTATCATAAGTAAAACCTGGTGAGCACTATGCTGTCAATGCACTTTTAAACCGTTGGCTTGGCCCCTAAAATGGGATTTGTAGCAGATGCTGTTCTGCGTTTTCCAGCCTCAGTAGAACTTGGAGATGATTGCAGCCCCAGATAACTGTTTCATCCAACCTTGTGAAAGCCCCTGAACCTGGCTAAGATGCTCTTGGTTGTCTGGTCCCCCAGAAAGTCTATGAGATAATCAATGTTTGTTGACATTCAATAATAGATGACTCTTATAATAACATTCATGGCAGTTAGAAACAAAAGGCATTCACTGGAAAATGGTCAAGGAGTCTTGAAGAGCGTGAAGTCTGGAAAAGCTGAATCTAGAGTTTCTGGAAAAGAGGAGTATCTGAAATAAACAACTAGAGACAGACAGAACTGCGTGTGCATGTGTATATGTATGTGTACATATATCTATATGTGTAAGTTTATACATGGATGTATGCACAAAAAGTATTATCGATAAAAGGAAAAGATAGTCTTTTTTTTTTTTTAGAGTATAGCTTGTATCAATTTTTCTTTTCTAGAATTGTTCAACTCTGTAGAACATGTTATTTATGGAGGGACACTTAAAATGCAAGGAAGAAATAAGTCTCTCAGTATCACACAGACAGCAGGTAGCAGAGCTATGACCGGAACTCAAGTTGGTCTGACTCCAAAGTTCACTTTTGTTATTAAAAATTTTTTATTATTTTATTTTTAACTACATGTGTATGTGCTGTGTTTGTAGGTATGTCCAATGTTGAGTCAGTGTTATAGGTGGTTGGTTATGACCTTCCTGACACTGATGCTGGGAGCTAAACTCATGTCCTCTGCAAGAATAGCAAAGCCTCTAAATCAGTGAGCCAGTCTCCAGTCCCCATATTGCCCTCCGGGGCTGCATTTGTGTGCTAAAGGAAGGAATGCTTGAGAAGACGCGGTCAGAGATGAAGCCAGATAATGAAATAATCTGAAGGAAAAGTCATTTAGCTTTTTGAAAATCAGTGGAAATGGCCTAAAGTCAAAACATAGCAAAGCCTAGCAAACAAACATGGCTGATTAAAGGAAGGAGACAATTGTGACCTCATTAGAAGCAGGAGATATTTGGGGTAAAAATTCAGCTCACAGTGAAGGAAGTCCCATGCACAGCCATCTCTCCATAGCCAGATGGAAAGAGGAGGAACCAGTGGATCTGTTTGAAATCATTTTGGGATCATATGAAAGTCTAAAATCTCTTCCCAGTTCCATATCACAGGACAGACAGACACATAGACACATACACACACACACACACACACACACACACACACACACACACCTTCACACTTTTCGAACTCCTAATTGGATTGTTTGAACTACCAACAAGCAAAATCCCATGCACAGTTCTTCTCTACACTAAGGCTTCAGTCTGAGCTGGTTACTGTTGCACCACAGGAGTTATGAGCTCCTGAGAAAGGATCACTAACCTCACTTATTTCAAATCGTATATGGTGCCTCCTTAGAGTAAATACCATTGATAAGGAAGTTTGAGAAAGTCCTGTTGGTTTTTTCACATATAAATTTTTCACATGTAAATTCTAAGAAAGCATATTTTCTATTGTGTATTTTCTGTTTGTTCATATATATATATATATATATATATATATATATATATACGCACACACACACACATAAACATGCGTATTCTCATATATATGAGAGTGTAAAGGAGATAATACTTCCAGTCTTTTCACAGGAGAAGGGGTAGATGTCAAATGAGATGCCTTGCTCTCAGGTCAGAAAGACACAGAGCCAAGGTTGAAATTCAAGCCAGCCTGATTCTGAAGCTGAATTCGCTCTCTACACCTGTGGTCCTGTCGTGTGCATTGTGTTTGTCTCCCTGGAAATCAGGCGCAGTCAATCAACTGCCCCTCATCTTGTTATGTAATAACCTGGAGAGCAGGGAGAACCATCTGTTTCAGGAGAAGCATTTCTGAGTCCATAAGGCAATGGGTTGGCAGAGAACAGAAGGATTATGACATTGCCATTTGGCATCCCTGACTTAGTCGGCATTTATGAAACAGAAATATGTGGTCAATGATGTTGATTTCGGAAGACTGCCATTATCATCCATCCCAAGGGATGCACAGGCAGGGACATCATGTGCAGAATAAGAGATCCTTTGGAGGAGGATAACTTCAGACCTGAGTTATTTTAGTCTTTGCTTCCTGAAGCATTTGCTTATGAGATAAGAATACTTTGATATTCAGGGACATGAAGGGGAAAAACAAGCCCACGGAAGAAAGTCAGGTTGATATTAAGAACACAAGATCACAGAACGGTGTAAACATTCGGACACAGAGCAGTGGTTTCAAATGAAGACTGTAAAGATATTCCAAATTCACAGAGAGCTTTTAGGATACATACATACCTGAACCCAAGAATGAGACTCAGGGCTCCTGTAGTTAGTCTGAGGACCGGCTTCAGTTTAGAGTCTCTGCTTGAGAATTTGTAAGCTCATAAATGGGCAGTTTACCATCATCTATTTTTAAAGCTTATCTATGTAGTCTTGAAGAGTAAGATCATAGTTTACTTTACTCATCTCTTAAGTGCTTAAAACGGTCTTGTTACTCAGTATCTTTTCTTATCAATAACTATTTTTTGAAGTCCTGTCATTCACAATACACTGGCTAGTTTGGAAATAGGAATATGGATGTTAATCCATTTATTTTAATATAATTAAATTTAATCAGAAAGAAAAATAAGATAAAACAGTGGCAAGAATTAAATCACCAGTTCAATAAATAATAGTTTTTATTTAAAAGGAATTCCAATTAATTCTCTGGTTTATTCCTAGAACCCCCTAAGAATGTCAGACACCTGTTGAGCCTATCACTTACCCAAAGCCCTGAAACAGAATGTCTTCTTCTGCTATACAGGCTAAAAAGGTAGCGACACCAGAAAACAGAATGAAGTGAATGTCTACACAGAAAACAGTAATGAAGTGAATAAATTGAATGCTTATATCCACTGATCATCATTCAAGAAGATAAACATCACTAAGCATTTTGAAATGTAGGGAATTTGCTGATTGGGTGAGGGAGGACTGACTGAGAAGGGCGAGGGGGGTGTTAGATATGATCATGACAGAAAATATACCCTCAGGGCTGGAGCTGAGATCAGCGGTCCTCATTAGCAAGCTGCTGAGGACTGAGAAGCATCATGGAAGGATCAGCGGTGTAGAGAAGCAAAGTTCTAGAGAGACCGCCACCCCCGAGCCTGCGACAGGACCTCATGAGTTCAGAGGAAGAAGAGCCTCACACCTCATGAGCCCACAGTCCTCACAAAATGGAGCTCTGTTTTCTGAAGTGGGGGCCAGTACCTCAGAAGAAGAGCTTCTGTGAGAACAGTCTGGCAGGTGTCTGTGAGGAGATCTGGAGGAAGCTGGCAGCAAGAGTGTTCAGGGAAGCTGAGCCTGTGACCAATGACTGTGCCCAGGGGGAGGGGTCTTATGGGGGATTCAGATACAAAAAATAAAACAAGTTAACGGCCCCCTCGTCTTCTTCATTTTCTCCTCTCAATTACTCTCTTTCTAGTTCTTCCCATTGAGCAGAACTAACAGTAACCACGTTGACATGGAAACACGTTACCTCCAGAAGAGCAACGTTGTCAGAAGTCAGGGATAAGGAAATGTATTTAGATCTTAACACCAGGCACATCATGTCATGGGCAACCAGCAGCAGAAAAGAGCCAAAAGCAAACACAAGATGCAAATAGTAGAGAGGCAAGAAGCAATACATGAAACATGGAGGCCTCCTGGAGAATGAATTCTTGGCTCTTGGGTTGTCTGTGGAGGGGACACAGTGATAAAACAAAGTGGTGATTTTGAATACAAAAGAAAAAGAAATTGTATTACAAGTGAAAACAATGCTAACCAAAACACAGCAAATACAAAGATACAAATACAAAAAGTTTGATGTCTGACAAAAATAGGTGTGCTATACAACCATATTACTGTAGCCGACACACAGAGAGAAACTTGAATGTTTCTCAGGAAACAACCAGGTAGAAGAGACACACGCCTTTAATGCCAGAACTCAGGAGGCAGAGGCAGGTGGATCTCTGTGATCAAGGCCAGCCTGGGCTACAGAGTGAGTTCCAGAACAGCCAGAGCTACACAGAGAAACCCTGTCTCAAAAAACAAAAAGCAAATGAAAACAAAAAAAGATTCTTATAAGAATCTTGAGCTCTCCATAAAGAGCGCTTCAAAAAGTAGATAATCCTCATTTGCTTACATTGGTTTCATGCCCCTAATTACTGTAATTACTTCAAGCATGCCTATTTTACATTCTGTGCCTGGAATCTTGTCATCTCCATCCTTAAAGGGGACACTGCATCTGTTTTTGTTCCCATTGTGCTCACTTACAATAGTTTGCATGGTCTTTGGCCAGACTTTCTGTTGACCTTCTGATTCTAATGGATGTTTTGAGCGTGTCTTTTATTTGAGATGTCTTCAGGAGAACACATCACTGGATTTTTGTTTTTGCTTTTACAAACAGCTAGGACATTATTGGGAGAATTTATGCTTGTCATAGTTTTTGTCATGTTTTATGTTTTTGAAATATAATGGTGGGTAGAAGTGGACTATTTAATCTGCTGTTATCATTTAAATACATATGTATATTTCTATGTGGCATGTATATGTGAAGGTAAAAAAAAAAAATCCCAGATTAACTGCTATCCACACAGATCTCCAGTGCTGAACAAATGCCAAGGTGTCAGCAGCTACATCCTTGACAGATACAGCCTGTCTGGAGAGCTCAGCAGATACTACTGTAGGGAACTACAGGAAAAGAAACTTAGGTTGAACTAGATTGACTGTGGCTTTACAGTCTCATCTGTTTCTTGATGGGCTACGTAAGCGCTACCTTCTAGATGGGAGAAATGTCATCAGAGAATCACTGTCTTAACAAGCTATTGTGGCCTTGGTGACTGAAATGATGCCAAATCTATATGCAGAATATCCCCAACCCTTCTTCTGATCCTGAGATCTTGGCATTTGCTTCTAAGAACTGTATCTTTATCCAGTTTCTATCATCCTGGAATCCAGTCATGCTTCTCTTATGATTCAGCGCTCTGCCCTGTTCTTTGGTGGCTCCACAGCATGTCATGTACCATGGAGAAGCAATTTATAAAATGGAGCCATGGTGCATAGAAACATTAATTCCACTCTACTGGGAACAATCTATTCCCAGGGTGAGGCTTGGTCACCATAGGCTCAGGCCCGTTGAGATAACTGCACCACAAAAATGATCTGTTAAACTTGTATCTGTGGGTCAGGATATTAAAATACCATGTAATTGGAGGTCCAATTTAGAAACATTAATAACTATTGCTTTGAAAACCAGCCTAGTAGTAAATGAGAAAACAGCAAGCTAGGTGAGTTTATAGAATTTCACTCAATTCTACGTTCTACCCAATTTACCAAGAAAAAATAAATTATGTTTGAGAATCAGTCATGCAATGTTTCTGGCCACTTTTCATAAAAATGGATTATCTGTCACAGTATCCTGGAGCTTTAACCCTGTGTGACATGTGACATTTTAAGACAACTCTAGATACTGACTTTCACAGGCATCGGCCAGTATGTTATAATAAGAGGAGTTTCCCAGATCTGCCCTTCTTGGCAAGTTAACACTCTCCAACATCTCTCTGCATTTCAGACAGGCTGTTTACAGGCTATCTTGGGTTCAATGGTCAAATGTTTTTTAAGATGGTGGCTCTTTTTGCCTTTACCATTTGTGTATTAATAGCATGTCCATTTTGAGTCATCAGTGAGGACTATCCAGTTGGCAAATCATAAGACTGCTATGTGGTTAAGTTTATTACTTTCTCCTACCACCTGAGAAGCAGCTTAAGTCTGGATGTCTTTGCTACATGAATGGGCTTATGATAACACTAGTCGCCATGGTTGTTATTGTTGCTTAATTTGATATAGAATTGTCATGAAGTGAACCTGTTTAGAGGGCCAGTTCAATGAATTTTGACACGTCTATACCCAAGAAACCACCACCCACTGTCTCTTTCTTGCTCCTTCCCAGTCAGTAGCCTTCCCACACTCAGCATAGGGTAAACATTGCTCTCACTTTTGTCTTTAAAATTGGTTTGGCTTCTTTTAGAGTCTTATAAATGCAGTTATCCAGTAGGGCTTTCTTCTGTCTGGCTTTTTAAACTTCATGCTATGTTGGTGAGATTTATTCAGGTGACCGTATTTTGAAAAATATTTAATTCATTTTCTATCGTGTGTGCACGTGTGTGTGTGTGTGTGTGTATGCACTTGAGTGCAGGTGTCCTCAGAGCCCAGTAGAGGGCTTTGGCTTCCCTGTAGCTAGAGTTACACCTGGCTGTATGCTACCTGACATAGGAGCTGAGATTTGAACTTGGGCCTCTAGAAGAACAGTTAAGTTTCCTCAACTGCTGGGCCATCTCTCTAGCACCTACTCAGGTTATTGCATTTATTAGCAGTGTCTTTGTAAACTGTTGTTGTTGATGACTACATCAGTGTGTCCATTTTACATTTTAAAGACATTTAGGTAACATTCAGTTTGGGGTTATCCATTCCTGTGCATGTTAAGGTCTCTTTTTAATTTTTATTTGTTTATTTATTTATTTATTTATTTTATTTTATTTTTATTTTATTTTGGTTTTTTTTTGAGACAGGGTTTCTCTGTGTAGTTTTGGTGCCTGTCCTGGATCTCTCTCTGTAGACCAGGCTGTCCTCGAACTCACAGAGATCTGCCTGGCTCTGCCTCCCGAGTGCTGGGATTAAAGGCGTGCACCACCACCGCCCGGCTTTTCTTTTTTTTTTTTTTTTTTTTTGTGTGTGTGTGTTTATTTACTTTAAAAAAATAAACACTGTGAAGTTAAATGGCTACATCCTAGGGTAGGTATATGAATTACCTGTAGTAAAGGATTTCCTATGTGTTTTCTTGAATGACAATTTTGATGACAAATTTTGAAGGACAGTTTGGTAGGTCTTTATTGGCCTCTCTACACCCACATTTTACTGGACTCTGTGTCCTGACTTATTCTGTTCCTTGTACTTTAGCTCCTGATTGGAGCCAGTCAATGACGAGCCCAGAAGTTGAATGAAGAATAAGTGGGGAGAGTTCTGCATTTATTCCATCTTTCTTTTCTGTGTATTGTCTTTGTTGAAAGTGACTCCACTCTTCTATGGCTCCCACGTCTGCCCGACAGTCCTCTCCCAAGGCCCATGTTCTACTGCTTCCATTAATACCTTTTTAAGTTCAGTAGATGATCATGGACACACACAGTCTCTTGTTACTTCTTCTCTATTTTGTGTGGCCATCTTAGTACTTTCCCTATCTCTGGGGGAGGCTTAGTGAATTAAAATTGTAAAAGCTGGGGGCCAGAGAGATGGCTCAGAGGTTAAGAGCACTGACTGCTCTTCCAGAGGCCCTGAGTTCCATTCCCAGCAACCACATGGTAGCTCACAACCATCTGTAATGAGATCTGGTGCCCTCTTCTGTATACATAATAAATAAATAACTGTTTAAAAAAATTGTATAAGCTTTACAGATGGTAGATTTTCTTACAAGGGTTATGAATGATACAGATCAGAATGTGCTGGAACATACTTCCCTCATGCAGAGAGAATAGTACAGAAGGTACACTGAGAGTAGTTATTTAGGGCAATTCAAGTCAATAAGTTTATGGGGCTGTGTACTGGAGTTCTGCAAAGATAAGGCACCTTTCTCAGGGATGTTTCTGACAAGTAGACATTGACGTTGGATCCTGTGTATACACAATGCTATTAGCCCTTAATTTCCTCATCTTGAAAATGGACATGATGACTATACCTGTGTCAGGGGGAGCAGCTGCTCAAGTACTATCATATGCCATAGCCACGAAATAATGAAGCAAAGCCAGATGTGAGAGAGAGGTGTGGCTCCATTGAAGAACCTCATGCAGCAAAGACAGTTACAAGGAGAGATTCTCAAAGTCCTGTGAGCTTGAGAGTTAGGGTCCATATTTCCATACATCTGGAGAAGCTGTAACCACCAACCAGAATTGAGGGTGACAGAGATATAGGGATAGATATGAGATGGATGGATGCATTCATGCATGCATGTGTGTATGGATGTATTGATGGATAGATGGATGAACAGATGGACAGACAGACAGACAGGTAGATACACACAGAGAGATATAGATAGATAGATAGATAGATAGATAGATAGATAGATAGATAGATAGACAGATAGACAGATAGATAGACAGACAGACAGACAGATAGATAGATAGATAGATAGATAGATAGATAGATAGATAGATAGAGGCATTTCCATAGTGATGATTCAGTATCTCGTCAGGTCAACAACTTTGAGTAGGAATCTTCACTGTATTTTTTGACTACGTGCCCTTGATTCAGTGACACTCATTTTCAGCCAGTCCACTGACGACTCAGAATAATCATCCTTAAACCTTTCCATTAGGAGTTATCAATGCTTTCTTTCCCACCCAGAATGTGATACATTGACCTATATCTATAGCTTTGGTTCTTCGACTGAATGCTGGTGTTAGGTCTTGAGAAAGACAGGAGTGCAAATCTAAGTGGAACCTGAGAGGGCAATCCTGTGGGTAGATGTGTCAGGACAGGAAAACACCGGGAAGGTCAGGGGGTGGTGCTGCTGGGGGCTGGAACACATTTCTTAAGCTATATTGTTATTCCAGATTTAAAAAAAATAGAAAATATTGTATGCCTAGCAGAAGATATCAGTATATCAAAGTGTGTCAGCTAGAATGGCTGTCTATAACAGCGTTGGCTTTTGTTTTGTTTCCTGTGTTTTTGATTAGAAGTCATTGAATAAATTCTCCTTGTAGTCTATCTCAGAGACACAAAATGAAGGTTAGTCTTGTGTGTGTGTGTGTAGTAGACACATGTGTTGTCAGTAGCTGAATATTTCAAAGCAAGGCCTGACAGTAATCAAGAAGAATAGAAGCCAGGGCATAGAAAGGGTTCTGAAGAAATTGAATTCCCTTGTGTTTGTGGGCATGTATTCCAAAGCAAAAAGGTTTGCAAGGCAGCTGAGGCTTTGGGTAAATCCTGTTAGTGCCGAAGGCCTGAGGAAACAGGCTGGGAAGCAAACAATGTCATTCTGGATTCCTGCTGGCAACTCAGAAAATTTGAATGAACAAACAAGCCCTATTTTCAAAGGTCTCCCGACACAGCTGTCTGCTTCTCAGCTGTCAGCCACTCTCCGAGACCCTAATAAGCACCCCGTCAGGTGTTTCTGTCTAAACAAGAAATTGCTAGTCTCATATCTGCCACCCCACCCTGAGCACATCTATCTTTGCTTATGCATGGTAGGTATTATTATTGAAGGCAAACACTTGTTGGGGTTGATCAGTAGGTTGTTCCCGTCAACCCCCTTCCATGTGGTCATTAATGTGTAAATAACTCAGCAGCAGGGATCTTGTGTAACAGGCTGTTGGAATGGGCTCTTCTACTGACTAACCAGAAACCTTCCAAGTGGCGGCCACTGTTTTTGGACCTCAATGTCCTCAAACCTGTGGAGGCCAAAATACCTTACCTTATTTTCCCACATGATAAATAATCAAGAGGGAGGACAATAAAGGTGACATCCCAGGAGACAGCCGCTTGAAATATTTCTAAACCTTCACTGGTCCTCCCTACCAGTGTTCAAAAATACTTGTCCAATTCCAAATAAATGACCCAACATGTCACTATTAGAAGTCAGGAACTCTTTCTAAGGGCGTCGGCTATTAGACGTTTTTTGTTTGTTTGTTTGTTTGTTTGTTTGTTTTTTGAGACAGGGTTTCTCTGTAGCTTTGGAGCCTGTCCTGGACTAGCTCTGTAGACCAGGCTAGCCTCAAACTCACAGAGATCCATCTGCCTTTGCCTCCTGAGTGCTGGGACTACAGGCGTGCGCCACCACCGCCTGGCCCTATTAGACATTTAGACAGCACCTTGTCATCCCATTCAAGTCCTATCCAAGATCGGGGTGGTGTGGCCATAGACCAGAAATCACTATTCTCACAGATAACTTTTTATGCTGAAGTTTGTCCCATTCCTTGAAAAGGTCTTCCCCGGCTTCCCCTCTCTGTTCCACAGTGTGTGACACTCTGCTGTTCATATTGCTATGGTTCTTCCTCACTAAGGGATAACAATCAATCATCAGTGTGGATCTTGGAGAAATTAAAAAACGTAGCTTGAGTTCTGGCCAAGTTCTTCTTCACTTTCCTTCACCATCACTATCTGATGTGTGCCAAGTGTTTTTGGAATTACCATCATGTTTTCTTTCCTTTGGCTTCTTTTTGTGGTTTTGTATTTGAACTCACCCCTTGTGCTTGTGAGACACGGGGCACACCCTCTACCATATGCTATATGTCTCAGCCCCTGTTTCCTTTGCTTAAAATATTTCCAGACATGCAATCCACTTAGCAAATTTACTTCAAGAGGAAACAAGCTACTTGCTTTATTAAAGCAAGTCAAAAACAAACTAGCTACAGAAAACTGAAGGGACTCTCAAAGAAGCCATCTTCTTCCAAGAGTGTTTTCACAATCAAATAAGTGTCATAAAGGAATGCTAAAAGTTGGAAATAGTTGAGGAGAAAAGAAAAATTAACAGAAAGAACCAGTGTCTGAATTGACTGTGACTTGTCAGAATCTCTTGCAAACCAGTCATCCCACAGATAACAACCATCATTCTAGATAGATTCTGACAAGGATCACTCCGGAGCTATAGAATTAAGCACATTCTGGAGAGAAGCTGCTATTTGGGTGGT
Source organism: Onychomys torridus (assembly GCF_903995425.1). Classification (NCBI taxonomy): domain Eukaryota; kingdom Metazoa; phylum Chordata; class Mammalia; order Rodentia; family Cricetidae; genus Onychomys; species Onychomys torridus. The sequence continues at coordinate 17,075,709 of NC_050462.1, forward strand.
TCTTTTAGCTTTGCGACTGCTATTTCCAGGCTCAAATGGATGATAGGCCAGAGACAGGAAGTAAACCAGAGTGGCTAGGGAAGTGAAGAGAGGTGGGTGGGTGGTGGGTGTCTAGGAAAGCACAGAGCCAGGTATGAGTGAGTAGCTCTGATTCTTGAATAAATTGGCCCAAATATCTTGAGCCCTATGCTTACTGGGCAGGTGTAAGGTATGTCCGCTGAGCAAGAAACAAACAAGATGGCATTGCAGTTGTCTCCCAGAAGAGGGAATATTCACTTGGAAATCATCAAAATTAATTGCTTGCTAAGATGAGAGTAACAAAGGCCACTGTCGTGTCTTTCAATGAAACCAAGTGCAAAGGATATGTGCTCAGCCACAAATGGCGATACATGTCTGTATCCCCTTGCTTCCCTCCTCGAAAGTCTTAGAGACAGTTGAGGACCAGGGAGCAGAGGCCAAGGACGATCAGAAGGCTGGGAGGAGCAGACTGAAGTAGTGTCCTCTCTGCATGGCAGGACCGCTGCTCTCAGGAACTCACAGGAGCTTTGGTTGCCTGTAGGAGACCCAAGCAAGATCAAGCCAGATACCATTCCAGCATGGGGGCCCCTCACCACTAGCTCAGGACTTACAGATAGCTGATGGCTTCTGGGAGTGAGTCAGTTTTATTGAAGGGTATGATCCCACACCCAGAAGTATACATGCAGTACAAATTGTACTCCTTGAGCTTAAAAAAAAAATAAATAAATAGAGGACATGAAGTTGGGACCAGGGAAGGGAGGTCAGGGCTGGGTTTGTGAAGAATTAGTGGGAGAATCGGGGTGAATGTGATCAAAATAGATCACATGCAGGTATACAATTTTTTCAAAGCATTAATACAGTTATTATGCATATTTGTAAAAGATACCTATTATCATTAAAAATAATCACTGAAAATAATGCAACAATGAACAGGGCTAAAATACTAACACGCGTTCAGATTCACTTCAGAGTTGGTTGAAAATACTTGATGCCATGTGATTTAATCATGTTTTACAATAGTAACCTAGAAAATGCATTTGAATTGACTGGCACCGCTTATTCTGATTTCAGACAAAAGGGAGTTCTTAATGGAGGCTACTTTTGTGGGGTTAAATGGATTTGTGGTTGAGGATTTTGGTTTTAACTGTAATGTTGAGTAAAGAGAGGCAAACACTTGCACTTTGCTATAATCGTCTCTGACTTTGTTTCCCTTGTCCCGTATTTAGTTGGGTCCTAGAGGGTCTGTCTGGCTCCTCACTGTTCCCATACACACCCTAGGAGAAAATTTAGAAGTTTGTTGGTGGGGAAGTCTTAAGACTATTACTAAAAAAGAAACAAGTGGGCTGGGATTCCTGAACACCATGTATTATTTTTTTCCTTTTATAAGAACTTATGAAAATAGTAAGTCATAGTTTATTTAAAGCCAGTGGGATGATCAAAGTCACCAAGCCCTGACCTGTAAGATATCCATCTATCTCATTTGGATGATGAACGATAGGTCACTGCCTTCCTTGTTTATAGTTTTCTAAATCTGTCTTTGTTTTTCCATACAACATCTACATTTATATTTGTATGTTAAAGAGATTTTATGTCCATTTCTAGGGGAAAAAAGTCCTATCATGATTCACTAAAAGTAGCAGCCACAGCTGGAAACTCCACAAACGGTTGCAGTTTTATCTAAATTCTTAGCTTATAGTCTACTTTGAGAAAAAGTAATTTGAAAGGTTGGAAGACTCCCCCTCTTCATGGAAAAGGTCCTGGTGCTTCCTGCAGGGAATTAATTGTCATGCTGGAAACATTGTGCAGTCCACCTCTCCCCACCGCTTCCTTCCATAGTCATGAATAAGAAGTCTCTATTTGGGGGCTTACAACAATTTATAATAGCTGAAGTATAAGTGGCATCCCGAAGCTGTTTATATTAACAAGGGAGTAAATGTACAGACACCCTTCACCTTTGTCTCCATTGGCCAGATGCTTTCATCTCCTGCTGATGTGAATCCAAGTGTGGCACAGGCCAGAGACATCTGGACCTCCCTCTGTGACCTGTTCACTTCTGAAATATAATCCTCAGCATATACAATATAATAAAATCCACAATGATGGAGTCAAGTGTAAGTTAATGAAACTGCCACTCCCTCTTGTTCCTAGTGTTTGACCTTGATTTCCCCAAGCCTTGATGTTTTCATCTTTAATATAGAATGATGATTTTACTCACATCATCAGTCGGGTGGGAAGATGTAGGCATGCATATCCCTTCAATTGCTTGTTACAATACCTACTGTGTCATAACAAGTCTGTAAATCTTAGTTTATTTTCATTTTTTTATGTATGGGTGTTTTCCCTGCATGGATGAATGTGCATCACATGTATCCAGTACACTCAAAGACAAAAGAAAACTTCACTTCTGCTGGCATTGAATTTACAGGTAGTTGTGAGCTGCTATGTGGGTGCTAGGAATTGAACTTAGGTCTTCTAGAAGAGCAGCCGGTGATCTTAACCACCGAGCCATCCCTCCAGCCTGTTGCCTTTATATTCATATTCATTTGAGTTTATTATTCTTAAGAAATTTCCTTTTGGTCTTTTTTTCCAGAGAAATTAAAATCCCTGCTATCTAATTCCATCAGGTGTTCATTAATAATGCAGACAGACAGGACCATGTTCCATAGCCAGCAGCCCAAATTACCCACAGCCATCTTGTCTGAGAGAGTGGATAAAAGTCAGCAGGTTGAATATTTTCCAAGCTTCAGCTTGTAGCCTAGAGCACTGGGGTTCTCAGCTGCTTCAGCAGAAACCTAACTTTCGCTGCAATTTTTTTTTTAAATGAAAAACTTTCCATTCAATGAAGAAACCCTGTCAAAATAATGTATTCCAAAATGTACTTTTGTTTTGTTCAGCTTATGAATTTACAGGAAGTGAGAAAAAAAGTGAAATAATGTTCATAAGTTGAATCTCATAGCTTCTAATCTTTATGTAAACCTGTCCTACAGACCTAAAAACAATTTGCATAACTTAATGTGATAGAAGCCACAAAACATGATTGATCTGAAACTCCTGTATTTGGAAATATTTGGTAGTATCTAATAAATATCTCTTTGAGATTATAAGCAGGGAGATCAAATTATGAATGACTCTTATTATTGACCCCAGATAGATCTCTCTTCTGCTTTCTTTGCATCTTTTTTTCTGATGCTCTTTTACTTCAGAAAATTTTACTTTATGTACCCTGTCATTGGAAGTTACCTTTTAAGTATTTGCCTAACTTACAATTCTTCTTTAAAATGTGTGTATTGGTGTGTATATGTGTGTGTGTGTGTATGTAGTATGTGTGTGTATGTGTGTATGTGTGTGTGTGTGTGTGTGTGTGTGAGACATACATATTTCTCTCTCTGTGTGTACTATACGTGTATATGTGTATTTAGTATGTGTGTGTATGTGTGTGTAGTGTGTGTGTGTGTGTGTGTGTGTGTGTGTGTGTGTGTATGTGACATACATGTTTCTGTGTGTACATATGGAGTCTGGAAGACAACCTTGGGTATCATCTTCAGGAACATTTAAAACATGCTGACAATATTTCAAGAAAACTTGGAGACTTGACTCTGGTGATCACTGCACATTTTCAAGGAAGAACCCAGCACATGGCTACACCCAGGTGAGCCAGCAGAGAACGTGGCAGATGCACAGAGCTGTCTTTCCAGCCTGCACTGCCAAGACAATGATCATATCTGCCATTATGGTGACCTATTTAAGGTCTCATAATCACTAGAGAATTGTGATGCAAGGGAGAAAATTCATAGGGTAGCACAAACTGCGTTTTTAATGTTCATTTGTGAATTATCATGACTAAGGGTGCCAGGCGAACAGTACCTAATGCCTATGGCAAAAAAATAAATCTTCTGACCTACTGTTTCATACCTCATACATCCACAAAGCATAATGATGTGAGTCCCTAAATATCACACTCCAGGGAAAGCATATTTTTAGATGATCTCAAGTGCAAGACTGGAGAAGTTATCATTTGTTCTCTAAGTAGTTAGCTTTACAAGGTAGCGTTCATACGTAGGTACGAGGTATAGGCCGTCTGTTTATCAGAGACCAGTTAGTCCATTTCCCAATGAAGATGCAACAATACCTGCATTTGCTTAAGTAAACTGGAATTGCTTATTTACACCAAATAGCAGAACAGATGGCATGGGCTGCTTTTAGAGGTAAAGCCTAGATACTTGTGTTTTGTTTTTGTTTTTCCATCAGTATTGAGGATTAAACCTAGTTTCCCTCTCCTGAGAGAAGTACCATACCTTTGAGCTACATCCCCAGCCCTTTTTTTATGTATTTAAACTATTCAAATATTACTCCACAAAGATTTTTGTCCATACTATTGAGTAGTCCCTTCCATCTGGTTTAGAGTAAAAATTGAATTCCCTTTCATATCTTTAACCTCTTTTAAAAATCCTTAATTTCACCAGGTGGCAGTGACTCATGCCTTTAATCCCAGCCCTCTTGAGGCAGAGGCAGGTGGATCTCTGTGAGTTCGAGCCCAGCCTGGTCTACAGAGCAAGATCCAGGACAGGCACCAAAACTACACAGAGGAACCCTGTCTCGGAAAAAAGAAAAAAAAAATCCTTAATTTCAAATACAGTTACCTTTGAGACACTGAAGATTAAGACTTCAAGATCTGAATTTAGCAGGGACACACATCAGCATGTCCAAGAGTTCTTCACAGACCTATCAATAGCTCTGTTAAGTTTGGACACACTCTGTCAAAGTCCTAAGGGACTTGGGAAGGGGAGACAGAAAACAAGCTCCATGGCTCACAGAACCTTTACATGTGGTAGACTTTTGATTGTTCTGAGCCTTCAGCCATATAGACCAACCAACCTCCAGTCCTTCTAATCTCTTCCTCCTAAATACCACCTTCAAGGAGCCAGTGTGGGAGATAAACAGAGCAGAGGGCATCCACGGCTAAACGAGATCAGCTGCTGCCAGGGTAGCCTCATGTCTTTCAAGAAGCTGGGGCCCAACTGAAGGACTCCCGAGGAGGAGGAAATCATCTGCAATGTGCTCACAAGGAAGCAGTGTGTGAGAGAACTGTTTTCATCTGGCATAAGCTGTCCAGTGCAACAACTACGCAAACCAAGGAGAACGATGGGTTGAGACATTGCCACTTCGGTCAAGGGATGCAGAATCACACTTATTTAGGCGGTTTGTGGAGATAGTTTTGAATGAATGAACACATGTCACATAGTCAAGTTCTGACAAAGGCCCACAGGATTTATCACATCATCGAAAGGACAAATACAAGACGGAGCATTTACCATTTTGAAAGATTCAATGAGGCTTTTCCAAATACAGCAATACAACAATAAAGGTTTATCTTCAAATGAACTACTTCCTCACGTGGAAAAACAATAAACTAAAATGAATGAAGATAAATAAAACAACAAATGAAAACTAAAACAAAACAGACAATGTCATACTAGAATCTCCAGGGCACTGGACTAAATTTTCCTCAGAAGGAGGCAGATTATGAGGACTCACTGTTGAAGTTAGAATTGAGCTTAATTGCCATGGCTTGTGGGGAATTTCAAAAAGTTCATTAGAGTTGATATTTTCTCTGGAGAACAAAAACAATAAAATAAGCAGAAGGAGTAACAGATCAAAAGCCTTTCCTGTGTTGGGAATGACTTACATAGGGTAAGGCCAAGGACTAGCTGCTGAGCAATGTGTACCTAAACTCAGGACTCCACCATTCGGTTTCTAGGCTCCCAAGCTTGAGCATGCATGCCTCATCACCCAGGTTTGATTCCTTAGAACCCACAGTGGAAGGAGAGAACCAATTCCCAAAAGGTGTTCTATGATCTCTATGTATGCATGGTGGTTTGTGCATGCCTGTACTTACATGCGCACACCATATATACAGTCACACAATAATAGTAAATTTTAGGCAAGTTTAAAAAAAATTTAAAGCATGCATAATCAGACTACCCTGGAATGTATTTATTTACAGATCATTTCAAAACCAAAGATTTGAGTATTAACTGTAGAGCTTTTTCTTAATTAATGATTGATGTGGCAGACCCCAGCCCATTGTGGGTGGTGCCATCCCTGGGCTGATGGTCCTGGGTTCTCTAATCAAGCAGGCTGAACAAGCCATGGGGAGCAAGCCAGTAAACAGCATCTTCCATGGCCTGTGCATCAGCTCCTGCCTCTAAGTTCCTGCCTTGTTCCTGTCCTTACTTCCTTTGATGATGAGCAGTGATGTGGACGTGTAAGCCAAATAAACCCTTTCCTCGCCAGGTTGCTTTGGTCACGGTCCTTCATCACAGCAATAGTAACCCTAACTTAGACATTCCTATGGGAATCTAATGCATTTTTAGATGATTTCTTTGATTTAAACATAAGGGGGGTGGTTTTAGTGAGGATGTATGTGCTGTACTTCAAACTGAGCTCTGTGCAGAGATACCATGAATTGTTACAGTCATTTACTAAGACACTTGACTCCTCTGCTGAGTTTTCCTACTTCTGTTTGCTGCACTGATGAGTTACAATGTAAGCAGTTAAGGCCATTGAGGTATGCCAGACTCAATGTTCTTAGGGACTGTCTTCTGACAGTTGGGGCAGCAGGACACTCATCATCCTCATCCCAGGGCAACGTGAAATGCCATCAATAATGTTACTTCTCAGGAAAGATATGTCTTGAAACAGAAAAACCCCTTCTGTTTCCAGATGCTAAGAACAAGTTTGTCCTTTAATAATGAGTTAAGTTTATGCACAGTTGCTTCTGAGTATTCATCACCATATAGGACCGACAAGCAATTAAAAATCTTCTCAATAACACATCTTCTAACCTGTACACAAATGAATGGCCTTTGGAAATCTTGGATCCTCTCTGGTACTCAGTGTCTTCATCTTCCTGATAAAGGCTTAGAAAAGGTATCAGGCATGGCAGTGGCTCACAAATAGGCCTGGCTTCAGAATGGCTAGAGAGAGCCTGGGCATCTCTATGCATGCACAATTCTTCAGGGCACTCCATTGTGCAGGGAGAATGGAGAACATCCCAGCTCCATGTTCGTCCTTTAGCTCTACCTTTGTAAGATGTGATGATTTGTTATTTGAGTTGAAGTTTGCAGTTTTGCCGCAGTGAGAGTTTCAAAATGAGAACTGCAGTTGCATTTACTCTGCTTCTTGTGAGTCCCCGTGAGCCTGTGTGTGGACACCAGTAGTTGCTTATGGAGGAAGAAGGTAAGAACTGCATGGAGAAGATCCACACATTCCAGGGATCTTTAGGAACCCGGGGTGACAACCCCTGACACATAATGGCAGCATCAGTATAGAATGGAAAAGCTTTTAGACTTCAGAATACTCACCAGAGAGAAAGTACAAACCTGAGATTTCTAGAAAGAAGCAAATGAAAATATCTGAGTAAATACTTTGGCGTTATAGAATAGCTTGGGTAAGTAGATTTGTAGTAGAATATTATTTTAATATGTGTTACATTTATTTGTGCTGTGGAACATTTGTTTAATGTTGCAAAGATGTCGTGCATTCTTTTAAGTTGCATTTGTTGAACTCTGTGAAGCTGTGTTACTGTGCCTGTCTAAAACACCTGATGGTCTAATAAAGAACTGGCCAATAGCGAGGTGGGAGAAAGGATAGGCGGGGCTGGCAGGCAGACAGAATATATAGAGGGAGAAATCTGGGAAGCAGAAAAAAGAAAAAAGTGAGATCAAGGAGAGGAGGATGCTAGGGGCCAGCCACACAGCCACCCAGCCACACAGCCACCCAGCCACACAGCCACACCACAGCCACACAGCCACACCACAGCCAACCAGCCACCTAGCCACCCAGTCACCCAGCCACCCAGCCACACCACAGCCACACAGCCACACAGCCACACAGCCACACAGCCACCCAGCCACACAGCCACACAGCCACACCACAGCCACACAGCCACACCACAGCCACCCAGCCACCCAGCCACCCAGTCACCCAGCCACCCAGCCACACCACAGCCACACAGCCACCCAGTCACACAGCCACCCAGCCACCCAGCCACACAGCCACCCAGCCACTCAGCCACCCAGCCACCCAGCCACACAGCCACACAGCCACACAGCCACCCAGTCACCCAGTCACCCAGTCACCCAGCCACACCACAGCCACCCAGCCACCCAGCCACCCAGCCACACAGCCAGCCACACAGCCACACAGCCACACAGCCACACAGCCAGCCACACAGCCACACAGCCACACCACAGCCACACAGCCACACAGCCACACAGCCACACAGCCACACAGCCACACAGCCACACAGCCACACCACAGCCACACAGCCACACAGCCAGCCATGGAGTAAGAATGAAAGTAAGATTAGAGAAGTAAGAGAAGGACAAAGCACAGAGGCAAAAGGTGAATGGGATAATTAGAAGTTAAGAAAAGCTGGCTAGAAGCCTATGTTGATTACCCAAGGGAGGCCTTGCCCTCTTTGAGGAGGGGATGAGGGTGAGTTGAGGAAAGGTGGGGGAACGGGAGAAGTGGAGGGAGGGGGAACAAGGTTTGGCATGTAAAAGGAAAGAAAAAAATTTTTAAATAAAAACAAAGAAAAGCTGGTTAGAAACAAGCCAAACTGAGACTGGGCATTTATAATTAAGAATAAGGCTCCATGTGTGATTTAATTGGGAGCTGGGTGGTGTGCCCCCTAAAGAGCAAAAGACCCTTAAAGAGCCTAGGAGTAAAAAGCAGCAACAACATATATTAAAAGAAAAAAACTGCAGTAAGAAGAAAAAGCAAAACTCTCCCATTTCTGCCACTATTGAGGAGACACCATAGCTCACAATTCATTATGATTGCTTTCAAATGCTGTCCTTGCATAGATGATCCTAGTCAAATATCACTGGACCCTATCATTGACACATTGATTAAAACATGTTATCACAGACATTCTAGCCTATGACTATCTAATATACTCAGGGGATCTGTGATGTATGCCAAAACTTGTAAATGTAGATGAGCCCTTGAAGGACTGTTGGGTGTTTTTGTTGAAAAGATGGGCCATAATTTAACAAATCAGTAGTCTGGTGGTGGGCATTTTAATCATGTCTAGTTCTTTGTCCCAATAAAATATCCCACGGTGATCATTCTTTCTTTCTTTTTTTTTTTTTTTTTTTTTTTTTGGTTTTTTGAGACAGGGTTTCTCTGTGTAGTTCTGTAGACCAGGCTGGCCTCGAACTCAAAAAGATCTGCTTGCCTCCGCCTCCCGAGTGCTGGGATTAAAGGTGTGTGCCACCACCGCCCAGTGATCTTTCTTATTCAAATATGTTTTGTCATTTGTATGGCTATCTACGGTGCATAGGTCCGATAAATTAAAATACTCGGGGTATCTAATTTTCAGGTTTTCCTCCTAAACTTTGATGTTTCTTTATTAGACCACCGAAATGGAAGGGCTTCTATTTTGTCACTCCTTTCTCAGCGTGGAGCATTGCTGCTGTGTTGGGCTTTCCCCAGTTCGATAGACCTGTTGTTATTTTGTATTTTCATTTGCCTCTCTTTCACTGTCAACGCAATTTTTTTTTAATAAGAAAAATCGAAGAGACGTAAAAAAAAAAAAACCACGTGAGTTTCTAGTTAGATGGTAATGGAAGTATACAGCTGACTCATGTTGGAGGGACTGAGGCAGAATGCGGGCACTCATTTGCATTTTTTAATCAGAAGTGCATTTATTTTGCTCTTTGTCCCGTAGTTCTCCAATTTGCATATTCAGATATCCAGAAGGCGGCTGACTGAATCCTGAGATTTAACAATAGTAGGGCATATTCCTTTCTCACCATTGTGTTCTATCTTCCTAAAGCGAAACACTTCAGCAGAGTAAATCTCAGTTCTAAATTCAGGGGGCTCGCTGCTGAAATCATTAGGACCACCGCGGAAACAGTAAGCTTTTCCGAAGGCTTTGTCTCCTTAGACAAGTTGGCCCTCTCAAAGAGCGTTGGCATAGCCGGGATCCATGCATCATTCCCTGCCCACTGCGTTCCTTCTCTGTCTCCCTCAGCCTTCAATGCCAAGCTCAGCGGATGCCCTACTTCAAGGATGGCCCTCGACATGAACTTCCCGTGCTAGCTGGCTGGCACCACACTTTCCGAACTGATCTGTCCTGGCACATTTGCTCTCTCACCAGGCCCTCCTCTCCCCATTTCCTGCCTCCTCCCTCTCCCCCTTCCCTTACAAGCCTCTTCTGGCAGAATCTTCCCTCTGCTCACCGCAGGGAGCACCTTCTTCAGCTAGCATAGCTACCTGTTTTTCTCCTGGGAACTCATCAAGGGGAACATCCTCCACTTACTCCTGGCCTTATCCCTCGGTACCCTCTCTCATATTCTCTCTCTTCCTCTTTTCTCCACTCTAACCCCAGGGCTTGTTCCCAGCCGCTTCCCTTTTTGTCCTACATTAGTTCATCAGAAATCTGGTCCCTTTAGTCAACCGTGAATGCCTGAGAGCATACATTTGGATGGAGCCACAGCTCTTGGTGCCAGGCAGAGTGGTATGCGTGATGAATTATGAAACCCTTTCCTGGACAAGTTGAGAATCTCTGGTTCTGCCAGGGCACTGCACCAGCGAATGTGGACATGTGTGACAGATCAGAAAAATCCTTTTTAGGAAACAAACGGTTGGGAAGAGAATTATGTAGATGACCATTGTGACACACTGAAGATATGGAAGTCCCTCAGGGGTGACCTGAAAACAAGTCTCTTCTCATTTATATTTTAAGTTGAAGGACTAATTAAAATTTAGCTAATATGGTCCAGGCTTGATTTCTCAAACTTCCATAACGAACCCTCTTTTTGTGTTTGGCTGTGTATGAACGCTGTAAACAAATACTCCACTCATCATTTGGATGCTGCCTGCATCAGTTTTGGATGGCGAATACATGTCTTCATCCATGTCTTTCTGTCTCTGGGCCACGTATGACTCACTGTCACACTTCAGGAAATCTCCTTTCTTCTTCTATCACCCACTCCCTCCCCTTCTCTTTTTCACTTCTCCTTTTCTCCTCCTCCTCCTCCTCCTTTTTTTTGGTATGAGGGATTGAACCATAGTCTTGCATATGCTAAGCAAGTGTTCCACCACAGAACCATAACTTCTGTCCCAGCAAGAGGGGTTTCCATCTGACTTTTGTGAGCCCTCTCCGTACAAGGGGTAAGTCTGACCATTGCCAGATTTTCTTCCCTCAGCTTCTTTTCTTGCTATTACAAGACTAGGAACTCGGATTTGTTAAGCTAGGCATCTTTTGGCATGAGGAACATATTTGTTCACATAAACACTTCTTGCATTTCTTACCCCTTATGAATTATTCAATCCGGTATTCTCCTCTGTGCACTGGATACAAATTCTCCTTTTCTCTTTTCTGTCAAAAAGAAGAGGAAAACTTGACCTCTTTTTTTGCTTATATTTCCCTTTGTTAGATAATTACTATCAGACAGAAGAATTGAATGTTATTAGCATCTATGTAGCCCTGGCTGGTGTGGAACTCACTATGTTGACCAGGCTGGTCTTGAACTTACAGAGATCTATGCATCTCTACCTCTCAGCTGGGATTAAAGCTGTGTGCCACCATGCCCAGTGATCATTAATAATTAGCAAATAAGTTTTTATTGTTTGATACATATATTCCAAATAGGAAAGGCCTCTCACTGATGATTATGGTCTTTTGCCTGTATCAGCTCTGCCTCTGGCTGCTTTGATAGTGGGATTCAAATTAGGTCACTGAGAGACTGAGGCACAACCTAGTGATAGAGTGCTTGCCTACTGTATGCCCATAGTTCAGTAGTTCTCAACCAATGGGTCGTGATACCTTTGGGGATTGAATGGTGTGGTGATATACTTACTGTGTCCCTTAATATATTGTGCATCCTCATAAACTTATCTAGGGTCAGAGAACAGAACAGCCACTAGACAGACATAGAGGCCAGAAAATGGTGGCACTCACACCTTTAATCCTAGCATTCCAGAGGCAGAGATCCCTCTGGATCTCTGTGAGTTCAAACAGAACAGGCATGATGATATATGCCTTTAATCCCAGGAAGTGATGGCAGGAAGTAGAAAGGTATTTAAGGCGTGAGGACAATGAACTAGAGCTGGTTAAGCTTTTAGGCTTTTAGCAGCAGTTCAGCTGAGATTCATTCTGGATGAGGATTCAGAGGCTTCCAGTCTGAGGAAACAGGATCAGCTGAGGAAATGGCGAGGTGAGGTGGCTGTGGCTTGTTCTGCTGCTCTGATCTTCCAGTGTTGACCCCAATACCTGGCTCGGATTTGATCTTATTAATAAGAACTTTTAGGATTTGTGCTACAGAACAGCCCTTCAGACCATCAGAAATCACAGATATTTATATTAACAATTCATAACAGCAGCAAAAACTGCAGTTATGAAGTAGCAACAAAAATAATTTTATGGCTGAGGTCACCACAACACGAGGAACTGTCTTTAAGGGTCACAGCATTAGAAAGGTTGAAGACCACTGCCTTAGTTCAATCCCAGCACTACAAGATTAAATAAAAGTAAATAAATAATAGCAAATCTGCAAATGCTTGTTACTCCCCTTTGTATTCAGTGAGGGGGTAGTATTGTTACATTTGATGCTATTGCCAACTACACTTTCAATTTAGTATATATTTACTAAATGTAATGGGGTACACTGTCTGTCTTATGGTAGGCCTGACTCGCACCTGTAGATAGAAGTTTTTCTGTGTTCTCACTGCTGTTCAGTCCCAAATAAACACACAGAGGCTTATATTAATTACAAGCTTTTTGGTCTATGGCTCAGGCTTATTACTAACTAGCTCATTCATCTTCAATTTATCCATATCTATTAATCTATGTATTGCCACATGTCTTGTGGCTTTACCTGAGTTCCGTTACATCTTGCTTCTTAGGCAACATCTTGCAGCATCTTCCATGACTGTACCTTTCTTTTTCCTGTATCTCTCGTGGACTTCCTACCTGGCTGTCTCCTGTCTTGCTATAGGTCAAAGCAGCTTCTTTATTAACCAATGGTAGCTACATATATTCACAGTGTACAGAAAGACCATCCCACAGCAGATACCTTATACTATATCTATATTTTGTCATACTTATCTGTGCTCTTTCAAAAATGTAGAAAAAGAATGTTGAGCGTCAACATTGTGGTAAAGCAAAAAAAAAAAAAAAAAAAGCATCTGTAAGCTTTGTGAAACAAAGGAATCTGTTAGATTGTTTCAGCTCTAGCCATAGAGATTAGTGCCCTACACATGCCATATAAGTATTGATGGAATGGAACAAAGTGACAACTGATTCACACACATTCACACATACACACACACACACACACACACACACACACACACACACACTATATTGTCAAGCTTTTGTTTTCTCTCCAGGCAAGATAGACAGTAAATATTTTATGCTTTGTAAGTTGTATGGTTTCCGTTGCAATTGTTTAAATCTTCAGCATCATTGTAACCACAGACAAAGTGGAATGGTAGAAATAAATGTATATGTCTCTGTTGCAATAAAACTTTATTTATACAAGATGAGGGACAGGACTAGGAGAGGAGGAATGAGGGGAAACTGCATTGGGGATGTAAAAGAGAGAAGAATAAATAAAAAACAAAATTAAATTTTAAAAGGATGAATGGTGTGGGGGCATAGGCCACTAACTCTGAGGATTGTAACTGTAACTCTTCAAAGACTGAGGATTGAAATGCCAAACTTAACCTGTGCTATAGAGAGAGATCAAGGCCAAATCTGGTAACTTAGTGAGACCCTGTCTCAGAAATGAAAAGTTAAGAAGAAAACACGAAAAGCGTAGGGAAAGAGCTCAATGGAAAAACACTTAGCATAAATGAAGTCATGTGTTTAATCCCCGGCACTGCAAAAACAAAACACTGTTAAACAAAATAATGGCCCCAGGCTGGGTTTGGTCTGCAGGTGGCCACCTATGGACCTCTGCTATCAGCCCACATCTTGTCTCTGAGTGTGAGTGAGATGCTTCACTGTCTCAGCTTCTGGCTGGCAATGGTGGTGGTAAGATATGGATATGGTAATATAGAGAGTGCTGGCTATAAAGAAAGACCTTTTCCATAATTGGTTACTCTCTAGCAGTCCCATGGAAAATATGCCTTTTAGCCTTGAGCCCACCACCCTGTTAACAAGGTCAGGGTGTGGATCTAAGGGTCAATCTAGTATCGATAGTGACAGTTGTAAATGGTGGGAGGAATGAATGAATGGTATTCAGTTTTTTGTTGCTCATAAAGAAAAAAAAATGGATGGAGTACACAGGGGCAGTTCTACACAAGAGTGGAAGTTCCTTCTAGGATTTCATACTTCCAGAGAATGGGCCCTGGACTTAGTCTGTCTACAGGGTAGAGAATAAGTCACTGTTCTCTGAGCATCACTTTGGAACATATAGGTTTCAAAGAAGAGATGTGTTGACATCTGAGTCAGCAAGAGATGAGAGATGAGGATTTTACTGCTGTGATAAAACACTGTGACCAAAAGGAATGGGAAGGAAAGGGTTAATTTCAGCTTACAACTCTTGGGTCACACATCATCACTGAGGGAAGTCAGGGCAGGAACTCATGGTAGGAGTCTGGAGGCAGGAACTGAAGCAGGGGTCATGGGGGACACTGCTTATTGGCGTGCTCAGTTTTCTTTTTTTATGTGGTCTGGATCTTCCCACATAAATCATCAACCAAGAAAAATTCTCTGCTTACTTGCCCACAGGCAATATGATGGAGACTCTTTCTCAGTTGATGTTCTTCTTCCATTCAGGACAGAAGCCTCCCCAGGACAGATGTGTTCCATGCACAGAAGCTTATTGCATCCAAAGAATTATGTGATAATAACTTATGTGTCTGAGTTCTTTCTGATCGACCAACAGTCTACCTCAGCACCATGCTTTTGACATGGTTAACTTCTTGGCAAGTAGACTATTTGGCTCATCTTCAGAAGAGTTTGCAGCAGATGGGACTAAATACCAAGACCCACAGCTAGACAATATGTAGAGAGTGAGAGATCTTGGAACACTCATCTCTAAAAAGGATATCTCCACCAAACACCTCCTTTCAAGGTTCAGGCAATCCTGTGGAAGAGGATGTTGAAAGAGTTTAAGACTCATAGTGGGTAGAGGATACTAAGGAAACAAGGCCTTCTAAATCAACAGGATCAGTGCACATACAAACTCACACAGACCACAGCAGCATACACAGGGCCTGCACGGGTCTGTGCCAGATGGGGTCCTAGAGCTGAAAGAAGAAATGGATGCATGTTCCATTTCTAACCCAGAAGCTATCTTGCAAATAAAAATTTAGTTTTCTCCAAGGGAGTCTCTCTGGGGAAACAAACTACTTATAAGGGTAGGCTGCATGCCCAGCAATCGATGGTCAACAGAAAATAAACTCAGCAGCATTGTTGGAGGTTCCTTGTCTCATAATATCCTATCAGGGCTTTGTTTGTTTGTTTTTTAATTTAATTTAATTATTATTTTATTAAATAGATACATTTGATCTTTTCATCTATATCTGTTTCTTGGGCTCACTTCCTCCTGTTTGATTGTTTTGTTCTCTTTCAATTTGTCAGTTTTTGTATTATCATATTATATCATATCATAATTCCTTGGCCTGTTTTTTTTTTCTAATGAGAGACAGAAAGGGGTGGATCAGCATTGGAGGAAACATAGGAAATACTGTGAGGAGGAGAGGAAGGGGAAACCATAATCAGGATGTATTTTATGAGAAAAAAAAATCTGTTTTCAATAATAGGAAACAAAAGCACATTTGGCTTGATGACTTCTAGAGCTTCAGTGTGGTACCCAAGCTAGGAAGGTAGTTACACAGCAGATGGGGATGCTGACCTGAGTGTGCTCAGCCTCCCAAACCACTGCCTTTTCAGATGAGCCCATTTTATAGCGTGAGAACGCCTGGCCATCTGCAGGAGACAGTAAGATAAGAAACCATGCTTTTCTTATGAGGTTTTACTTTTATTTATTTATTTTTTAAAAATCATTTTTTTTTTCTTGTCATTACTCCGCTAAGGCAACCATCTGTTCCTTCACACAAATGCCCAGGTTGTACTCATGGAAATATTCCCTGGTGTACCTCCAACCTTGCTGGCTTCTTGCATGAGCTCTTCTCTGGGGGAATCTTTTTACATTGTCCCTCTGCTAACCATTCTAACTCTACATCTGAAGCATTCATTAAAGGTCCCTGTCACAAAATCAGAGAAGACAGAGCCTCTCTCTTCAGCCCTTTTCTATCATGTGCTGATACTGACATATCACTCAAATGGCCTTCGGGTTGACTGCCTGTCATAGTGGGACAGATGAACTTCCACTGTTTGGAGGATCCGTGTAATTACCCATGTTCATTACTGCCTTGTTTGTTTCCTAGGATTTTTGGTCAAGTAGAATCATGGCTCATTTTGCACATACACACATCTCTGTTGTTACCCCAGAAGATGGATTAGATTAGCCTCTGTCATGCACTTGTCTGTAATTGATGCACTAAAGTTACTTAAAATTAACTAAGTAAATAAGTAAGTAATTTTTGAGGGTTTCACATAAGCCAGGCTGGTATGGGACTTGCTAAAAACCCAAGGATATCCTTCAACTACTGATTCTCCTGTATCTACCCCAAAGATGAAATTACAGTCTTGCCCCATCATGGGCAACCAGTAAAATTAAATTTAAATGAAATATGTGAATGGTTAGTGGCTACTCTATCTGAAAAGGCCATTATAGAGCACCTGCCCTCTTGAATACAATATGAAGGTTTTTATTTGTTTTGTTTTTTATCAACCTTACTACTAAGCGTTTGAATGAAAGTAGATTACCAGAAAGTTAATTTTGTATAAAATTGATTTTGTGTTATTGCAATACATATTTACAAATGTTAATTTGGAAACAACCTTGACAACTGTTCTAAGGCTTATCTTGGAAGTTGAAAACTTTGTGAAGGGAAAATGATTTATTCTGGGAATATGAAAAATAATTCTTAAGTACAGCTTATATATTCTAGATATTTCTAACAAACCTCCAGGAATGGTGCTTCATGAGATGAGGTGAAGAGAATGGATATTGTAAGTGGAAGCTGATAGGACCCTGAGATATGGGAGCGAGCAGGGTCTGGATTCAGATGCCAGCACAGGAAGTTTGAATAAAATCAACTTCTGAATTTCTGGTTCCTCATCTATAAATTAGGAAATGATACTAACATTCATCCAAAATATTGCACAGCGTTTCTGAGACTACAGAGAGGTAATCACCTTGAGAGATGCTATGTACTTATGGCATGTACTATTTAAATTCAAACATCTTGACTCTGGAATCCTTGCAGATTAACTCTGTGTGAGCAGCATGTGGGAGGAATCTGCCTTTCTCACCTTCTATTGTGAAGGCATTGTGAAAAGTGAAGAATCTGTATGTTTAAGCATAGTAAGGGAAGCAACACCACCTCCATGTTAATCCACAGAGATATTTGAGTGGGTTCGTGCGTTTTGCAATTCTAAAAATCAATCTCATCTTAAAAAGCAAATCTTAATTTGTGTACTTTTATTCCTAATTAAAACTGACTCAGTTTTAAAGTTTTTCCCTTGCCCGTTTTTGTGATAAAAATATTGCATGAAAGTATGGTAAGTCTTCCCGTTAATTTTCAACACTTACTCAGTGTCTTGTTTTGCAGCCATTTCCTGTCATTTGCCCCAAACCTCCAGCTGAGCAGTTTGTCCAAAGTGAGGAAGCAAAGAAGCAGCTGCTGACAGGTTTAGTCAAGATGTCTAAGTCATGTGACTGTTAGTCTCACTCATGAGGACAGTAACACTTTTGGCTACTTACTACCTTGTTTCTGTTTCTTTCCAGCTAACTGTGGGCCAGAGTGTTCTGACCGAGTAGGGGGACATGCCCCTCTTAATTTTCTAACCTCAAGAAGTTGCAAGTGAAATGCTGTTTCTTCTGCTCAACACAGAGTACTTTTCATGATGAGGAACATTGATATCCTAAGGTTAGCCACTGAAGTTTACTAAGTTTAAAATACACTCTCACCAAGTCACTTGGCTAATGAGAGTACAATGCTAATAAAATCTTCATCTCAACTACTGTAGTTTAAAAATACTTTCTGATTTCTAGTCTTAAACCTAGATGGTCTTTTAATTTTTTTTGTGTTATTTTTAAACTTTATTATCATTGTGTGTATGTGTGTGTGTGAATGTATGTGTGTGTGAATGAGCGTGCACACACATGCACATCACAGCACACGTAGAGAGAGCAGAGCACAACTTTGGGAGTCAGTTCTCTTCTCCTAACTCATTTTAAGGCAGGGTCTCTCTTGTGTATGCCACACTGTGCTGCATATTCAGGTTAACTTGCCTGAGAGTTTTCTGAGCAATCCTGTCTTTATTTCCCATCGTGCCATTGGAGTGCTAGGATTAGAGGTGTGTTGTAGCAGGATCTTTTCTCTGGTCTGGCCCGGGCCCCTGCAGTCCAGACAAATCTCTCTCACCTGTGGTCCTGCAACCACTTATAAAATAATCACTCAGAAGCTTATATTAATTATAACTGCTTGGCCATTAGCTCAGGCTTATTACTGACTAGCTCTTAAATTAACCCCTATTTCCTATTTATGTTTAGCCACGTGGCTTTGTACCTTTTCTCAGTTCTGCCTTGTTATCTTTGTTTCCTCTGTGTCTGTCTGGTGACTCCTGACTCAGCCTTTCTTTTCCCCAGAATTCTCCTCATCTGCTTATTCTGCCTATATTTCCTGCCTGGCTACTGGCCAATCAGTGTCTTATTAAACCAGTTTACAAGGGCATTATCCCACAGCAGTATGTGCCACTGCATTGAACATCATGGGTCCTGAAGATTGGACTCAGTTGTAAGGTTGACTTAGCGAGTGCTTTTGCTTTCTCAACCAGCTTGCTGACCCCATCTGCTCTTTGAGTTGACTTGTAGATGTAATAGTTTTTTTTGTTTTGTTTTGTTTTGTTTTGTTTTGTTGAGACAGGGTTTCTCTGTGTAGCTTTGCGCCTTTCCTGGTTCTCGCTTGTTAGACCAGGCTGGCCTCGAACTACAAAGATCCACCTGCCTTTGCCTCCCGAGTGCTGGGATTAAAGGCATGCGCCACCACCGCCCAGCTGTAATAGTTTTAAAAGCAATCCGCTATTATATGTTCCTTTTCCGTATTTGAAACAATTGATACATGACTTACATGGGTAAGCACTTAATAATGAAAAATGCTACTTATTCTTAAAGTGATGAACGAAGGCTTTGGCAACCCAATTTCTGCCATTTGGTCACTGTGAACTCTCTGTTTCAACATTCTAGCCAAGCCTGATGTCTGGATAGTTCATGACTTATATAAAAAATACAATAGTATGCTATTTATTTTATAGTATATACAATGGGCAATTGTAACTGAAAGCCTCTTCCATGGTATGAAGTTCTCTAAACTGCCACACTCGCATGGCTGTTCCAGGATAGGTTAATGTTAGGTGGGCTAGATGAGATGCATAGGTCACGAAGACAAGCTTTAGTTTGTCAGATGATGTCGGATGGTCTGTGTTAGAACAAGCCGCTGACACTAAGAGCATGGGGGCATTATGCTTCCCCACAATTTAAGAGAGAGTTCAGAAGCCTTAAAACAAGTACCGAGAGCATAAACAAGTGGTATTCAGAGGAAATGCAGTTTGCTTTGCTTACCTCCAGAAGGTCCCCACAATTACTCTTTGGAAGTGAACCTGTGGGAAGGTCTATTTGTCTTTCCTGACATGTAGGATCCTCATCTTATTTCTTATTTTTGTGTCTTTCTCACCATACACTAGAGAAACTTGCCTTAACTACTTGAGGGACATTGTGATTATCTATCTATCTATCTATCTATCTATCTATCTATCTATCTACCTGTCTATGTATATATGTATCTATCTACCTATCATTTCTGTCTATCTGTCTATCTATCTATCTATCTACGCATATATAGTTATAGTTTTAACACACACACACACACACACACACACACACACACACACACACACACGTACGTACATCACTTAGGTGTACCCAGCAACCCCCTCAACAGTCTCAGTTTAAGGAAAAAATTTTTCAGACAGCTGGCACACTTAGAACAAAGTCTTATCTGTTGATGATAAGTTGTAATTAAGGTTCTCCAAAACAATCAGAGCTAAGTATATTTCATTATACTTCAATTATTATTGCAAACAGCTTTGGAATGTGTCACTACCTATTGTAAATGCTTTATTTTTTCTGCATTGCAGATTTGTTTTCAACTCATCCAGGAGGGAAAATATAGTTAACCATTATGTTTTTAGCAAAGTTGTTTGTGTGTTTGATTCCAGTAGAGAAAAGCTTTTGTGGGTAGCAAAGGCTGCAAATGAAAAGAAAGGAATAATTAGGCTAAGGGTGAATAAAAATTACATTAAGATGATAAGGAATCTTGAGGATTCTGAGATACATCAGACCCTGAATACTAGGCTATAACCTCAAATCATTGTACATGTTTCATATGTTAAAATAAGAAGTGAATAAGTTCTCAGTAATTCCAATAGTATCTATGTATCTATGTATTGATGTATGTTTGTATGTGTGTATGTATGTTTGTATCTGTCTGTCTGTCAATGTATAGTCTGTCTGCCTGCTACTTGTCATAATATTTTTCTACACACACACACACACACACACACACACACACACACACACACACATATATATTAAAAATAGAAATCTAGTAAGGATCTTTTTAAAGTCTCTCTTAAGGATCAAACACCAATCAGAATCAAGAATAAAACACACAAAAATGAATGGTTAGAGCTATGTTCTTATGGTCTCCATTTGAAAAAAATCATTCATTAACATAAAACATAAAAACTATTAGAAATATTAACACATAATATTAGCATTTATACTGTCTGCAACTGACCTCTTACTAATTACAAGATGGAAAATTGTAATGTCTTCCAAAATGTAGACCAATGTGGAATTGCCCATAAATTTTCCAATCAAGACAGATTAACTCCCTTAAAATAAATGGATAACTGAGTTTTGGAGATGGATAGTGAAACTTGTAACAATTTGGTATTTCTTGGCTAACATCCATCTTCAATTATACTAATTTTAGCTATTAAGAACAATGGTAACTCCTTATATTCCAGTGATTTATAAATTCTTCAAATATTGTTACCTGCCTTTTCTGAAGGAGAAACTAATATTTATTGAGAGTCTGCATTATGCAAAGACCTCTCCATGCCTGCCATCTCATTTCATTCACAAAAAATGGTCTTTCAAATGCAGGTCCTCTTATTCTATGCTAAAAAAAATAGGATGCTAACATACACGATAGGGTACTAAGGATTTATTTCAGGTTTTAGCATGTACTAGGCAAGTGCTTTATTGTGAAGCTAACTCCTGAGCACACATATAAAACATGTTGAGCTAGGAAACGTTTACTTCCTACCTCATACATAAATGATATCTTTAAAATGGTTTTAAAGTTCTTACAATTTCACATTCACTACATTGATAGTCTCCAGGTCGCTCATGGTCAGAACATAGGATTTTTGTCTTTTATTGATGTCTGTCTGTTGGCTTAGCAGCTGCATATGAATTTGCTAATATTTTAATTATCATCTGTGGCTCTATGGCCTCAGTCAGTACCCTGCCAGCCATTCAGGCCTCGACCATGATATGTAGGTTTAAACTAAGTCTCTGTCATCCTATTGACCAACAAAGACTCAGAAGTCAGATGTTTGGATGAAAACCTGCTAGATCGTAGAAGACAAGGAGCAATCAGCTGACCTTGATTTTTGGCCAGAGACACCACATTGTCCCAAAACTAAAAGGAAACCCAAACTTTAGTCCCTGCCCTTTCTTTCCTGTGTGTCTTCTCTATCCACGTGCCAGGCCTCTCAATGGCTAATTCCAGTCAGCTAGTCACTGGCTTCACCCCCTGACTCAAGGTGACCTTTACTGACAGTCTCAGAGTACAGTGCAACCAACATATCCCATATTTTATTTACCATCATAGCCTTCATTATTGTGTCCATAGACATTAGGAAGGAAAGACTGACTTTTCTCTTTTCCCCTTTGAATTAAATTTAGATGCTTGGCTCAGAATGGGGGAAATGCCAGGGGTCACTTATCTCATTGGGAATCTGTGTGCAGCCTGAAATAATTATCTGGTGTGTTATCCTGAATGACAAACACTCCTTTGTGATACACACAACAGGGATCATCCTAAGCATCTCCTTACTAATCAGGAAGTGTACCCCTAAATCTCTCTCTCCCCTGACGTTTCCTAAGGTTACCAAAAATGAAATCTCCGGTCTCTAGCCAGACCAAGCTCTCACATGAAGCTAAATTGTCTTCACCTAGTCAACTCTCTAAGAAAGAGATTCTGTTTCTTCATTTTCCTATTTCTAGAAGTGATGTTCTGAATCTTGGGTATAATGCAAACATAGCAGTATACTTACTTCTAGATTTGTTTTTTTTGAGAAAGCTTTGGAACTTAAAATTACTATGTATAGTACATTCTCCCAACTGGAACATGTCAATATGTTTAGAACAGCAGTCTTCAAAGATTAGACAGTTAATGACCAGAGCAGAGTTGATAGCAGCACATATCCTTTGGCAAATTCTAGGTTTTTTACACATATTCTAGATGCAGAAGTCTATTGGCTTCTTGGAAATAAGTAACATTACAGAATATTTTATTGAGTCCACCAGAGTACAAGAATTTAAAGCTAAGTAGCTGATATTTTGGAAAATTCTGATTTTCGCTGACACATGACTGAGTAGAAACCTTTTGAATGTCAAGGCTATGTGCTGTCTCTCCCTCTCTCTGTTCACAGAGATCAAGGATAGGAAGTAGGGCTGTTTACTCCATGAAGCCCAAACCCAGATGGCACCCAGTAGACCAGTGCTGGTACAGTACTCTCTTGCTTGAATGAGTCACTGTGTCTCTAAAAGTACCCTGCACTCAGGGATTAGATGGGTCAGGCTAAGTAAACATTATCAATGCCAGATGACTATGAAACAATATCCAAGCGTTCAGCAACCTCACCAGCATTCCAGCTCAGGGAAATCTGGCATGATTGCTCACTTGCGTTTATGGTCTGGGAAGCATCTAGTGGGCAGTAGTCGCGGACATTGAGAGAATGACCCGTTTTACCCTCTAAGGACACACCGAAGCCATGTGGTCTTTTTTATGGAATGGATCCACTTGGGCCTTAGCCTAGAAGAAGCCACCCATTTGTACTCTTGCTTGTTCAGAATCTGGGCAGCAAGTCATTTGGAGTTAAATGGAGCTCAAAAATCTTGATGATGCCAAGTTCCCAGTGGTATGAATGTGGTTTGAAAAATATGGGATACTCAATTTAGTTTTAAAATTTAGATTTTAACTCAGCCTTAAATAGGATGTCTTTATCAAACCTCTTCCCTCACGGCTGAGGGGTCTATGTAGAGGAGGCAGAAAGACTGTAGGAGCCAGAGGTGGTGAATGACTCCAAGAAAACTGCATCTTCCAGACACAACAAGACAAATAACACATATTAACTCACAGAGACCATGACAGCATACACATGACACACACACAGGGCCAAACAGGACAAAACCTCAGTACTGATAAAGGGAAGGAGACACAAAGTCCCTCCCCCCCCCCAACTAAGATGCTATTTGCAATTAATGCCTGCTGGGAAAGGGAAAAATCAGTTTTCTCTGATGAAGAGACTGTGGTTCTGTCAACCACACGCCAGGGCAGGCCCCATGCTCACAAGTAGTGGGACAACACAAAGCAGAACCCATGTTTTCTTTTTATCTTTTTAGAGAAAGAAATATGGACTTGGGTGGATAGTGAGTTGGGAAGGAGGATTGGAGAAGAGCTGGGGGGAAGAAAGAATGATCAAAAATCAAAATATATTGTATGAGAAAAAATTTCAATAAAATTTTCAAAATGGCTTTTTAAAAATTGATAAGATGGTTGGATAAATGCAACAATGCAAATTATTCTCCCCACAATTGAGAGGCTTCAATACAGATGTGGCTGCTTTGAGCCAAGCCCTCTTTTAGAAGCCTTTCATAATGGAAACCTGCCAGACATTATGTGAGTTTCATAACATCTATCCCATGAAATAGTGGTGTGGTGTCTGAGGTCTGTGGTACCCCAGGGTACATTTGTTTCGATTAAAATGAAAATAATAAAGGAATCTCAGAATTGAAGGCAGGCCTATGGGACATTTAAAACTACTTCCCTGCATATAAACTCCTAACTGAGAAACTGTTCCATGGGAATGAGCTTACTCTCAATTGTGGGCTAAGATTTAAATGTTATGTTTCATTTTCAGAAGTTGAGATATTAAATCAAGCCTTCAAGTATAAGAGGCTAAACAGAATCCTCTAAAAGCAGGCTTTGAATATATTCTAGAGGCAGCACAAAAATGTTTCTATTGTTTTAAAATCTTTGAACAGATTTATGTGTTTAAGTCACATGCTCTCAAAAATAAGATAATTATTCATTCTTTGGATTTATACAGAATGGATTTTTCAAAAGCTTTTCATAAAAAGCATTAGATAAAATTTAGAAAAATAGTCTCTTGTCAGCCCAATGCTTTGTACCTGTCTTAGCATTGCTCTGATTAAAGTCTTTTCCATTCACTTTTTTGCATTTGTATGTGTATGGGAATATTAATGGTTTTAGGATCTTGAAAACATGTTTTCCCTTTTGAACACTTTATTTAAATTATATATATATATATATTTATTTATTTATTATATTTATTTATTTATTTATTTATTTATTTATATATACCCAGCACCTGATGACTCTTTTGAGACCAGGTTGACAGGTTGACACAGTTCAAGATTTAACACAAAGACTGTGGAGAAAATGGAAGAAGTGAATGGATCCAAGCAGGTGATAAATAGATGGTGGTGTGCTGTTCATTAGGAAGGACACACATGAGATGTCATATTTCATGTCAAACTGGCTGAGAATGTTGTTTTAACACAACACATGGTTCATTGGAAATCAGTACATTTCCATGCTTATATTCCCTTGTTTTCTCAAAGAGCAGGGATAGCCCATCTTGTTACAGGACTCCTGGGAAAAGCAAGAGGTTTGCCACATGAGGACTCTTAAGCAGCTGAATTATATCTTGGGCACACATTCCATTGTGCAGTGGTAACCTGTCTGTCTGGCTTTCTGTGAATAGCAAATCCCTGCCATTGTGAGACCTGCTTAGTCATTTAATTCTGACTAAGGAACGAGCTTCTTTATCCCTCTCATTTTACAGCCATTGAGTACTGATCATTTAATGATTGCAGAGGTTCAAATCTCAGGTCAATTCTTTATTTACAACGCATGTGGAAAGTTTTCTTTAAAGCATATTTTTTACCATCTCAGCATCCCCAGGCAACATATCAAAGTATATTATTTGAAAGGCTCAATGTCATGTCTGGTTTATCAGAACTATTTTTCACCTTCTCAGAAACCACAAGTGGGTATTAACATGTCAGTGAATTAAGGTGGCTCACTGTGAGACACAGTGAGCTGCTAACTATGCTATGACATGCTTCCAGGTTCAAGCCAAAAAATCCCCTGGGACACAGGAATGGCAATTGTGACCCTCGTGAAACAAACATTAAACAAGTTATTCAAATTCACAAGACCACAGTTTCCACATCAGCACAATGATGAGTGTGTGATTTCTTCCTAAAGTCCTATGAAGATTATATGGGAAGATCTATGTAATTGCCTACCCATACTAGGAATTTAATAAAGTAGCTATTCTCATTTATACTGAGCATTTTGATGGCACAAGGCCCGTCCGTCACTTTGACAGAGCTGCAGATGTGACCAAGTGGAAATCTTTCCCTAGGGAGTGATGAAATCAAGGACACGGCTCGCTGAACGACTCCCTATTAGGCTGGTGATAAACACAGCTTGGCTAGTCATGGTAAAATGGTCCTAACGATTACCACACTCTCACTTCCCTCTCAGAAGATGTATGATTACAGACGGGTCAGTTTGACTTAAACTCAGTTTCTGGTCATCATGGCCCAGTGATAAATATAGTTAAAAGAAAATAGAAGTCTGCAACAGAAGGAAACTTTGAGTATATCAGTATTTCCATGTCAAGTTGTGAAATTGTGGCATTATGGGTATTATGCATTTCAGTCTTCTGTTTTTGGGGGACTGACTGAATAGACATATTTAAGACAATGAATTGATCAATTGATTCTAACACAAGTCTTGCATCTTCCACAGGATTCCAGTAGAACCCAAAAGACATAATTTAAAAAAAAACTGAATTAATCAATTATTCCAGCACAAGTCCTTTACTTTTTTTCTCAGGATTTTAGTTTGGAGGGAAAATTTAAAAAGTATGTTTTCATATTGTAAGTGATTTAATTTTTTTCTTTCTCTACATATACGGCAATATATCAATCAGATTGCCTATGTCCTGGGTTGTAAAAATGAAACAGGTATTTATTTCTTGTTTTTTGAGAGTTTTTTTTTTTTTTCTTTTTTAGAATATGGGCTATAGAAATTTCCAAAATGACTTAATCCAAGCACCAACTGGGCTAGTTTGGCTAACATTCAGAGACAGTTGACTATTGTTGGTCTCATTCACAATACAAAAGGATCAGCCTTCAGGGTTGAGCCACAGAGCATCCACCTAACATCCAGGAGGGTTCCATCACCAGCACTCCACAGAGCAAACAGAAAAGGGCATGGAAACTGCTTCAACCAGTCCATACTTTCTGTGGTGCAACAATTCACCCCATGCAAGCTTCTGTCACTGGAGTTGGTTTTTTGTTTTTTTTTTAAGTGTGTCAGGAACATTGCCTCAGTAGTGTTCAATATTTCTCATTGCATCTATGGTAGCAAGTTTAAAAAAAAAAAAAGGACTCCGAACAGGAAGAAAAATAAAGACCTATTTCTTAATCTAATCATGACGTAGCTGACTATGCCCTACCTGATAATTTCTATCAGCCAGGGATTTGGACTTCAGCTCGAGTCAAAAGCAGACAGTGGTCTTTTCAATGGACTGAGTCCTAGTGCTGGTTCAGGGCCCCGGAAACTTCTAGAATAAAATGGAGAAAAATGCAAACTAAGAAATGAAATCTTTATCTCCGCAAGGTTGTTTATTCCATTCTTGGCTTTCTTGTTTTGTCTCTATCAGCCCTGTGATCGGTCACATTTGCTGTTCCTGCCTTAATCTCTTGTTTCCATGTCATGAAAAGTTATTTTCATGTCACTGTTTCCCCAGAGAGAGGAGACTATAGAGTTCAAAACAAAACATCTTGTGTCTACAGTTTGGATGACAACCTTGCACCCTGGATTTAAGTCTCTTCTTTGGCAAAATGACCCAGGGTAAGATTTCCAAATTTGGCAATCCCTCAAGCCTTTAACCTGGAGATGGCAGAGATTAGTGAAGACTCCTGGAGCTGGCGTGCCTGGGTCTGAAGTCTGAATTTAGCGCCTCTTATGGGCTTTGACCCCGTTCACCTAGTTCATCTCAATTTTGTCGTGTCATAAGAACATAATAATTCCACCTTCACAGTGCTGTTGTGAAAACTAAGTGAGAAACACAGTGAAAACACACTAACAGCGCCTGACACACACTAAGTTCACAATAAATACTAGCTACTATTTGTCAGACCTGCCAGCCTACATTAATTGTGCCAAGTGCTTTCAGATGATGGAGACAAGGACCCTGACACCAGGGTGAATAATGAACTCCAGAAAGGAGAACCGACTTCCTTACAATTAATAGGAAATGGAATATTGAGCATGGAGACTCGTGTCTTACCCAGAGACCTTTCAATTGTACGGCACAAAAATACAAGTAGTGCTGGATATGGCTCTGACCCCATGGTTCTGAGTTTGAGATTTTTCTCGTAATCTTTGTTGCCCACGTGGTAGGCGTGACTATCTTGTCCTTCACAGTTCCTGAGAATGATCATGATTTGTTGATTGAACTTTTCATCTATGAGTGATATCTTTTGAAATTATAGCAAACTTGAGCTAAGGCTGAAGTTAACGTGTCTTATGTATGGCTGTCCTTCACATGTGGCTGATTTTCTAAGTTGTTGGTTGGGATGTATTGTTCCTTGAACATGTCAGTGAGAGCTGCTGACTTATTTGTGTACAAACAGACCAAAAACTAGGATATTCCGTAGCAGTTGAATGAACTGTACATGTTATGCATCTAAGGGTCCAATGGCCAGCATGTGGAGAGCACAGTCTCAGATCATTGAAAGACACACTAGCACATCCCTGTTCAAACACTTCAACCAACATTCCCATCTGAATTCTACTTGGGGAGAAGTTCATTTGCACAGCTCACTTACTTGGCCACTTTCCTGAGAAAAACAGTGAGTAATTTCTCTGCTTACAGGAATAGAAGCACAAAAAGCTTTTCCTTTTCTTTGTTCTGCCTGTGACATCTACTGACCTACACCTGGCAATTCAATGAGACAAAAAAAAATAAAAAAAATAAAAAAATGTGCAAAAGAAAACAGCAGCGTGTGACCCAGAAGAGGAAAAAAGCCCAGGAAGTGGAACTGGTTGGGAAGCATGTTTTAAAAGTCTGAAAATGGAGTGTTTTATTTATTTCATCTTAACAAGTTTTTTTTTAAAGCCATTTCTTAAAGGAAATCCAATTTGAGACAAGCCATGTGCCAACTATCAAGGCTTCCGCCCTCATCTTCTTTCAACTGAGTTTCTTATGTTGTTTTTATGAAGAAAGGATACTTTAGCTACTGCCTACACACTACATGCCAGGTATAACTCAGGGCTGGAATCACATCTGTATCACTAATTCTTCTTTTAGCAATATTCACAAACTTATACTGAGATCTCTTGGTTCCATGGAAAAATGTCCAAAATTTTATACAGTTTCTGGGTCAGGGTTTGAATAAATTTCTGCCTCATTCTGAAATTAAAAATCCTGACCATTTTACTCTTTGTGATCTGTTGAGGATGTGATGAAATGTGTGACTATTAATCTTGTATCTCAGTGGGGCTAAGCCATTGTGCCCAGGCATTTGGTCAGCCATTATTTTAGCTGGTTCTCTTAAGAGTATCTTTAGAGGAGATTGACATTTGAGTAAGTTCATATTGAGTAAAGCAGATCCACCCCTACCCCATACCCTCGTAATGTGGCTGAGCCTCATCCAATCAGATGAAGGCTTTATTAGGAAAAACAACAACAACAACAACAACAACAACAACAAACTGATGGGATTCTCTAGCAGGCAACATTCTGACCTAAACAGCATTAGCACCTCCCTGCATTTCTGGCCTACAGAGTAGAATTTGGCCTTGCCTGACCTTATAGTTACATGAACAGATTCCTGCTAAATCTCTGTCTATGTGTACATATCCAATTGATTCAGTTTCTCTAGAGAACCCTGACTATTATAGAATACCTCTACACTTACTCTTTTCATTTGGATGAGCTGACTGGGGTTAGCCAGAGGGCTGGTCAGATGTGGGTCTGTAGGTTATGGGATCTGGGTCACATATAGATTAGCTATGTTTATTGTCTCTGGACAAACTACTGAACAGGCATAACCTGAGGGTGGAAGGTATGTTTGGACTTGTAGTTCTGGTGATATCAGTCCAACCTGTTGAGGAGGGAATGGCATCTGGGGCAGCTTGGTCTGTGGTGCAGGAAATGTGTAGCATGGCTTGGTCATATCTTGGCAGATCAGGCAGTGCAGAGGAAGTTTGGGTTATCCAAAGACGGATATGACTTTCAGGACCCATCAGCAATGACCTGTTGCCATTAGCCAGGCTACAGTCTCAAAGGCTCTACATCTCCAGACATTGAACCATGCCCTAGGTATTCAAACACATGAGTCTGTGGGGGACACTTCATGTTCAAGCCACAATGGCATGTGGCTAAGAGAGTGAACCTTCTCTCTTTAAATTCAGACCAATCTCCCTGTTCCCTGGCTTACCAGCTTAACAAGAGTATATTATTTGCATTCAGTGGTTATACTCTAATTTAGGGACTATATTCAGAAGCCCAGTCACAAAAGGGTAGTCACAAACAGGCCAGTTACCATGACAAGGTATTTTCACATCCAAAAATGTGACATCTTTCCCTCCTCACAAACAACTCTTAAGAAAACACATTTGATGATTCTTATTTTTCTAGAAGAGAACACATGCTCACGAATAGCTGGTCATCTGAGTTGAATAGAGGAAAGACCTGGAATCAACCAAGAGCCATCTGATTTCAAAGTTGCTCCTCCAAAGATTGGGTGATAATGTCTTCTTTTATATATTGGTGATCCCAAAAATAAGCATAAGACTCCATAAAATATGAACATAAAAACAAAATGGAGAGTCATCCAGTTTTAGAGGCTTAAAGAGTAGTTATAGAGTGTTTAGTCAAATACCTTTTCTTAAATGGTCTTTGGCACCTCCTTGGATTCTTATGTGGTAGTCTATAATTCAGTTCTTTTCCTTAAGAGTTGAATATATAGTTGAACCTAGTGTATGAATGATTCAAAGCCATCTTATCATACTGTGTTCTATCTTTCTTCCTGACCTATTTGGTTTGCAAAATTTTCAGTTCATAATCAATCATACAGTATTTCATTTATTCAGTTTGAATCATTCAACACAACAGTGGAGACAGAACTCAAGAAAACAAAAGTTTCAGAAACAAAATTAAGACTGTTTCTAAATCTATACTATCACAAATACCACCTTAGGGGGATTTAAAATGTTTTGTTGGTATCCATGTTTCTCAAAGGGGCATTAATACTGAATGAATGAAGATGTCATGGTATTTATTGATTAGCCAGTTGGTTTTAGGAATTAACTGCCAGAAATTAGGGATTGCCTGTTTCTCATTTGCCTCTGTTTACACTCTTTGCTATCACATGCTTTAACCAGTTTATACTTTAGTATAAAATCATGCTAATAAAGTTAATATCATGTGAGCAAAAATGAAATACAGAATGTTCTACATGACATTCCTGAGCATAGTTGTACAAACTATCTTTCTCTGTTGTATTTAATGAGGAATGTCAATAGTAGCTTCATAAGCATCCA
The DNA here is from genome assembly GCF_903995425.1 of Onychomys torridus. Taxonomy (NCBI): domain Eukaryota; kingdom Metazoa; phylum Chordata; class Mammalia; order Rodentia; family Cricetidae; genus Onychomys; species Onychomys torridus. Next base: position 17,106,828 of record NC_050462.1, read on the forward strand.
CCAGCTGAAATCCAGAGTATATGTTGGGAAACTGGTGGTGTGGTATAACCTTATCTCTGACACCTCATCCAACTCTGCATTATATTTATTCTAGGAAGTTAATATGAAAGGGCAATGTGAGGTCTGAAAAAAAAATTAGGCCAGGCTTAAGGAAGTCAGACTAGGTGAGGAACGAACATTAGCTGAAGCCTGCAGTAGATGGAGAACATCACAGCCTTTCTCCATCTCAACAGAGACCTTTTTGCCAAGCCATGAGTCAGCTTCAGCAAACTCAAGAGCGCCCAAGAAGCATGCCCTTAAGACCTCCTTGAGATGACTACCAAGTGAGGTATTTGTGACTCTCCCGAAGATCACTAGGGAGCTATCAAATTCTGTCCATAAGCCACATGAACAGAATGGGTGTTTCAAACTAGAGAGACATAATAAATTTCTCCTGAGCCTTGATTTAATTCCAATTCATTTTCTACTGTCTTTTCTTTTCTCTCCTCCCCACCAGAGCCAAAACTCTTCAATTGAAAAAAAAAAAAAAAAGAGTAAATATGAGGAACTACATTGAGCCAGTGGTCTGATTATTATTTTAGCCTGAGAAAGCAAATGGATAAAGTTCAAAAACATGGAACCATGTCAAGCATAATCAGAACTTTATATCCACAATATAAGCTTTTGTAAGCTCAGAGAATCAGCCAGAACAAAATGTCTAATTGGTTTAGTGTTGAAGTCAAGTTTAATATTAATAAACACTTTATAATTCTTTGTAAGTTTACATGAATGATATTGGCTCAAACTAAATAGATGCCATGTCTTCAAAGAGAACAGTGCTTAATTGATACCAAATGATGTAGTGTGTGGATTTACTGTTTATTCTCTGGCTCAGGCTTCCAAGCATTGGGGCGAAATGAGGCTGGGCCACATTTGGTGGACTTTTGCAGAATGCACACATACATTTTCTTTCTGCTAAAAAGCAACAGACATCTTCTGGAGGCATCAGGCATTGACTCTTTGATAGAGCTCTTAAAAGGACGACAAGAGTGAGCCTGAGACCACAGGATGTGGGTGTCTGATGCAAGGCAGCTGGGAGTGCTCACATCAGCTGTGGCAGGACAGTTTCCTCGGGTTTCACACTAACAGCTGAGCTGACGACTGCGAGATGTAACCCCCCCCACACACACACATCAAACAAAAATGTGCTGAGTCTCCCTCAACCCTACCATCCAGAGACTCAGAACAAAGCTGACATTGTCAACAGCCTCTCCCCATCCGGGACCCACCTTTTTCTCTAATCATTTTCACATATTTCATGTGATAATTGGCTCACAAACAATCCTTTCTTATCCCCACCTTCTTGATAATGATGGAAAGATGTTGCTCCTTCAAGTATACAGTGAGGCTGGAAGAGATAGAGATGGCGGGTTTCTGAGCCTCCCTGAGTCTGAACCCCTTGACCCACCCACAGAGCATTTGTGACAGAAGTCGTGTTCTTGTAAGTTTTAGTGGTATGCGAGTCTTATTCTTCTGATGACAGACAGGAAGCGTGCCTTATTCATTGTATAGCAGCTGTAGGAGACTCTGAGGATAAATACTGATTAAATTCTCAGAGCATTTTAGTGAGAAACAATATGTATATGAGTCTATTAACTATTTACAGAGTGGCCGTGAGGCTACTAGGCTCAGAGCATTGTGCTAGTTTAGGTGATTGAATGTGATTCCTCTTAAGTTCTTGTCAACTCAAGGAGAGGTAGATGGGGAGAGGACAGAGAAGAGGGAGCACTGAGCAGGGAGGAATGGGCTCCACTGTTAATTAGGGAAGGATCAGGGAGAAGAAGGGCTAAGCTGGTCTGGAAGCAGCAACAGTATTCCATGAACATCAATGATAAGAGGTTCCAGGAGAAGTGACTAGTCCTCGAAGATCCACGTCACTGAATGTTTAAACTAAGAAACTGAGAAAAGAGGAAAGCCCAGAGTGCTTGGAATGTTGGAAGGAATAAGGAGAGAAGGAGAAATGGTGTTCATCCATTTCTAATCTAGCTTGCATGCTGATCTGTGGCTTGGAACAATGGAGAGCCCAGCGTGATGTGAGTTCTACAGTGTCTCAGATAGCCCAGGTTGGCTTCAGACTTACTCTGTAGCTGAAGGTGCTGTTGAGCATCTCATCTTCTAGCCTCTGCCTCCTAAGTACTGAGTGATGGCATCCAGGCAAGTGTCACACCTAGCTGGGATTATAATTCCATCTGAGGCTCAGAGACCTTTTTGGAGTTTATGTGATTGCTGGTGGAATTCAGTTGAAACTGTGTGACGGAGGGTAATTCTCTCTGTGTCTGTTTCTGCCTCTTTCTCTGAATCTCTGTTTTTTTTCTCTGTGTGTCTCTCTATCTGTTTCTATCTCTGTCTTTCTCTCCCCCTCTTTCTTTGAGACACAGTCTCACTATATACACCAGCCTGGCCTTGAACTCACAGAAGTCTGCCTCCCAAGCAAGTGCTGGGATTAAAGGTGTACAACACATGCCTGGCTACTTCCTTATTGTTTAATGCGGTTCTCTCCATGAACTCCTAGAGTTTGTACATTTGACCACATTTGCCAATTGCAGTCTCCAGGGGTCCTCCTCTTGTGTCCAACTCATTGGTGGATTACAAGCATGTATCTCTGTGCTTGGTTTTTACATAGGTGCTGGGGGTTAAACTCAGGCCCTTGTGCTTGTGTGGTGAGCATTTTATGACCTAGTTATCTCCACAGCTCTATTTCTTTAGTAGTTTTTTTTTTTTCTTGAGATGGAAATCACACAATTAAGGTGCTATGGTCTTAAATGCAGTCTCCATCAGTGCATACAATTATGCAATCCTCACGTCATCAAGATATAGGAAATATACAGTTTTTCTCACCATAGGAAGTGCTCCTGTATCTCCTCTAAGCCAGACACTCTGACCCTGAGAAGAAGCTGTCACTGACTCATGATTCATTTTCCTTTTCGAGAAGCTATGGTTTAGGTTTCTCACTTTGAGAACTCTATAGAAATGGAATCATACAGCAAAGACTCTCAGTGCCCAGCTTTTGTTCACAATGCTTTATCTGGAAGATGCATTTAAGCCGTGCATTTATGGGTTTATTCAGCTTCTTCCTTTGTATTTTTAAACATTCCAATAAAGGTGCTTATTAGCATTGGCTTTTGCATTTTTTTTTTCACACCTAAGCTGTTCCTGTTAGAGACTACCACAATGGAAGCCACTGAGGACATTGTCATAGAGATATTTGCATGGAAAATTTTCGTTTTCCTTGGGTAAATATAATAAGAGTGGGATTGTGGATGCCAACAGACAAACATGTGTTTAAACTGATTAGTGATTGCTAAACAGTCTTTCACTTTTTTTTTTTTTAGCCTTTTCCTCTTTCATCAGAAACATACGAGTATTCCAGTTATTCTTCATCTTCATACACACATGGGGCTGCCAGCCTTGGCGGCAATCGTTCTAGCGGGTGCAGACCTCTTGTGTGGTTTTCATTTGCATTTTCCTGGTGACAAATGGTGCGAGAATATCACATTGGGAGGCGACACTGTTGCTGAAGAACAGCATTGGAAGGGGCAGATGACCCTCAACAAAATTCCTCCTCTCTTTTCCCGACAAGAGATTTCATCTTCCTTGCAAACAATATAATTCCAGCTCCTGCTACATGGGATGATTGTAAAGACGGAGGGAGAAAATACGTATCATGTTAAGAAGGGGCATGGTCCCGTAGACTGCGGTTTTATCATTCAGTGGGTTACCTAATAGTTGATGTGGAAGCAGTCAATGGGGCCATGTATTGGCATTTCTAAATGGAAAGAATCAGAGAAAGGATGTCCTTGTGTAACCTAGAGGCCACAATCTAAATACCCCTTTCTCACTTCAACATGTGATGTAGTCAAGCCTGCTTGATGCCCTGCCTCCGTACACCTGACTATCTTGGACTGCTCAGTCTTCACTGAAGTCCCAACTTGTTCTCCATGGTGATTAGGCCTGGATCCCAGGTTACAGCCCCTTTTTGTGCTCCCGCCCCCAAATTGCTACTTCATAGACACATACTCTCTCTACCATTCTTTCTTTTTCTTCCTCTTCTGCTCTCCAGCTTCTCCTTCCATGATTTTAAACCTATAGATACAAAAGTACTTTTTTTTTTTTTAAGGTAGGAGAAGTAGTTATTTGAAGTAGGACCTCTTGTGGAAGCAGGAGAGAGGGAGGCATGGCCTATGGGATGGGGGCACCAGAATGAACTGCGATTTCTCAAGTGGTTTTGATGAAATTCTCTAGGCATCGAAGGAGCGGACAACGCATCTCCTGCTGCTTCATCACCTAACAGAATGTGGAATGTATCATGATAATTAGTATATTGGTTTCTTTCCTCTTGACGATGCCAATCACCTGACAGAAGCAGCTGGAGGGAGGAAGCATTTACTTTGGCTTGAGGTTTCTGCCCATGATCCCAGTCTGGGCAGGCAGTGTGTGTGTGTGTGTGTGTGTGTGTGTGTGTGTGTGTGTGTGTGTGTGTTAGAGAGTTCTCAGCTCTTGGCAGACCAGGAAGCAGAAGAGAAGGCAGGACCAGAAGGAGGGTTGGGTCACCACACTTAAGGCCTGCTTCTAGTTAAATTCCAAACACTCCACAACCCACCACAACAGCATCACCAGCAAGGGGGAGGTAGTGTTCAAACACAAGTCTATGGGGGATGTTTTACATTCAAAGTGTTGCTACTGAAATCTTGAGAGAATATGTGGATAGCTCAAAGACTATTCTAAGCGATGGCCTTCTATACATCCTGCATGTCCTGTCTCATGGAGACTCCTTCCTTAGTACTGGAATCAGGATGGGAGTTGGTGAAGGACAGAGCTGACTGCTGCCCCCAGTGGAAGAAGTAGCTGATTAGCTAAAAGGATGGAGGACAAAGCAGGAGCAACTTACAGGGAATGTAAATCTTATGAGACCCCCGGAAAGGAGGTTGAATGAGGAGTAAGAGCAGGCCACCGGAACTGGAAGTTAAGAGGTCATTGCTGATGTCTCTGAAAGATCTTTGGGTCTGTTGTTGAGAGCCTGAAGTAAGTATGTCAGATTATATTCTGCTAAAGAGTAAATGGGGATAAGCAATTCAGATCACACCTTAAAGATGGTTTAAGTAGTTTGACCAGTGGCGTGAGACTGTAATTCCACCTTCTTGAGAAGCTGAAGCAAGAGGATCATGAGTTTAAGGTTGAGCTGGACTACATGGTGAATTCAAGACTAGCCTGAGTAACTTAGGGAGAACTTGCCTCAGAATAACATTTTTTTTTTAAGGCTAGAGATCCAGTTCAGTGGTAGAAGGCATGTCTGCTTGCATTCAATCACTGCAAAAGACAAGACAAGAAGCAAAGAAAAAAGATGTAAGCAGCAAGCATCAGAGAAGACAAGATTGAGGCAGGATCCATGGCTCATACAACTTTGGCAAAGGACCCTCCCTAGGCCTTGGCTTCCCGAATGTAATGGCTACTCCAATGGCCCCCATAGGCTCATAGATTTGATGCTTGGTCACCAGGGAAGAGCACTCTTTGAAAGGATTAGGACATGTGGCCTTGTTGGCAGAAGTGTGTCATTGGGGTGGGCTCTGAGGTTTCAAAAGGCCCATTCCCAATCCAGAATGTCCCTCTTCTGCTACCTGCAGGCCCAGTTGTAGAACTCTCAGACCCTTCTCCAGCACCAGGTCTGCCTGTATGCCACCATGCTTCCTGCCATGATGAGAATGGTCTAACTCTAGAATGGTAAGCCAGTCCCAATTAAATGTTTTCTTTTATAAGAGTTGCCATGGTCATAGTGTCTCTTCACATCCATAGAACAGTGAGTAAGATACCTAACTATAGAAAGGAGTCGCAGAGAAACCCTGCTCTAAAAAATAAAAAAAAAATGTAGTCATAATACATATTCTTTGGTACTTGTTGAGAATTCCATGTTAGCAGACATCATATGCTTAAAACATCTTGGAGACACAGACTTGAATACTTCCAACTAGTAGTACTTATTCAAGGGGCAACAGAGTGACTCTTTGTTTCTCCCCGTCTAGGGACCATCAAGTCTGCCCCCTGTCCCCGTGAGACTGCATTTTGTTGCCTCGTCTATGAACCAGAACTACTGTCCTCTCATTTGATCTCAGTTGCTTCTCAGCTCAGCTGTGACAAAATCCTACAGCCTTTCGAACGTCTCCTCCCCAGTTTTGTAACTACAAACAGTGGGGGCTCCTGTGAGATCTGAAAATTTGCTCTTGTTGGCTTTCCTCTGGAAGTAACTGGGGACCCTTCCCTCCATTTCAGCTCTCTTCCACACCACTGCCACAGTTGTTCCTGTTTTACAAGGCTTCTCAGCAAGTATACATATATGTATATGTATATGTAAACATATACCTACATATATACACATGCACCTACATATACACATACATATATACACATATACATGTACATACATATGCATACACATACACATGTGCATACACATATACATACACACAATACATATACACATACACATATGTATACACATGTACACTTATACATATACATGCACAATACGTATTTGTACACATAGGTATATATGCACAATAGTATCTGAAATCTTGGTGTCATGTTTCTTATTCAGTATCCCCTTTCCTCCCTTGCTCTTTAGAGTACTGCCGGTATATTATATATGACCATATACTTGATGTAGAATATTGGAGAAGTGAGAGGAGAATAAGTGGATCCTGGTATCGCAATGCAGGGAAACAATATGAAACCATGATGAAACACTGGTTCTTAAAACCCCTAGTCAGAAAGGCGACTCCTTAGCCAGTCTCACAAAACCCCAAGCCCAACCCCTCGTGGACCCTACCATCACTTTCTTTTTCTGTTCTTCACGTTAAGTGTGACTTACAATGACTAATAAAATAGTGTCCCGTGATTTAGTGAGGTGGGAAAAAAGGGGGCAGAGTCCCTGTTCACAACAGCCTTGTGCCACACATGTTATCCACTCCCCTCTCCTGGGGGAAGCACCGCATGGAACTTGACAGCACCCATCCCAAAGCGGCTCCTGTTCTGGAAAAGAAAAGGAAAATAAATATTAGCTCTGTTCTTGACAGAAGTGGAGAAGGAGAACAAAAAATTGACTTTAAATAACGGTGAACGGCACCTTGGAGACAGTTCTGTCTTGTTAAGTCCACACATATATAAATGTGGGAGTTTGTGGATGTTGAAACCTAAATGACACATAAGGGAAACATGAAGCCCGGAATGTAAGACCAAGGAAGGGTGATGGGTCGGGAACAGGAGTCCTCTTGGGCTCATATACTTTGGAATTCTACAGGAGGCTGGGCTTCCTGACCAAGGCCACCAGTACCCACCTCACACAGCTGCCCCAGGTCTTCCACCTAGGACTGAGCTACATGAAGAGTTGCTTATGCCCGGTGCTCACTAACAATGGGATTTTCCGAGTAGGGAGTGGCAGGCATAGATATGGAAGCTGACATCAGCTCTCTTAGGCTTTGCAGCTATAAATGTTAAGAGGTCATGGTCACATCCATTGTGAACAGACACCTGTGTGCCAGCCTTTGTTAGAAAAGTTTATGCTACCAGGGTCCAGGCCTCTAACTGGAAATACCTCCGAGCTCAAGACTTAGGAAAATGTGATTACTGCTTTTTAGTATATTTCTATGGAATATGTATGTGGAATATATATTTAGTAAACTTCTATGGTATATATAAATAAATAAATAAATAAATAACACACACACACACACACACACACACACACACACACACACACACATATATGATATATGCTGCAGGCCGCAGGAATATATCATAAGAACTCAGCTGGTTATGGCAAAGTCACTACCTAGAGGGATCAGAGAATTCCTCCAGAGGAAGCCAAATTCCAAGGAGCTTTTGGTGTTATTTGGCTCATTATATATCAGCTGTCTTCTGTTATGAAAATCATGTGTGCCTTCATAGTTTTCTCAATTGACTTTTCCCTAAGAAGGGCTAACAGTGTGGACTGATCACTCTCTGGACATACACATTCCAGGTATTTGGAGAACAACCTCAGGAAAGGCTTTCTCTGGGATCAGATATCTCCCTTGGCCACTTTCAAGGACTAACAGTGATAACAGTCCACATGCAAGTCTCCTGATTTAAAGTAAATTCCACAAGGAGACACCACCTACATCAAGTGGATGTTAAGAAATAGCTTTACACAATTTAGCTCGGACCCTCCTTTCTTACAGCCTTACTAATTTTATAGACCGTTAACTCCTTTCCTAACCACTTCTAGGAATATTTAGATAACTTTCTGTGCTGACAGCTATGCTCAGCCAGAACCCCAGTTCAAGCCTCCTTGTAATTATCATCATTGGCAGCCTCCGGCCAGGTCCATCCCCAGATGGAGGAAAGTACCTTGTCAGAGATACTTCTCTACTCTCTAAGAACAGATTTATGCATCCAGGCTACCTGTTTGAGAAGGCTTGACGGATGTGCCAATTAAGCTTAACTTTCTCCTTTCCCAAATCTTACCTCCAGTTCCAGATCTCCCTTTAACTATCACCAGAGGCATCTACCTGCACACAGGTTGCCTAGCGACTGAGAACACTTTTCCCTACCTTGCAGGAAAACAGCAGATAGCTTGAACAGATAGGAGCCACAGGAAAAAAGAAGACAGTTTTATTTTCTCCCATTGACCTAGCAACTTATAGATTCTTAACATTTTCTACCAATCACGTTTAAGACTATAGTTGAGCACATAAGACCCCTCTTCTTAGTTATTACCCAAATTTAGCCTTTAGTTAATTCATTCATCATTGGTCACTTCCCTTTTAGGTTGCAAATGATAATGAACAATTACTGCCCCTCTCTGTGATTCTTCTCACCCCTCTGTTTGACCCTGGAAGCCTAGCTTTGCACTGCTAAGGGATTATTGCTTGTAAGTGTATATATACTGGATTTCCCAGGGTACTGGAGGATGGAAAAGAGAAAAAAGTATGGAAGAACTAGACAGGTAAGAACTTGAGAGGAACAAACTGAGATGGGGAAGAACTAGATTGAAGGGCTAGAAGAGAGTACTAGAGGAATGAGATGGAAGATGAGGAAGAGCAAGATGGGGAAATACTAGCTGGGTAAGAACAAGCTGAAAAGGACCTAGATGGCACAGAATTAAGATGGGAGAATTAAGATAGAAGTTGGAGGGAGCGATAGATAAGTATAGAGAGAAATCAGGCAAGAAAGGAGCTAGGCAGAGAACAGAACTGAAGCTGTGTATATAGGATGTTATGCCAGAGGAATTAGAGCGAGTGGACTATAGAACTTGGTGTGCTGAGATTCTATTTCCTGAAAATAGTCCTCGTCATTAGTAATTCTCTCTCCTGAGCCCCTGGGATGTATAATATTGAAGCTGGTTCTTCATATATATATATATATATAGTATTTTTTTCAAGATTGGTATGTGCGCAGGCACATGCACACACACACACACACACACACACACACACACACACACACACACACACACCACTTTGGAAAATCTTTCTGTTTGTTTATTCTAGATGGAAACTCCCCGGTCTTAGAATGTGTTAATATTTAGGTTCTCCATCGGCATGAGTTTGATACCAGCCCATGTATCCCCAGCATGAAATAGTGACAGGATTTTCTTCCTCCTCTCTGTCTCCATTTCTCTGTGTAAGCTTCAGCTGACGTAGTCCCTGGATGTTTCCGCCTGCCCATCCAGCCTCAGCCCATACAAAGTTGCCCTGTGCTGGAATGATTTTCAGAATGTCACAGGCACAGGAACAGGGCCCGGGAGAGGTCAGGTGTGTGTCTCCAGTTCTCTCCTTCCCCAAGATGGCTGCCTTTGATGGCCACCCAGGGAGAAGTGGGGAATAGCTTTGGAAGGGTGTTGGGAATGCTGGATGCAGGTCTTGCAAGGCCGTTTTTGTCCTGATGAAGACCCAAACTAGCTTCTTCTTCAGCAACACTGGTACTTATTAATGTATGTCCACTTATTTTTCTTCTTTTTTATTACTTGGCCTGTTTTGTATTTGGAGAAGAAAATGTATACCAATTTGCTTTTCCATTTCTGGGAAAAGATACTCATCTTCAGTGTGATGTTAGGACACCATGTCTGCTTCAGGGTCATGATCCAGGGGAGGGCAGAGAAGATGGCTGCATTTCCATCCTGAATCTGTCACTTACTCTGTGTAAGGTCTCAAGGACGAAAGCTAACCTCTTTGTTGCCTCTCCTCAACCGATACTTGAGTTCTGGGGTTAGTATGAGTCGTTGATGAAAGGGAATATTAAAATCAAACAAATAAAAAACAAAACCAGCATGTTGCTTGACTTACAGTCAACCTTACCCCCCCCCCACCTTCACTCCATTCTTGTGTTTAGTTTCTCTGCCAACCCTCCTCTTAGTGCTCAAATGTTGGGCAATGGTAAGCCACAGGAATCTGGGCACAGCTAAACCAGTATTTCTTATAAAAGTATATAGCCCATTAAGAGACTGGCAGGCTTGCATTCAACCCTAAGCTTTCTTGTGGGATCTTGAGCAAGGGTCTTAAACCCTTTGGCATCTGTAATCCCTTCCATTTCACCCCTAGAAACCCTCAGCACACTTTCATTTTATGTGTGGCATCTTCCTTTGTTTGTTTCTTTTTCTGTTAGCCTGAATGCCATTTTGAGGGAAGAGACTGTAGCTCAGTAAATGGTATAGTCCCAGCACAGGAGAAGAGTGGACAATCAGCTCAGGCACACAGATGACCTACATAAGAGCAGCTCCTGCATCTTCCATATTGCTTCCCATTCCAATGAAGTGATTGAAGGTTGAAATGTGTCCTGAGCTGTGGTAGGCTGAGCTCTTCAGCAGTGAGACTCATGGATAAAAGTTGACATAGAAAAACTGGATGCAAAATGTTTCATTGAGATAGGGGAGAAGGGATGATAATAACGTGCCTCAATTCTGTCTTGTAGGAGGGATCAAGAGAATTCCTTGTGGGTTTACAATGACCTATTCTATTTACCTATGGAAATCTTGAGAATATTTCCTCTGGAAAGGCTTAATTTTAAAAATACAATCAAAGATAAAATGAGTAATTATTTAAAATACTGGAGGGATGTTTTCAATGCAGAGCTGTTTCTATAGTGAGACATGGCCTCATTCAAACCACTTAGTAGCTACAATCCATGATACTCCCGGAATTTTGGCAGAACCCATACGGTTCTTCCTCCTCATCCACCATCGTGTGTAATCTTAGTGTTATATGGTAGACTTAAAGTCTTTTCTATTTTACACTCGGTTATAATTTATATTTTGATGCGTTGCATTGTATGACTCACCGAGAGGTTTGGGTACAATTTGATTTTGCAAACCTAAATATATGCAGTACCAGCTACTTTTAGGAAAATGTAGGAGGGAACAGTTTAATGTCACATTTTCAGTTTATCATAACCATCTTAAAAGCACACCTCTGAGAGTGCACAGGAAATGCCAGAAGAAGGGTGGGGGGAAGGCTAGCATATTGCTAGAACGAGGATTGTTTTCTTTTAACACTAACAGAAGGCTGGGTGCTAGTCAGAAAATCTGAGTGAGGGAATTAACTAGGAGGCCCCATTCTGCAAAACTGAAGGGCTCCTTTGCTGGTGTGTTAGCTCCCATTATTTCTTTACTCTTTATTTTTAATTTTAGCAGGCTTTGTTCAGTGCCCTAACCTTATTATGACTTTCCTTGTGCGACAAAAGGTATTCTTCTCATCTATCATTTTCCAGCCTCCTTCCTGCACAACTAATGGAGCAAACGATAATTTTACTAAACAATGTGCCAATTTTCAAAAGCGCATCCTGTCCTCTAACCTTACTGAATAACAAACCCTCTTGTTGCATAATCCACACTGTCATCCTTTCTCCTCAGTGCCACACCGAACACTGATTGGGGCCGTGACAACTGGGTACCCATGGGCACCTGAGAGTGCTGTTCAGTGTATGCTAATTTTCTTGCCAGTATTCCTAGTGCAGCTTTTGGGGAGGACTGGGCTGTGAGGAAGCATCCTTGAAAGGTGAGGGTCAACCATGCATGTTTTACAGCACATATGGCTACAGAGGACTGGAACAGCAAATGCTTTTCTTGCAAAATAAGTCAACAGCCGTATAAAGCCTGCCATTTGTATTTGATGCAGGGAACTCTTACAACCCGCTATCTGAAAGGAGCGGGAACTGAGGCCAGATACCTTTGATTATTTAATTTATATATTTTTCGTGGCTATTGTCTTGCCTAATCACTGTTGCATGGGCATTCTGGAGATTCGGCAGTGGTTGCAGTCAGGGTAGGGGGTGGGAGGGAGTTGGTCCATTCTTCACTGACTGCACAGCAAACACTATTAAAGGCAGGGAAAGCCATTTGTTCATGAATATACATTTGATACATATAAATGCTTTGTGCCATGAATATTTATCTCTTTCATGGATTGCAGCTGTTGTGTATTGATAACTATTAACAGGTTGGGAACCATTCTTTAGAAACCTATGCCTGTCATTGGTGTGCAAAATCAGCCTCAGAAATTTATCTTTTTCCCTCCCTTTCTTTTGTGGGGAAGATAGAATACTCCTGGGGTTTATAATGAGGTTAGTCCTTTAGCAGTTAGACAAAAGAATTTGATAAAAATGAAAGACACCTTTCACGGGCGATTTTACACACATGAATGTGATTTATTGAAACTTACTTGAAATTGATTTTCTATTTTGATTTTTAGATAAAATTGCAATCAAGGCAGTAGTTTTGCATATCAACTAGTCTTCAGGTTTTGATGAATGTTTCACTGTTGACATATTTGAAAGTTTCTGGCATAAAATATTAATTATGATGTGGACCATGGGTCATATCACCGAAGTTGAGAATTAAGAACCTGTGGCTATTCTGGTTCTCTGGATAGAAAGATGAGTTTTGTAGACTTCATTTTCATGCTCGCTCATGTGGTCTATAATTTACCCACTCCTAACTTTTCTTTGTTCTCCAAGCAAATGACACTTTCTGTACACCAGCACATTTGTTAGTTCTGTTCCCAGTGTTGGAAATGTTTTTCTTTTCTTTTCGGCAGTTCTGAGTTTCTGCGTCTCATATTTTTTTTTTAAGCCCCTTCCTTAGAACCAGCTCAAATGTCTGTATCTTGGGATAGCCTATGTGTCTTCCATGACTCACTTAGATCTCTGGGTACCATTCTTGCCAGTGCCTACTCTTTATGGTAAGCTCTTTTTTTTCTAGAACTTTCTACTGTGCTCCCATGGAAAACTATATACACATTTATTGCTTAATAGTTATTTGCTTTAGCATGTGTCTCTTATAGTATAAAGTTTCTTGGCTATAAGAAAATGTCAAGCACCTCTCTGTTTCTCATGCTGTGAATGTAGTACTTGACTCTAACTTTGGCCAAATACATGCTTATTTAGGATGCTGTAGTGTTGAAGGGTAAATGTCCAAGAAATGTACATCACTTTTATGTAACCTCATATACAGATCTGAGGTATAGATACTCTTGCCATATCTTTCCAAAATTTCTTTTTCTCTTTTACCTTTCAGCTTTAATACTTTTGGCTCACTCTAAATTCTCTCTTGCACAAGAATAAGTAATTGTAGGTGGCATTACTATTGTTTTAAAAATAATAGTGGCATTGTTACCAGGTAAAAAGGTTATGAGACATGACAAAACCCAGTATCAGAGCTTTATTATTAGGAGGGGGGCAGACGAGAATAACTATGCAGAAGGAGAAAGAGGGGGAGGGAAGAGAGAGCAGAGAGAAGGGAAGGGAGGAGTCTGTGTTCGACTTTTTAAGGATTCCCCCCCGCCCCCCACACATGTGCAGGTGGGCTTATGGAGCTACACCACACATGCACTGACTGTGCGACCACACTGCATGCATTTGCATGATCATGCAGCACACTGATGATGTAGGACGTAAGACCCCTTGCTTAGCTACTGAACTGCACATGTTGGGTTGTAGTTGGAGTTTTCCTGCCTGGCTACTGGCCAATCAGCATTTTATTTATTCAGAGTGATATTCACAGCACTTCTCCTTTTTTTTTTTTTAAAGGAAGGTTTTAACTTTTACATAATAAAATTACATATAACAAAACAATTATCAAGCAAGAATTATAGTTACAATATCTAGTCTATTTGTTTTGGCAAAATTAAACAAAATATTTTATCTATCCTATATTTGTGAGTCTAATGTTTTTATATCTAACTTATCTTCTATCATAACTGAGGAAATTATAACTATCTAGTCTTCAACCACATCAAAGACCTCAGAAGGATATATTATTACCTGAGAACCGGGAGAAGGATGTAAACATTTTTCAGGAGTTTTGCAGGGTAGACAGAGACAGCTGGCAGCCTGGACAGTCACCTAATGTTCCTTTGTAAAGTTGGGGCATTTGTCTTCAGCCCACAGGGCTAGAGTCTCTCGGTCACTTCTCTCAGTGTCCTGTAGAATGTCTGGCAGTTTCCTCTGCGAAGCAGGAACCTGAAGGACCATTTTGTCAAGCAAAGTTTAGTGGTCACCTTTCTATGGGTCCTGCATGTCCAGTCAATCAAGTAGTCCAGGCAAGAACAGTTTCTTGCCCAAATGGCTATTTTTGCCAAGGTGAAGGTAAGATATGAAGTGTCTTCAATGCCCATCCTCCTCTCTGAAGTAAATCGGTGCTGCCAGGAGCAGACATGTCTCACTGTCCAGAAAGTCTAAATTTTAAAAATATTTTAAATACCATATTCTGTAGGTCTTTGAAGTATTTGGAGATTACCTATCTATCTGAAATATCTCTATGTATACCTAGAAGACTTAACTAACATGGCTATGAGTATGATTATCATAGATGATTAATTATTAATCTATTTTTGATTATCCATTACAATTTTAAATGAGCTATATAAACATAATACCTTAAACAAGAGTAGAAATATACACACAGTATAACAAAATTAACTTTAAGCTTGTATGAATAGACTAAAATCTATACCAATGTAAAACATTTTAAACAAGTTGTTGCTCTTTAGAAGTAAGTTCCTTAATCTACCCTTTCATCCTATTATATCTATATCATATCACCTTTTCTTCTTTAGAAAGAGATCACATTCATAATCAACCTGCTTTAAATAAAAATATTGTTTTTTTTCTGTCCCAAACCAGAGGGCTCTTCTGATTTGGGACATAAAAATCTCTTAACCTTTTCTTTTAGCAAATTGTCTGGGTTTAGAGAAAGAGTGAGCCAATTCCATCTCTAAAGCCAGCTTGATAATTTTGGAAAATTGGGCACAGTTTCTCTTACTACTTCCTGCTAGAGGGGGGCGCTGTATCTTATGGGGACATAAAGAGAATTTTAGGATTATGGAGTAGTCTGTGAGGGTAAACCTCTGAGCCAGTTGCCTTGAAACCATTCTGGATGTTGGATCATCTGGGCCATGGTGTCATCAGAGACCTTTCAGGTGGTCTTGGCTGATCAAATCTGATGTATCTTAATCTGGAACAAATCCATAGCCTCTGGCTTTCTGTGGAAACAAAAGCAGAGACTCTTTTCCAAAGCAACATATCCTTATATCCAAATTTTGAAGTCAAGGTACCTTTAAAATTTACATATTTATTTAACTCAACAGTTTTTACGATCAAATCTTTTTCTGTAGTTAAAAATCCCAAAGACAACACAAACCAGATTCTCTGTGTAATATCCATCTTTGTAAGACTGAAATGCCACTGTAGCTGCTGGCTCTGCCCACCTCAGCTTCCCAACATGGCGGTGGTACAGTTTACTGCCAGCTCTGGGTCTGGAGTCATGTGTACCATCAACTATCAGAAGCAGTTCTATCAAAGCAGTGCATAGCCCAGAAACCTTTTTTTTTTAAACTAGCAAAGATTAAATCCACCATGCAGCTGAGTAAAGTGACGCTTGTAGACTCCTCATTCCTGCCACACTGTAGGTCAGATGCACACACCAGGAACCCGCCATAGTAGCTCAAACCAGCAGGCTACCACTAAGTTGAGAGAGACAACTAGGAAGTTGTTTTTAGCTCTGTTTTAGAATCTTTTTTCTCAGGTTTTAGGTGGAAACTCTTGCCAACACGTTGGGTGCCATTTGCAGTCAGAGTTTTCCTGCCTGGCCCACAGTCAGGACAAATCTCTCTTACCCGCCAGTCCCACAGTCACTGAGACCCAACCAAGTAAGCACACAGAGACTGATATTGTTTAGAAACTGTATGGCTGTGGCAGGCTTCTTGTTATCTACTTCTTCTATCTTAAATTAACCCATTTCTGTTAATCTATACTTTGCCACATGGCTTGTGGCTTACCATTACCTTACATTTTCCTTGTCATGGCAGTGGCTGGCAGTATCTCTCCACCCTAGCCTGTTCTTGCCTGGACTGCTTGATTGATTGGACATGCAGGACCCATAGAAAGGTGACCACTAAACTTTGCTTGACAAAATGGTCCTTCAGGTTCCTGCTTTGAAGAGGAAACTGCCAGACATTCTACAGGACACTGAAAAAAGTGACCAAGAGACTCTAGCCCTGTGGGCTGAAGACAAATGCCCCAACTTTACAAAGGAACATTAGGTGACTGTCCAGGCTGCCAGCTGTCTCTGTCTACCTTGCAAGACTCCTGAAAATTGCTTGCATCCTTCTCCCGGTTCTCAGGTAATATTATATCCTTCTGGTTGTTGAAGACTAGATAGTTATAATTTTCTCAGTTATGATAAAAGATAAATTAGATATAAAACCTTGGACTCACAAATATAAGATAGATAGGATATCTTCTTTAATATTGTAACTGTAATTCTTGCTTGATAATTGTTTTGTTATATGTAATTTTACTATGTAAAAGTTAAAACCTTCCTTAAAAAAAAAGAAAAGGGGAAGTGCTGTGGATATTGCTCTGCGTAAATAAAATTCTGATTGGCCAATGGCCAGGCAGGAAGTATAGGTGGGACAAGAGAGTAGAGAATTCTGGGAGGTGGAAGGCTAAGGTGGAGAGATTCTGCCAGCCACCACCATGACAAGGAAAATGTAAGGTAATGGTAAGCCACAAGCCACGTGGCAAAGTATAGATTAACAGAAATGGGTTAATTTAAGATAGAAGAAGTAGATAACAAGAAGCCTGCCACGGCCATACAGTTTCTAAACAATATCAGTCTTTTTGTGCTTACTTGGTTGGGTCTGAGAGACTGTGGGACTGGCGGGTAAGAGAGATTTGTCCTGACTGTGGGCTAGGCAGGAAAACTCTGACTACATTTGGTCATGCAGCTGGAGTGGCAGAATCCAACAATTAGCACTCAGGATTATGCCCAGCATGTTCAGAGGCTATTCCTTCCCTCCTTAAACACACACTTACCCTGCAAAAGTGAGCCATAGAGATACTGTTCATTCCTTACTGTGCTCAGTCCTATCCCAAGTTATAGAAATGTTGATGTGAAATAGCAAGCATTTCTGATCCTAATGAGGCTTTAATTAATTAATTAATAATTAATTATTAATGTGTATATATATGTGTGTGTGTGTGTGTGTGTGTGTGTGTGCCTGCATGACTGTACATGTATCACATGTATGCAGAAGCCTGCACAGGCCAGAAGAGGGCATCAAATCCTCTGGTACTGAAGTTACAGGCAATTGTGAGCTGTGATTTACGTGCTGGAAACTAACCTTAGTCCTCTGCAAGAGCAGTATATGCTCTTGACCACTGATCCATCTCTCTCCAGACCCTATAATGAGCTTTTTAATGTATGCTGAAGTTAATCTTTGCTTTTATATGCTGACCGATTTGGTGCAATGAAATTAGAAGACATAGTTATAGTTTGGGAGTATCTCATATTTCAGATACTATGGTGATCTATCTATCATCTATCTATCTATCTATCTATCTATCTATCTATCTATCTATCTGTATATCTATTCAATAACTATAGTTATCGCCTTCTTTATTCAGTGTTCATCTCTATAATTTCTTTTTCTCTTGTATGGAAAATTTACTATTGACAGATCATGCATATCTACTTATTGACTGTGTATTAATATCTATCACCAATTTAAAAGGGTTTGGAATAGTCCTGAAAATAAATATCTGTGCATGTCTGTAGGGAATTTTCTAAGTTGACTATAGCAGACAGACTTATGCAGAGTATCAGTTACATCATTCCATGGACTGGGGTCCTGGACTGAGTGAAAAGGGCAAATGGAGCTGAGAAGAGGCATTCATTTGCTTAAGCATCTTGACTGCAGATGCTGTGTGAGCAACTGCCTCACATTCCTGCCACCATGACTTCCCCACCACAGGGGGAGGGGGGGAAATGTGTCCTTGAACCGTCGGTCCAAATAAACTCTTCCTTTCTTAGGTTTCTTTGCTCCTGTAATTTGCCACAGCAACAGCACCAACAAGCAACTCATGCAAAGATGAAATCACTTCCCTTCCGTGGCTCTATCCTTCTGTGAATAGAAACTGGTGGATCCTATAGTAAAGGAACAACACCAGTTTCCTTACTTCTTGAATTTGAACAGAACGATAAAATGTGCTGGAAGAGATGCTGTGTGTATTTGAAATACTGCTTTTTCAGCCCTCCTGACTTTGGGGATTCTGCATATTCAATGTGATAAAGCCAAGTTTAGCCTGACAGATGACGAAAGGTGATGTAAGACACTAGGACATTTGATCTGTCCTAGAAACAGCCGTTACAAACCCACGGACCTTACCCACACTTCTAGCTGACCACAAATGCAGGCGCAAATGTTGTCAAGATCAGCCAAACTTCCACCAGACCATATGGAAAATCAATAGATTTACCAGCTAAATAAATAGTTTGTGCTAATAAATTTTGAGGTATTTTGTGACAAAGCAATTTGTATAATGAATAGGATGTAGGAAATTCTGATAATTCTGACAAAGTCCTATACCACGAGTCAGAACAAAATAGATACTTGGAAGATGCACAGAATGGGCATCTGTTAAGGTCTTTTTGTTGGTCCTGACTGTATCTATGGGTGCTGAACCCTTTTCAGCTGCAGATGGTTCCCCCAACCTTTTATTTACTTCTATGTGGAGTGTTTCTGGCAATGACTCTACCTTCATTTGCCCATGAATAAAGCCTTTGTCTCCACTAATTAAATATCAGGCTTGTGTCCCAGCCAGGCCATTCTTCTGGTGTCTCCATCCATAACCTTCCCCAAGGCTACCTGCTCCCATGGCAAACAAACTCAGATTAAATTTTAGGGAGGAAACAACTCTGGAACCACCTATTGTTCACTCACTGAGTGTCCTTGCTGTGTTTCATTCTAATTTGGAGCTTGACTGTTTCCCAAAGTCCTCTGTGATGAAGGCTTGGTCCCTCAGGAGTGATAGAACCTGTAAGATGTACAGCTTCTTTTGGAAGTTAGGTCATTGGAGGAATGCTCTGCGGGGGACATGAGGGGTTCAGTCCCCTCTTGTTTCACTTCATGAGATAGTCAGAGCTTCTCCACCATGCTTCAAGGTTATCATGAGGCCACAGGCTCTAAGCATCAGAACTAACTGACTATGGCCTGAAACTATGGAAACCCTGAGCCAGACCGAGGCTTCTCTTCTGAGGTGATTCTCTCAGGAAGTGTGTCCCACTGTTAGAAAGCTTGAGTGTTCCCTTCAAAGTTCACATGACAAGTTAATTCCAATGCAGTGGTGCTGAGCAGTGGAGCACCTAAGAGGAGATTATGCTACAGAGCCTCTGCATTTTCTAATGGATTAGCATTACCAGCCAGATGGTTTGTTCTGAGAGTAGCCTCTCTCAGATGGGAAAACAATTTGCTTCTCTCTCTCTCTCTCTTTCTTTCTTTTCTTCCTTTTCCTCTCTCTTTATCCATTTCTCTTCCTTCCTTCCTTCCTTCCTTCCTTCCTTCCTTCCTTCCTTCCTTCCTTCTTTCTTTCTTTCTTTCTTTCTTTCTTTCTTTCTTTCTTTCTTTCTTTCTTTCTGACTTTTCTGCCTCCTGCAGATGGAGCAAGAAAGCCCTTATTATATGTGAGCCCCTCAAGGAAGTTGGACTGACTAACCTCTAGAACTGTAAGAAAAATAAATTCCATTCTTTGTAGATTAGCCCAAGCAGGGATTCTGTCACAGTTGTGCAAAATGGACTAAGACAATCTCTTCTTTGTCTTGTTTATTTTTTTAAAATAATTTTTAAAAAATTTTTTAATGAAAACAGATTATTCTCTCATACAATACATCTCCACCACAGTTTCCCCTCCCTCCACTCCTCCCAGCTCCCGCCCACCACCACCACCACCACCACCACCACCACCACCACCACCACCACCACATGTCCCAGATCCATCTCTACTCTGTTTCCTCTTCAGAAAAGATCAGGTCTCCAAGAGACAACAGCCAAACAAATCCAAACAAGATACACTAAGACAAGGCAAAAGTCCTCATATGGAGGCCGGACAAAGTAACCCAGTAGGAGGGAAAGAGTCCCAAGAGCAGGCAAAAGAGTCAGAGAGACACCCACTCCCACTGTTAGGAGTCTCACAAAAGTATCAAGCTAACAGCCCTAACATAAACACAGAGGACCTGGTGCAGACCCATGCAGGCCCCGTGCTTGATGCTTCAGACCTCATGAGTCCATGTGAACCCTACTTAGTTGATTTGGTGGTAGGTCCTGTTCTCCTGGTATCATCCATCACCT
This sequence comes from Onychomys torridus, assembly GCF_903995425.1. Taxonomy (NCBI): domain Eukaryota; kingdom Metazoa; phylum Chordata; class Mammalia; order Rodentia; family Cricetidae; genus Onychomys; species Onychomys torridus. The sequence goes on from NC_050462.1 coordinate 17,127,518, forward strand.
CTGACGCCTGCAACTCATCCAACCATGGGGCTTCTCCAGCTCCTAGTGGAAGCACCCTCTGGAGACCTCCAATTTAGACTCTCCATATACTGTCTGGCTGTGGATCTCTGCACCTGGTCCCATCTACTCCTGGAGGAAGCCTCTCTGATGATGACTAGACAAGGCACTGATCCATGAGTATAGCATATTACCACTAAGAATCATTACATTTCTTTCTTTCTTTCCTTCCTTCCTTCCTTCCTTCCTTCCTTCCTTCCTTCCTTCCTTCCTTTCTTTCCTTCTTTCTTTCTCTCTTTTCCCCCCACTATGTTTTGTTCTACCCTAGGGACCTGGGCTATCCAGTCTCCAGTTCCTGGCTATCCAGGCAGTATAAGGCATGGGATCCCTAACTTGGGATGGGCCTCAACTTAAACCAGACATTGGTTGGCCACTCCTACATGTTCTGTGCCACCATCGCCCCATTACCTGCTACATTTTGTAGGCTGGACAGATTGTAGGTGGAGGATTTTGTGGCTGGGTTGGTGTCCAGGCTTCTCTGCCGTAGCCTGCAGAGTACTTTCTTGCACCAAATAGACCAGAATGTAGAGGTGAAGGTTCCGTGCAGGTACCACCTCAACATCTCTATGTTCAGTAAGCCATGTGGATATTGTCCTTAGCAATGATGCCCAGCTGTCAAGTTTTTAGAGAGCAACCTTCTGTCCTAGCATCAGCCTGTGTGGTTTAGGGATCTTCATGGGAACTCCTTGGCCAACAACTCAAATGAATGCATCCCAGTCTCACCACTGGAAAGCTTTGCATGGATTCAGATGTCCACTTCAGACTTTGCATCCTCCATTACTAAGAGTCCTCACTAGGGTAACCTGCATAAATTCCAGGAAGTTTCACTTCACTGTTTCCACACCACCACTCCAATGCCCCCCAATTCTAGGTTTCTCTCCCCATACTCTCTCCCTCCACCCTTCCTTCCACACCTGGTAACTCCCACTCCTGTGGCCACCTGTCCTCAGTCCATCTGCAAAATCAATTCTATTTCCCCTTTGAAGGGAGTTCATGCATCCCTCCTAGAAACCCCCTCTTTACCTAACCTCTCTGGGTCTGTGGATTGCAGCTTGATTATCATTTACTTATCAGCTAATACCTATTTATAAGTGGACATATACCATATTTGTCTTTCTGGGTCTGGGTTACCTTACTCAAGATTATTTTTTTCTAGTTCCTTCCATTTTGCCTACAAATTTTGTGGTATCATTTTTTTTTTTAACACCTGAGTAACAGTCCATGGTGTAAATGTGCCACATAAGGTAGAATGGAGCATCCTTTGGGTATATATCTCAGAGTGGTATTGCTGGGTCTTGAGGTAGATAGATTCCCAACTTCCTGAAGAACCACCACACTGATTTCCATAGTGGCTGTACAAATTTGCACTTCCACCAGCAATGGAGGAGTGTTCCCCTTGCTTCACATCCTCACCACTATGGACTGTCTGTCACTTGTGCTATTGATCTTAGTCATTTGATTTGTGTTTCCTTGATAGCTAAGGATGTTGAACATTTCTTTAGATGTTTCTAAGCCATTTGAGATTCTTCTATTGAGAATTACCTGTTTAGATCTGTGCCCCATTTTAATTGGATTATTTGGGGTCTTTTTATCTAATTTATCAAGTCTTTTTTTAAATATTTTTGATATTAGACCACTATTGAATGTGGCATTGGTAAAAAATTTTCCCATTCTCCAGCTTGCCTTTTGTGCAATTAACAGTGTCTTTTGCCTCTTGGTTTCATGAGGCCACATTTATTTTTGTTGATCTTAGTGCTTGCACTATTGGTGTTATATTCATAAAGTTGTCTCCCGTGCCAATGTGTTCAAGGCTACTTCCCACTTTCTCTTCTGTCAGGTTCAGTGTAGCTGCATTTATGTTGAGGTCTTTGATCCACTTGGATTTGAGTTTTGTGAAGAGTGATAAATATGGGTCTATTTGCATTCTTTTACATGGAGACATTCAATTTCACCTGGTACCATTTGTTGAATATGCTTTTTCCTTCACTGTGTCTTTCTGGCTTCTTAATAAAAAATCAGGTGTCTATAGGTATGTGAATCTATGTCTGGGTCTTCAATTCCATTAATCAGTGTGTCTGCTTTTATGCCAATATCATGGTTTGAACAAGACAGGTTGTTCACTCTCTCCATGTTTATTCAATATAGTACTTGAAGTTTTAGATAGAGCAATAAGACAACTGAAGGAGATCAAGGAGATCCATATTAGAAAGGAAGAAGTCAAAGTATCATTATTTGCAGATAATATGATAGTATATAGAAGTGACCCTAAAAATTCTACCAGGGAACTTATAAGTTGATAGATACTTTTAGCAAAGTGGCTGTATACAAGATTAACTCTAGCCCTCCTATAAACAAATGATAAATGGACAGAGAAAGAAATCAGGGAAACAACACATTTCATAGTAGCCTCAAATAATATAAAATATCTTGAGGTAACTATAACAAAGCAAGTGAAAAACTTGTATGATAAAAATTTCAAGTCTTTGAAGAAGGAAACTAAAGAAGATATCAGAAGATGGAAGGAAGATGCTCATGGATCAGTAGAATTAGCATAGTAAAAAATTGCCATCCTACCAAAAGCAATCTACAGAGTCAACACAATCCCCACCAGAATTCCAATACAATCCTTTGCAGAACTTGAAAGGACAATTTCCAACTCCATATAGAAAAACAAAAAACCCAGGATAGCTATAACAGTTGTGAGCAGTAAGAGAACTGCTTGAGGCATCACTATCTCTGATTTCATTTGTACTATGGAGCTATATAGACCAAGACAATTTCTTATGATCATGATATTCAACTTGTGCTACAATTGAAGCAATAAGAACCAATGCTCTTAATTATGATAGTATAGAGTATAAAGGCAGAATGTCCAAAGCTGGAGACTGGAAAGATCTTTATTGAGAAAGGAGGCCGATCCATAGGGCCCCATGATTAAGATGTGACTTCAGGGAAGGACAGACCAGAAGATGTTATTCATAGAGATGCCAGTTGGTTATAGGTTGACAGCTGTTTTCTCTCTTCTGTCTTCTTGTGTTGCACTCTGCTATTGTTAGAATAAGTAGACCATGACTGGTGACATGTTTTGGTAACCAGAGAACCAAGCTCTGAAATGCCTATTGCTTGGTGGATTTGAAATCTTCAACATTCCAGTGTATGCATACGACATGTATGTTAACTGCTTTCCCCCAAGAATCCCTACAGAAAGTGGTGTGAAGTCTATCAACAGAAGTTTTTTTCTTCATTTCAACAGCACTTAAACAGAGGTCACCGTAGATAAAACAGAATGTTACTTAAATGGGTCAAAACCCCCACCTTATATTAGGTCTGATTTCTGCCCCCCCATTACTTATCCCTTATCCAGTATACTATCCAAGTAACATTGTGTTACAGTCAAAGTCTAGAATATCTAATATCTAATTTTAATCTATGTCCCAATATCTATTTTTTTCCAAATGTGTTCAGTATTAGCACATTCCTTGGAAAAGTTCTTTGGTTGACTAGTGGTTTATATATCTACTATTTCTGGGCTTACTCATCTCCCAGTTTTTAGGATAAAGACAGAGATACTTTGAAGAACTCATTCATACTATGCTAACTAACCCCCACACTGCACTGGGCCGTACAAATCCAATCAAACCCAGAGCGATGTTTTTCTTCAGCTATCTCAGTTTAGCCTTGAGACTTCTGCATTTAGTTTCTCAGGGAAGGTTGTTACTTTTGTTTGGATTTTATCCAAAATTTCTATAACTGTGAAGCCCACATTTGGTTTGCAAATTTTTAGTGATGGTTTAAGAAAGTCCTTAATGCCATCCATTCTATTTTAATCGGTGAAATCAAAGCTATACTTTACTCATACCAGCTATATTAAGACATGATAACAAGATTATTCTGATATTTGTATCTATGTGTATAGGACTGGATATATATTTATGAACATAGATGTTCTGTAAATATCTCTATCTAGATATATACATCATTATATATATTTGCATGTTGTTTATATCCCTCATATCTATCATTACCATCTATCATCATCATCATCTTTTGCCTCAGTATGTATCTTTATATATGCAAATAACTCATAATTATTGACATTGGGAAGGAATGAGAAAAATCTAGACAACTTTTTACTTAGAAGCAAATTATTCCCATTTTTTTTTAACTTTTGCATTCGTCATTCAAACCTAGATTTCAGATATCCACTGCTCCTTTAAAACGCTGTGGGGTTGGGAGGGAGATGAGCTCTTAACATCTAGCAATACAGAGCAGTGTTCAGGGACACGTGTTAAGTACTTATTGACAATCACAACAACCATGATAAATTTCAGGTCAGTTAACTGCACATGTGTATATTAGCAGTGCCAATGCCAGTTAGAGTGTTTCTTTGAGTAGCAATGCTTTGCTTAAGGATAGTGATGTCCATAAGGAGCAGGCTTCCCAGCTTCTACCAGCCTAGAGCGGAGTCCAAGAACAAGCTGGTTAGTCATTGGTGAAGGCAAGGCAAACAAATGCATGTGTGGCAATTGTAGGCTATCAGAAGGTGGTTTCTTCTCTGATGTTCATGTTGCTTGCATATTAATTAGTTACTCTTGGGCTATTCTGTTTGTTTATGTGTGACTGGCCACACCAAAATCGTGTTGGTGGCTTTTTACTTTCTTGGCTCTTTTGTGGTGATATTATGTTCCTCAAAATATTGTGCACCCTAATAAATTTAACTGGGGTCAGAGAAAAGAACAGCCACTAGAGAGATATAGAGGCCAGAAAATGGTGGCACTCAGACCTTTAATCCTAGCATTCCAGAGGCAGAAATCCCTCTGGATCTCTGAGTTCAAGGCCAAATTAGAAACAGCCAGGCATGGTGACAGATGCCTTTAATCCCAGGGAGTGATGGTGGAAAACAGAAAGGTATATAAGATGTGAGGACCAGAAACTAGAAGCATTTGGCTGGTTAAGCCTTTAGGCTTTTGAGCAGCAGTTCAGCTGAGACCCATTCAGATGAGGACTCAGAGGCTTCCAGTCTGGGGAAACAGGATCAGCTGAGGAACTGGTGAGGTGAGGTAACTGTGGCTTGTTCTGTTTCTCTGGTCTTCCAGAAATCACCCCAATAACTGGCCTCAGGTTTGATCTTATTAATAAGACCATTTAAGATTCATGCTACACTCTTTTGCTCTTTTGGGTGGCCTGCCAGACAGCTCTCAAATCAATCACACATGGAGGCTTATTCTTAATTATAAATGCCAGGCCTTAGCTTGGCTTGTTTGTAGCCAGCGTTTCTTAACTTTAAATTATCCCATCTATTTTTGTATCTGAGCTTTTCTCATTCTCTTACTTCTTTAAATCTTACTCTTACTCCATGGCTGGCTGTGTAGCTGGGTGGCTGCCCCCAGTGTCCTCCTCCTTCTCTGGCTCATCCTTTTTGATCCCTCTTTCCAGTTTCTCCTTCTATATTCTTTCTGCTTGTCAGCCCCACCTATCCTTTTCCCTACCTTGCCATTGGCTGTTCAGTTCTTTGTTAGACCATCAGGTGTTCTATATAGGCACAGTAACACAGCTTCACAGAATTAAACAAAAGTAACACACCTTAAAATAATATTCTACAATACCAAAGAAACTGTAGAGATAGAGACTGATGTTTTAGAGAGGAGATGGCATTCTACTTCAGAGAGGGGAGGATTTCAGTTCATTCAAAAAGAACACTGAACAGTTGCAGAATGGGCTGGAGCTACTGAGTAAGAACATGGAGATGCTTTCTTCCTCTGTCTCACCTAAGTTCAACATGCTGAGATTGAAGAGGACAGGTTATAAAGGGTCTTGGGTAAGGAATGCGTAGAATGACAAACTACCCTTTTTAAAATCTCCTCAGAGGTGACTCAGCATAACTCAGCCTCACCAGTTGTGTGTTTTTGAGATATTTTTTCCTTTAGTTTTTTTTTTTTTTTTGAGTTTTGCAGTTTTCTGTATTTAGCTGTGATACATGTTCTAGTGCTTGTCAAATACAAGGGGAATAGAAATTGAATCTCAGTGGCACATAGACTTCTCTTTAGTTAGAATATTGGCCATTATGTGTTTCAGTAAATACATTCAGTCTAGAAATACAGCCAAACCTTCTTGTTTGCTTATAAAGTAGTGCTATGAATAATAATGCCCTATGCATTTGAACAGAAAGCTGTAGGATATTCCAAGATCAATTTCATAGGAAAGTACATGAATATGTTCTGTGATTTCATGAGAACATCCATATAGTTGCATATTTATTTTATATTTGATATCATGTACAAAGATATCTAATTTTTAAACTGTCTTTTCGATATTAAATGACTCCATTTTGGTTAAGGACATGTCTTTTTGTACTTCCTCACCCCCAAAAGTTCTTTTGCTTAAATCCCCCCCCCTTTTTAACCTTATGTCCTCTACCGTAAAAGAAATCTTACTGCTTTTTGGCTTTATAAGCTCCTCAAAATGTTAACTGCACCCCTCATTCCTATTCTTACTTCCTTTTCATAAAAATAAAGAGGAAAACAAATGTATATCCACAAAAACTGTGAACAGGAATCCCACAGGGTTTGTTTTCCATGGAAGGAAAAAACCAAAGAGGAAGAAGAAGAGAGCAAATTGATTTGTTTCCTTAAATAGCAATTTGATAATGATATTCCTTCCTTCTATGTTCAAGTGTAGAATCACACACTACCCCAAGTGTCAAAAAATCATAATGATCACTAAGATCATTACAACTCTGGCAGGGGTGGGGTGGGGAGGTATCCTGACTGCTTGGGAAGTCAGTGTACACCCTGAGCTTCGAGGACAGTTCTGGCAGCTGGAGTTGTTAGGACAGCTCTTCAGGGAAAGGTATCCTGACTGTTGGGGAGTCAGGCTATACCTGGTGTGGTGGAGGATGGTCTCCCCGCAGGATATAGCAGTCCTGCTCCACTCCTGGGGAGCTGCTCCAGCTGAGCTTTGCTCAGCCCCCACTTAAAGGGGCTTCCTAGCAGAGCTCTGCCTCTTCTTCAGCCCAAGATGTTGCTTCTTTTGCTTCACTCTGCAAAAGGGGAAACCCCTGCAGAAATGGAGCTACCTCCTCCAGCTCCTGAGAAAAGTTATTACTTTTTCTGCTCCCGCTTGCTCATTCCCCTAAGGGACATCTCAGCAAGGTTCTTCTGTTCTGATCCACCTTGCTCAGCTCCCTCAGGGAAAATCTCTGTGAAATTTTTTTCTGCTCAGTCCACTAAGGAACATCTTAGCAAGATTCTTCTTCTCTGCGCAGGCGAATGAAGATCTTCATACCCAACACCCTGGAAGGAGTCCAGGAGAGTGGCTGCCTCTGCCAGGGAGGAAAGAACAGCCCACAACTGAACAGGCAGGGTGGTTTATATTGGGTTTCTTAGGGGCGGAGTTTCTCCAGGGAGAAGATTTTCTGTTCAAGGATTGGTTAGTTTTTCCCGCTCAGGGATTGGTTAGTTTTGTTGGTCAGGAGCAGAGAAGACTCTGATTTCAGAGCCAAACTGTGTTCCTTTCACTGGTCTTTTCTTAGCTTTTTGGCTCTAATTCTAAGGCCAGGGCACATTTCTTTCACTGGCTCTGATTCTATGGACAAAGTGTGTTTCTTTGCCACTAGTTTCAGAGTCAGGGCATGTTTCTTTGGTTCTGGGTTCAGAAATAAAGTGTTTCTTTCACTGGCTTGGGTCCTGGATCCAGGCTGTGTTTCTTTCACTGGTTCTGGTTTCCAGGGTTGGTTTGGGTTTCTTTAGCTGGCCCCTTTTCCCAACAAATATGGCTACCATATATAGAGAAATGGACTTTTCAAGTCTGTGCCTCGGGATGAGCTGCTGTTGCTATGTGTGTCCAGGTGGAGGCTGAAAAATAAGAGTTCCTGGTGCAGAAACAATATGGGCTGTGGTGGTGGGAGGGAAGAGTGACAGTATTATTTAAAACAAAACAAAACAAAACAAAAATAAAACAGCACCAAGAAGTACAGTAAGTACAGGGCACATATTCCTTGAAGGTAGGTGGCTTGGCTTCCTAAGACAATTAAGAGGCACCTGAGGAGACCAGACCATTACCTCTTCTTTTATCTTTCTCAGTGGCACAAAGAGGAAAGGGGAGATGGGCATGAGAGCAAGCCTCACATGACATCTTTTCCAGTAGTGCTCCCCTCTTGGGAAGTGTTCAGCCATGGAAACAGAAGTACCTTGAACCCTAGCATGTAAGGGCTTCTCTTAGTCCCACTGTATGAATGTAACTAGACAGCTCTGGTTTTCCTTGGCTTTTGGCGAGCTTCATAGGTATGCCCAATCATTCCTTATTCACTTATATCTTTTAGGATGGCTTTGAGGGCATGGGCATTGGGAAAGATGCTTTGTTTCAAATACCTCAGCTTAACTGAGATGGAGCTGGAGCTGGGTGCTTCACAGGAGAACCCCTGAAATCTATACTCAGTCATAAACATGAAAGGCAAGAGAGCCCATTCGACCACCTGCTCCCTGCTCCTCAAGTGCCCAGGGAACATGACTGAAGTTTCCACTGGACTTCCGTTGTTTGTCAGAAGCTTAATAAAGTGTCCTCAGGGGCTCTTTATGTGTCAGAATGTGCAAACTTAGGTTTCCCCAGAGCACATGGGGGAAAATGCTCATGGATCAAAGAAATCTGGACTGGGGAATACACACACACACACACACACACACACACACACACACACACACACACAAGACATATATACATATGAATGTATTTCCCCAGCAAACCAATTTAACTCCTTGATTAATTCCCTGCCTAGTGCACTCAAATCAAACTCCAATTTTGAATGTTCATTTTCATTTTGCTAAAATTATTTTCTTCAGTCATTTTCCAGGTAAAAATTTCAACGAAAAGGAAGTCTTTTAAATCAACTTTTTAAAATTCTAATACATAATTATAGCTCTTGCATTTTGGAAGTTTTGTCATATGTGTATTAAATCCATCGAGTTAGTGTATTGGGAATAAAATGTTGACATGAAGATTTTATAGAAAGGTTACAGTTTTACCAATTTTCAGTAAGTAATGAATTTTACTATGCCATTTTGTTTTATTTTGATTGATTATTGCTATTGATTTGAGTTATAAATTGGACAAATCAACTAGCTTATATTTATTTCTTAGCTAATTTGGCTAGCAAATTATCATATCTTCTGTGTGAGGATTACTACATGATACAGGATGCAAAACTCTAAACACTAGCCTGACTCATCTTGTATGTTTTTCTGTCTCTTTGGGTTTTGCATTCCAAAGAGACTTGTCTTAATCAGCTTGGGTTGAGGTTGCTGTCACAAATATATCATAGACATTGGCCTGTCAGTAAGTGTCAGCACACACTAAAGATGTATCCTAGGATTAATAAGAGTTTGTTTTTTTCAGTTCTGGAGCTGACAAGTCCAAGATCAAGATGCATGTGGATCCACTTGTGAGAATCCACTGTCTGGCAAAGGATGTTTTCTCCTTGTGTCTTCCCATGGAGACAAGAGAGATACCTTGGTGTCTTCCTCTTTGTAAACACTAAGCCTGTTGTGAGGGCTCTACTTAGTACTATCACATTGATGTTTTCACACACATGCATTTTGGGATACACAACCCTTCTTTGTATCACATAGCCTCTTGCTCTCTGAGCAGAGAGCTCATGACTGGCCGGCAATGTTGATCCCTTTTCCTACTTAACAGCTTTTAGGATCAAAGGTAAAAACACTTTAAAAAAGAAATACAATTCTAGTTCCTTGTTCCTCCAGTTTTTATCCCCCTTCCCTTCTCTAAACTTTTCAGCTGTATCGAAGTTTCTCAAATCCATTCTTTCATCTCTTTATCATTGTTCTAGCCCAGTTCCTGACTGTTCTAGACTGTTCCATCTCTTTCACACTTTCTGGGTTTCAGGCTCTGTCTTTCACAGTTCTCTGAGCTAAGTACTGTACTTTTTCCTCTAATACCTTAACATTGTCTCCTACCAAATACCATGCACCAGTATGCTCAATGCCAGATAAAACCTGAAGAAGAAATTCAACCCCCTGGCCCTCATCACCTCCCCTGGAGGAGACAATTAGAACAGAGAGAATGTGTGAGGATATTTCTGGGCTTAGTGTTGTGGGATGCAGGATGATTAATAGCATTTAGAAGGACCATTCTAGATCAAGAAGGTTGGTAACATCCATTCAGGTTTGTTGGACACCCTTCCATTTTGGGGATGTCTCAAATGATTTCACCCTTCCAGCCCTGAAAGCCATTTTCTACTTTATTTTTAAAGATGTTGGGAGTACTGGTATGAACTTTTACAAGTCTGTGCAATTGTGTCTTTTGCTACAAAGCAAGTTTCTTTTGCAGCTAAGTAACTTGTAGCATATTTAGGGTTGGGAACCATATTCATAATGTAATTTGAGAACATTTAAAAATTAATGAAAATTAAAATAATTAATTAGTTATTTTCCAGCCCAATCACAGTTTCCCCTTCCTCCCCCCTCCTCCCAGTCCCCCACACATAATCTCCCCTCTTCCTTCATCCCCTAATCCACTCCTCCTCCTTTCTCTTCAGAAAAGGGAAGGTCAGCCAGCCATGGCATATCAAGTTGCAGTGAGACTAGGCACGTCCTCTCAAATTGAGGCTGGATGAGCAACCCAGTAGGAGAGAAGGGTCCCCAAAGCAGGCAACAGAGTCAGAGACAGCCCCTGCTCCTACTGTTAGGAATCTCACAAGAAGACCAAGCTATACAGCTGTCACATATATGCAGAGTGCTTAGCTCAGTCCATGCAGGCTCACTGGTTGTCGGTTCATCTCTTTGAGCCCCTATGAGCCCAGGTTAGTTGATTCTGTGGTTTTCTGGTGGTGTCCTTGACTCTGCTGGCTTTCACAGTTCTTGTCTTCCATGGGATTCCTGGAGGCCTGCCTAAGGTTTGGCTGTGGGTTTCTACACTTAGAGAACATATTCAAAATGCCTAAAGGAGATGCCCAACCCATAAACTTTGGGTTGTTTTCTTTTTATGGTTGAGTCATTTATATTTTAAAATATGTGCTTTCTATATACAAGTTCTTTGTCTAATATGCTTTGTTAGTATTTCATCTATTATGCAGCAGTCCTTTGCTGGGGGATGTCTTTCTATATGCTGTGACTATCTGTAGCTCCCATTGGATAATAAATAAAGCTGTTTTGGCCTATGGCAAGAAAGCTTACAGTTAGGTGGGAAATCCAAGCAGAGATACAGAGAGAAGAAGGGCAGAGTCAGAAGAGACATCAGCCAGCCACCGAAGGAGCAACAAGATGCCACGGCTATGTGGCAACATATAGATTAATAGGAATGGGTTAATTTAAGATGAAAGAGCTAGCTAGCAAGAAGCTGAAGTCATTGGCCATACAGTTTGTAATTAATATAAGCCTCTGAGTGATTATTTTATAAGTGGCTGCGGGGCCGTGGGTGGGAGAGATTTGTCCCGACCACAGGGCTGAGGTGAGACACACAGAAACTGCCCTCTACAGTCGTTTTGATATTCTGGGTGCTATTCTTTTTAAGTTTATTAGTCAAAGCTGTCTGATCCCTGTTAGTGACTCTCTGTAAGGTTTTCATTTTTATTGTCCTCCAAGATCTATTCTAGAACTTGCAGGTTCTTGGTTACTTTTTTGGTTTCTTCGATTGTAAATACCTCTAACTCTTTTTAATTGTTTCCGATATTATGAATTTTCCTGTCTAGGTGATTGACAGGCCTGCTTGGATTGACTCTTAAGAAAGGGAAAACTGTATGTCTCTCTTCTTTACCACAAAGATTATAGCTAGATACTAATTTTAGAACATCTTCACCCTAGCCTGAAGATACAACTCCCATTACATTCATCATCCTCATCCTCTTCTTCCTTGTTTTTCTCATCTTTCTTAAAATAATGTTTTTATTAATTCCTTGAGAATTTCATATATGCATGCAATATATTTTGGTCATATTCATTCCCAATGGGTATACTCTTTACCCTATGTCCTTGCACATTCAACCCAACCTCAACTTTGTGCTTTTTTGGGTTTTGTTTTGTTTCGATGTTTGTTTGTTTGATTTTTATAACCCACTAGGTCTAATTTATGCTGTACTCATGCATGTGAGACCATGCACTAGATGGCCTACAGACCATGAGATAACCTCTTAAAGAAAACAAATTCTTCCTCAGGCGCGATCAACAGTCAACAGCTAAATGTGGAGGTCCACGAGCCCCCTCTCCTTCAGTGCTAGAATGCTGGCTGGCATTGTCCAGGCAACCACAGCTGCTGTGAATTCATGAGTATGGTAGCCTGTTGTATCCAAAAGACACTGTTTTCCTCTGGTCCTTCCAAGTCCTCTGGCTTTTACATCTTTCCACCCCCTTTTCTCTGACGGTTTCCCAGCTTTGGGGGAACTTGATGTGATGTAGATGTGCCATTTGTGACCGAGCACTCCATACACATTTATTCTCTGCACTTTGATCAATTGTAGATTTCTGTACTACTTTTTTTTTTGTATTCCCTATATCCTGTGTTATCATCCTTTATTGAACAAAGAAAGTTCTCCAGTGAAGGCTGACAGCTTTCCTTGGATACAGAAAAGTGAATTTTGAGAGCAGTGTGCTGCTATCTATTTAGTGTATAATAGCAATAGGTTCATCACTGGGGCCTATGAGCTCACCGACCATGAGTTCTTGGTCAGAGTCACATTACCATGCATGGGTTACCTCCTGTGAAGTAGGTATTAAATCCAACCAGATAGTGGTTGGTTGTATCCATAATATTAATGCTAGTATTAAACCCGTGGGCATATATTGTCATGTCGGTCATTAAGGCACCTATGAAAGCTAGCCTTGTAGTGATTCATTGTGGCATCCCCAGGAAACTCATAAAAGAGTACCATAATATACTTTCAACGTCTCATATGTGTATTTGTTATGACCCACAATCTGTAGTTATCTCTTTGTTTCCCCAAATATCCTTGGAACATCACACACATTTCTCTGGTTACAGTGATTCATGACTTTTTTTTGTTGTTGTTGTTCTGTTAGAGCATGTAACACAGTTTCACGCTAGAATATTTCAGATTATTCTAAATAGTAAAACACTACCCCAAACCTCATAACACAAGAAAATCACCATTTTCTGGTGACGATAAAATCCACAGAACTGGAATTTGTCTGAGTGGAGACAGCTGGCTTGATCTGTTCCATATGCCTAGGGCCTTTAGTAGACTGAAATTGCTGAGAGGTCGAACTCTCCTGCAGTCTTTTTTCAGTCACGTGATTGGTGCTTGGACTTCAGTGACTTAAAATTGGAGTTTTCCAAAGATGGTTGAATAATGTCCATATATGTAATAGCTCTTAAACGTCTTATCGTTGTAATTTCTATGCTCTAGGAGGGAACTCCCCAAGAGAAAGTGCAAGGGGCAGGGGTGAACATTTCAAGTCCTATGGCATTATATAGACACAAAATACTACTGTTGCTTCAAGGGAATAGGAGGTAATGTATTCTGAGCCAAATACGATTGCCCATGTTCTGTGAACACAGACTGAGGTTATCCCAAATAACACGTTCCATTGTCAGAGGGGCCATATGAGCTTCTATAGTTACAGAACGAAAGAAAGTCATAAGTCAACACATGTATTAGATGAATTGTTGGGAATTTCAGGTGGTTTACAGCAGAAGAGGGAAATCTCTTCTGTGTATTTTAGATGGTAAAGCATTTTTAGATTCAGGGTGGGTGGAGGCAGTGGTCTGCTAAATTTAACAATGCATTCCGAAGGTTGTATGTCACTGTCACCACTATGTTAGGTCAGGTACAGAGGTTGGTAGTAAATGGTTATTAAGGAGACTGAAGACAGCCTGGGGTAATTTTGGTTCTTGATCTGTAGCATTCCAGTTCTCCACAGAGTTCTGGGCAGCAAGTCAGCCTGCTGGGTATAAAGCAGTGTGGCATCTTTATAGAAATCCATTTCATAATTTCAGTTATAATCGATTGTACAAAGTAATCAAAAGCCCACCCAGATTCAAGGAGAAGTTCATATGGTTAGTCTTTTTATGGATGTCCAGGGACATATTGCAGAAGAGCATGTGTGGGTGTTTGATACTGTGTGGCTAGTCATTGAAAGTAAAGTCACCCAAGGTCATCAGAATACAGGGCTTTTGGTCTGAATATCGTCTGGTATAAATCATGTTTAAGAAACTTGAACTGATATATTTATATTCCATGTACAAAGCACTTAATAAAGGCTGTAATTAAGAGAATAAAGTTCAGAAGGAAACTTTAAATGTGAAAAGTAGGATAGAACTGACCATTCATCTTGTCGGCAGCAAAGAGAAGACAGCACACTGTGGGTTTCACCTTAACCTCTCTGCCTTTCGACTTTCCTTTCCTTTCCTTTCCTTCCTTTCCTTTCCTTTCCTTTCCTTTCCTTTCCTTTCCTTTCCTTTCCTTTCCTTTCCTTTCCTTTCCTTTCCTTTCCTTTCCTTTCCTTTCCTTTCCTTTCCTTTCCTTTCCTTTCCTTTCCTTTCCTTTCCTTCCTTCCTTCCCTTCCCTTCCCTTCCCTTCGCCTTTCCAGCAGCTCATGGACATGACCTTTAATTTCTATTTTTCTTTGAGCTTTATCTTGGCAAAATCCTGCCCCTGGATCACCTCAACCATTCACCTTTCCACTGTCCTCTGAAATAGTTGACTGTTCCCAGATAAAACTGACCTAGGATTCCAGGGTGTTGCTGCAAGGTCATGATTAACGCTTCTGTGACCCAGTTTGGATAGATGTGTAGGTCTGCTGGTTTAGCTCCATGCTGAGGGTCTTTGAGGTCCAGCCTCAAGGTCCTCTTCAGGGTTCGGATCTGACATTGGATATGATAGGAATGTCATGGCCTACAATAGCTCATGACAGTCGCTCCTCACAGCTCCAGGGTTTTGGTTTATCTGAAGGGACAGGAGCTACATGAGATGCATTCTTCTTGAAGTGGCCAGAAACTCCCAGAGAATTAAGTAGAAACATGGAGTACCTTGATGACCTTTGATGAACGCCAACACACCGTGCCTTGTGTTCATATGTCATTGCTGAAAGTAATTCAAATTATGAAGCTTAACAACAATGTAAGGTTTGCCAAGAGTCACTCCACTGTCTCTGCTCCTCTCTGGGTTTCCAGGTGGCATTTTCTACCATTTTTCCAAAGAACCATTTCTAATTTTCTTGAATCTACCTTTTTTTTTTTTTTTCTTTTATGAACTACACTATTCTGGGAAAATGAGGGAGAAGTCATGCTCAAAGGCAAATTAGAGCTCTTTCAGCCGACACCTTGGGAACTTTAGAACGACCCTTGCAGCATGCACTTAGGTGTGTGAATCACTTCGATCTTCATGGAAATTATATCTGCTGCTCATTTGAGTGCTAATCTTTCCTGAATCCGATCCATGCCCTCTCCTGTTTTATAATTTTAAATTATTCTTTTTCTTTTTAGCATAATGACTACCAGGCAGTGTAAACTCTGAAAGCTATCAACCATCCAGTTACATATTATTTTATTACACAAAAATGTGCAAGTGTTAGTTCAAAAGAAGGGGAAAAAAACACGAAAAGAACTCAGGATAGAACTGAGTGTAACAAGTAGCATGAGCAACTATGTGGGTGATTTCAAATGAGAATTTTAAATTCTTTATACATTGTTCTCTGCAATATCTAACTAAGAATTTCAAGATGGTCACTGTGATATCAAGTGAACTTGTCTTGGCTGCTTTTATCACCTGAAATTTCTATTCTATTAGCTTTTAAAACAAAATTTAGGTTAGCATACAATGTAATGGGTTTCATCATGGCTTCTATGTATGTATCATTATACTTTGCTCTTTTTTTCAAAAAAATTATTTTACTTATTTTTTTTCCTCCATCCACTCCTCCTCTATCTCCCTTCAGAAAGGGGCAGGCCTCCCATGGGCTTGAATAAAGCAGGACATGTCAAGTTGGAGCAGGAACAAGCTCCTCCTCTTGCATCAAGGCTGGGCGATTTAATTCAGCATGGGGAACAGGTTCCCAAAAGCCAGCAAAGTGCCAGGGACAGGTCCTGATCTCACTGCTAGGAGCCTTACAAACAGACCAGGCTACAAACTGTCACACACATGCAGAGGGCCTAGGTTGGTCCCATGCAGGCTCCCTAACTGTTGGTCCAGAGTCTATGTGCTCCCAGGAGCTCAGGTCAGCTGTCTCTGTGGGTTCCTGGTCATGACTTTGACCCCCACCTGGTTTGTATAATCCCTCCTCCACTCTCAGCAGGACTCTGGATCTTGGTCCAGTGCTTGGGTGTGGATCTCTGCATCTGCTTCTATCGGTACTGGATAAAGGCTCTGTGATGGCCATTAGGGTAGACACCAACCTGGTTACATCCAGTTCAGGCACCTTCTCTACTATTGCTAGGAGACTTAGCTGGGGTCATCCTTGTGGATTTCTGTGGGTTTCTCTGGCACCAAATTTCTCTCTAATCCTGAAACGCGTGCCCCCCCCACCAGCCAACAAAACATCTCTTTCCTTACTCCCCCTCCATTCCACCCCCAACCCACCTCCTGCACCCAGCCTGCCCAACCTGCTCACTCAAATTTCCATTTCCCCATTCCCCCACCTTCACCCAGTTTACCCAGGAGATCTTTTCTATTTCCCAGGGAAATCCATGCATCCCCCTTCAGGCCCTCTTGTTATCTAGCCTCTCTGGGGCTGTGGATTGTAGCATGGTTATCCTGTACTTTACTCCTAATATCCACTTAAGAGTGAGTACATACCATGTTTTCTTTTTCATCTGTGGAGGTCGGAATGAGAATGGCCCCCATAGGCTTATATATTTGCAGGCTTAATCCCCAGTTAGTGAACTGTTTGAGAAGAATTAGGAAGATTAGGACACGTGGACTTATTGGAGGAAATGTGTCTCAGGGGTGGGCTTTGAGGTTTCAAAAGCCCATTCAGGCCCAGTCTCTGGCCCCATCTCTCCCTGCCTGCTGCCCATGGGTCAGGAGGTAGAGCTCCCAGCTACTGGCCCAGTACCATGCCAGTCTGCTCTGCTCTGTGATGATAATGGACTGACCCTCTGAAACTGTAAGCAAGCCTCCAGGTAAAGGCTTTCTTTTCTCAGAGCTTCTTTGGACATGTTATCTCTTCATCGTTACTAAGACATCGTCCCCATACTGCTACCTCCTTCCCCCTCCCCTTTCCAACAGGCTTTCTTCTAATGAGCACCCTTCCCACCTTCTTATTACACATATGTCGTTACTCTATTCCCTATATCCCTTAAGAGCTTTCCTGCCCCTTAACAATCCCTTTCTGGATTCATGACTACCCAAAGGTATATAAATTTGTACACACACACATGGGGTGGGAGGAGTTTTAAATCTAGTTTCTGAATATAAAAGACATGTTTTGCTTAATATACTGACTTCCAGTTGCATCCATTTTTCTGTAAATGTCACAACTCAATTTTTCTTTCTGGGTGCAGAAAAATCCATTGTGTACATGTACTACATTTTTATTATCAATTCACAATCTGGGCTATCTCGTTTCTTGACTACTGTGAATACTGTAGCAATAAACATGGATGTCTAAGCATCTCTGTGATACATTGATTGTAGAGGCATGTACCACAGTCATAGTCCTTTTGGGCATGTACCACAGACATAGTCCTTTTGGGCATGTGCCATGGACATAGTCCTTTTGGGCATGTGCCATGGACATAGTCCTTTTGGGCATGTACCACAGACATAGTCCATTTGGGCATGTGCCACGGACATAGTCCTTTTGAGTATGTACCACAGACATAGTCCTTTTGAGTATGTATCACGGACATAGTCCTTTTGAGTATGTATCACGGACATAGTTCTTTTGGGCATGTACTGCAGGTATAGCTGTTTCATATGGTAATTCTGCTTTCAGTCTTTTGAGGAATCTCCATACTGATTTCCATAGCAGCTGCAACATTTTGCACTTTGACTAGAAGTAAATAGTGTTCCTCTTTCCCCACATCTTTGCCACAGTGTGTTGTCATTCCTTTACTCAATGATAGTCGTTCTGATTGGGGAGAATCACAATGCAGGTTTAAGTTGCATTTCCCTAATGATATTGAACATTTTGGGGGTATTTATTGGCCGCTTTCATTCTTATTTGAACTATCTGTACAGTTGGTCTGTGCATTTACTGATTGGGTGATTCGGTTTTGATATTTAACCATTACAGTTTATAGGCTGTAATTCCTTGTCCAATGTGTAGTTGGCAGGGATTCTTTTCTTCCCATTCCATAGATTGTTTCTTTGCTGTGGTGACTGTTTCATGTGTTGTTATCACTAGACTCTAAAACTGGGAAATCCCAGGTTCCCGAAGCCAATTCAGTCAGCTAAGACGATAGATCCGTGAGGAGCAGATCATCGCAAGCCTCGGGTTAAGACAACACACACTTATTACTGTATTATCTCACCATTTCTTAGGCTCAGGAGTCTGGATATGGCATATCTGAGCCCTATGGTCATAGACTAAGCAGATTACAGTTTGGAGCCAAAGTCTCATTTGAGGTTTGGGACTCCTTCATTCCCTGGTGGTTGGGAGAGACCAATGCCTTGCAGTTTGAAGAGTGACACACCTGTTTCATTTCTGGTGATGAGTCAGCCACCGCCCTCAGTCACTGCATGTCATGTCTTCTTCTTGAACGGCTACCAGAGGAGGTAGTTCACAATATGGTTATTTCTTGGAACACAGGTGAGTGTGTCTTGTGTTGAATCTCTTTGTCTGGACTCTTTTAGGTTGCTTATATGTTTATATCAGAGTCACCTAGGAAAATGTTGCTTTTGACTAAGTCAAGGATAACTAATTGAGCTACATCCATATGTTTTTATCACACATGGAATATGGTATAAAGTGTGAATTCATATGACGCATGTGTGACTCTCCTGAGACTGGCCCATACTCAGCACAGGAGAATTACAGAGGGTGTGCACACCAGGGAAGGATACTAGGGACAATTTACAGTTGTCCTTACCATATGTAGAGCACCGAGTTCCCATGTAGCTTGTACATGTAAAGCTATTAGAGGTTACATAATTATTTTCATAATAAATATTTATTTTTAATTATGGTGAGGTAGGAAATGAATGTACAAATAAAATAAATATAAGCTGGAATTTTTTAAATTTTGTGCTTAGTAATTTGTGATTTTAATTTTTAAAATGTAGGTCTTTCTTCCTTTAACTGTCATTATAAAAATCCTTGTGGATTTTTTTTTTAGCTTGAATTATATTTTTATTTATTTATTCTTTGGTTTTATTCCTTCATTTCAATGGTAATGTTCTCCAGTAACCCCCTGAAAGCAAGTTTAAGGAAGTCATGTTTTAAATTCATATTCAACTGAAGATATGTGTGTTTCTTAGAGTTTGACATACTCTGGAAGGATATCAAATTCTGAGTTGAATGTAACTTTTCCTTGAAAGTTGATGATGTTGTAGTCTCTCCTAGGGCTCAAGTCAATGATGTCATCAACAGTTAGAGGGGAAGTTGGTAAGACCAAACCAAGACGTCTCTGTATCTAGAGACGAAACTACAAACTACAGAAGTAGGAGAAAAGTGAACTCAAGACAGGACCCTAGAAAGTGTGTATTGAGAAGTGGTGGAGGGGCGGCGGTGGTTAGTCACATTGAATACTGCTGAGAGGTCTGAAAACAATACCTTAGTTTCAGCCTCAGGTTGGCCATCCTGACTAACAGACTGAGAGATGTTGGTGTGGAAGTGGGTGAGGAATTCACAGAAGGGCAGGGTCAGGGAAACCTTCTGGTCATCTATCTGTCTAGGGATATGCAAGGGAATGGATGAGACCGTGTTTGTTTTAAAAGGTTACTAGAACTGCTAGATCTGTTGACGGATGATAAAAAAGGTCTAGTATAGAAAAAAGATAATCTGAAGATTCAGGGGGCAAAACAAGACAGTGTATTGCATTAACAGTGCCTAGAGGAGGATTAATGAGGAAAAGGAATAGGACATTAATTCTATAGTTACATTAAGAAAATGATGGGATAGATACAGACATGACAGTCTGTCGATTCTGCTGGGAGAAAATGAAAGCACATGTAGTCAATGAGGCATCATGAAGAATGTAAAGCTTGAACATTTTCAGAGAGACATGGTTAGATTGCTAAGTGGTGCTGAGAGCTCTGTTGAAGTTGGTAAGCTTAAATTTTTAATTACATCAATTGTTCTAGTTACATAATCTCTCCCTAAAATCCGTACTCCTTTAAAAGTTCTCAACTGGTAATTTTCATCAGAAGTATATGACAGCTTTTCTCTGTACCTCAGATGAGACTAGATGATTCAGATTTCTTCCTATGAGGTTTACCTTTTGTCTGTCCACTATGTCCATTTTTTTTTTCTGTCTTCAAAGCATAGAATAGCATCTTGCCATAACATGTACAGCTCTTCATGGTTAAGACTCTTTGACTCAGCCCATCTCACATTTCTCTTTGCCTTACCCCATAGGCCAACAATAATCAGCTACATGAGAGTTAACTAACCACCACCCCAATAGTGCACGGTACTTTCTCAACAGTAAACTACTAGTGACCTTGGTTGGAGAGCCAGAAAACCAGCGTGTCTTAATGACACAGGTATTATTTAAACCTACATCATAAGTTGCAAGACTACACATCAATTCTTACTTTCATTTTTATAGGTCTCCCTGGCTGGGGCGTTGGACTTAAGAGTTTAGATGCTTTTGCTCAATGCAATTCAGAGCACAAGAGGGTAGTTGTGACTGACAAATTTTGAACATATTGTCATCTCTGTTAGAAGAACAAGGCAGAATTAGCAAGTTGGTCCTGGATCCTTCAACATCTGTGTAGCAGTCTAACCAAGGCTGGGGAAGCAAAACAAATGGAATGAAAACCAAGAGCTCCTGGTATCCACAGCATGCCGAAGTGCCATAGGACATGGTGTTTCCTAGACAGAGAATTAGAAATTCTCAGAATGGTGTGAGAGAGTATCAGATGGGTCAAGTGTAATGCACAGTCATATCAAATAACAATTTGGGATTATCTATTATCCTTGAAAATAGAAACATCCTTGATGGTGAGGTCAGAGAAGAAAAGCCAGATGCCAGCAGCATGAGCAGCAGAACACTTCTTCTTCTTCTTCTTCTTCTTCTTCTTCTTCTTCTTCTTCTTCTTCTTCTTCTTCTTCTTCTTCTTCCTCTTCCTCTTCCTCCTCCTCCTCCTCCTCCTCCTCCTCCTCCTCCTCCTCCTCCTCCTCCTCTTCTTCTTCTTCTTCTTCTTCTTCTTCTTCTTTTGGTTTTTTGAAACAGGGTTTCTCTGTGTAGCTTTGCGCCTTTCCTGGATCTTGCTCTGTAGACCAGGCTGGCCTCGAACTCACAGAGATCCACCTGCTTCTGCCTCCCGAGTGTAGCAGAGGACTTCTTAAGCAAGAAAGCTTGACAGTACAAAGGTAAATAAACGGAGAGGAAGACTGTGCGTCACAGGGAAGCATGTGCTCCTCCAGACTAGTGACATATAACTGTCCATGTGTACTTAACTATGCATCCACATGGAAGGAATGAGCTATGAGACAGAAAAAGGGGGGGGGATGGTAGGAAGACAGAACGAAAAGGAGAAAGGAGAGAAGGAGAGGAAAGGAACAGACATGGAAAGAGGAACAAATGATAAAAAAGGTCTCTGAAGGCAAATTCAGGGAGGGAGGGAGAAAGACAGACAGACAGACACACACACACACACACACACACACACACACACACACACACACACACTGAACAAATAATTCCTAAGAGAAAATAAGAAAGGAACCCTCTGGAAGGATGCAAATCAATAAAAATGCACCACAGGCACACAGAGATAAAGAGAAAAGGGACTCCGTTGTGCTGTCACTTCTTTGTGTATGGGCACATGTGCATGCACAGGTGTGTGCAGAGGTCAGAGGTCAACACTAGATGTCTTCTTCTGTTATGTTCCACCTTACTTTATTTGTTACTGACTCATATATTGGGTTGTTTATGTTTGAGGCAGTTTCTCACAAAACCTGGTGCTTACTGATTCTACTAGACTGGCTGTCCAGCCAGCCCCAGGGATCCTCCTGTTTTTATGTCCCTAGAGGTACCTGGCTTTTTAAGACAAACAAAACATGGGTTCTAGAGCCTGAACTCAGGTACTCACACTTTACCAACGGAGTCATCTCACCATGGCTGGAGGAGAACATTCCATCCACCAGTAAGGGTGAGGGTACCACAATCCACACAGCTTGGGAAGGTCCTGAAACCCTAACTAGGCGTGGTGAGGGAATCAAGAGTGGACAGACACACAGAAACAGATACAGAAAAGCTGGGGTCATATGGGAGTGCCCTCACACTGATGAAAGAGCACCTACTACTGCCAGGGACCTGGAACCTCAGCATGTTTATTGGATACAGCACAGGGGTGGGGTCATACTCTTGGTAGGAGGTCTCTGTAGGTGAGCAGTTTCAGGCTGTGAACACCTTGGAGGAGGAAGCTGCAGTTGCTAGTTCTTGTACCCAGTGTGATCAGTTGTCCATAACATCTGTACTTGAACCTCCAAGGAAAGCTTTACCATCCCTCTGAACCTGGCCCATATGGGGGATGGCTTGGCCAATTCCCTGTGGATCCTAGGCCTTGGAGTCCATGCCCATGTCAACAGTACATATTCACTCAGGGCTGCTGGGCTCCCTACAGCGAGGGAAGAGGCATTAAGCCAGCAGGGATTTATAGAGCAGGTTCTGAAGGAAAAGGGAAAGAGAAATGTTGATGGAACCAAGGAAATGTACACCAATGACAGCTGGGCTTGGAGACCATGAATCTGAATGCCATAAACTATAAGGTTTTATGACAGCAGCTTTCAACATCAAGATTTCTGTCTGTATGGTATAGACATTTACATAAGACGTTGTTCTTTTTAATTTGAGAGATATACAACTGTATCATCTCCTAGGACATGGCCATTTTCAAATCTATAATAAATGCCAATTTTGATTTCTCCAAGGGTACAGCTAGCAGGATTTATCTCGGATGCCTCTTATGAAATAATCATGAAATATGCTATCTAAGAAATCTTGCAAATTGCACCAGCTTAACAGATGGCACAGCTCTGCCATAGAAGCAGCAATGCCCTCACCAGCTGTTAGGTTTGTTTACAAAATTTATATCACTATACAGTGGATGCTGGCAGTGAGGACAAATGAATATCAAAACCCTCCAAGTTCTACATGATATAATAGGCCATGTTTAGGAAAGTTTGGAGTAAAAGTGCTGCATTATTGTATTTTGTGTGCTGTAGAGACTTGTGGAAAAATATAATACACTTATGTTGGATATGCTTCAAAGAAGGAAAAAATAAACCCATCTAGAACATTTAAGAAGCATCTGACTGTATAAAATGGCCCTACTCTGCCTCAAACCTTGATTTTCACATTATCACCTGTGATAATAATTCACTTCTCTTGTATGATTAGCTATTCTCTTTTTCTGGTTTTTTTTTTTTTTTTTTTTTTTTTTTTTTTTTTTTTTTTTTTTTTTTGTGTGTGTGTGTGTGTGTGTGTGTGTGTGTGTTTGCATGTATGGGGTGCACATGCACTTGTGTGTACATGCATGTGGACACCCAAGGCTGTTGTTGGGAGCATGCTTCATCACGCTGTGTCTTGTTAATTGAGGCAGAATCTCCCAGTCAAAGCCAAAGCTCACTAATACGGCTACTCTCACTAGCCAGCTTTCTGTGAGGACACCCAGTCTCTGCTTTTTGAGGCTGGACTTACATAAAGATCATGACACCTACCTGGCAGTTACATGAGTTCTGGGCTTTGAAACTCTGGTCTTCAGGGTCACGTGGCAAACATGTAGCCATCTCTCCAGCTCATTAATTTTATTTTCTTCTTTCTATTATATCTGAATCTAGGAGCATGTCCTTCTCTCTCATCTCCATGTGATAAACAACTGCACATCTGTGCAACCTTGTCCGAATAATATCAATAAATGCTAACTAACTGCTGGTCAGCAGGCTGTCACTACAAAAATATTCGAGACAGTTAACTTCTAAGGACAAAAGGTTGATTTTTTTTTTTGTGTGTGTGTGTGTGTGTGTGTGTGTGCAGGCTTGGACGTTTCAGCCCATGATCAACTGTTTCTGTGTAGTTGGGTCTATGTTGAGGCAGCAGAGCATAGAAGAAGGCATGTAGAATGAAACCCCTCACCTCATAGACAGGGATGAAAATAGACAAACACAAGGAATTGGAATCCTACTGTCTGTTTCCAGGAATGCTCCCAATGGCCTTGACTCCCAGGAGACTCCCACCTCTTAAATTCTCCCATTTTCAACAGCGCTAAGCTGAAGACTAAATATTTAATAGTGATTTAACAGGTAAGTTACTGGGGGAATATCAACATCCAAAACAAAAAGACAATTATTATTACCTGCATCAAGAGCTAAGTATTGTAAATCTCCCTAATCATTTTACCCACCATAAAGTTAAGGATCATTATGTGTATTAACATACATGTATGTTGCTTCCCTAGTAGATATTGAACCCCTTCAAGGAGAGAGGAATTAAACATCATTGGTATTTTTCGGTGCTGTAAATCTCATACTTCCTATATCTTTGATAAGCAAGTTTACTGAGTAACAAAATGAATAAGAGAAAAAGAAAAAGAAGGCACAACAAGGCTTTGAATGTTTAAACTATAGTTCTCACTCATGTTTTTTTTTTTTTATGTAAGGGGAGAACTTTTGTTTATTTCACTGGAGTTCAGGGCACATGATACATATTCAGTATGTATTTGTTGACTGATTGGCTAACATGTTGATGATGGAATTTTACTCTAGAGGGTAGAGAGCTAAGGATCATATGGCTAAAAGTTCTAATTCACCCAGAACCTGTTGTGTCTTTTCTCTCCATAGACCATATCCTTGTCTTTGAGTAAGAATTTACTACAAGCTACTAGAGGAGTGATTACCAGGTATTGGTGCATTGCCCAGTGTCGCTTCTGAGCTGTGAGTAGTGACTTACTTTCTTGTTTGTCACTCTTATTCACATGTACTCTACTGCTCTGTGCTGCCCATGGCATGTAGTGACAACCTGTTATACATATTCACAATGCCTTAAAACAAGTTGTACATGAACAATGGGCCTTTTACACGAAAGCATATAACATAACTAACTTTTTGGAATTATTAATTTACAGAATGGTTAATTTCTATGAGGATAATACACACAAATTGGGAATAATCACTGCATTAGTCTGCATTAGTGAAAATGGGGAAGTTCAATGTCCAACTCAGTGATGCAAGTTGACTCATTTTTATTCATTTGTTATGGAACTCTAAGATGAAAGATGCCATAGATCTGAGAATTATTTATTGTTTAAGATGATTTCATCTATTAGGAGGCATCATTTGCAGCTGGAATATTAATTTTTTTCATGCAAAGTAACTAAGCAATTGTGTTGTTTATTATAAAGTAAAATCTGTTTTAAACAGGTCCCCCAAACCAATCTATCTCTGATTTTTGGCAAAAATACGAGCAAATTCTGATTACAGAAGCCAAAGCTCTTTGAGTGGAAAGACCAGTTGTTGAACCTTGACTGCACAGCCTTGGCATTTTCCGGCAGTGGGACAATCTGCAGGGATGAAGACATTGCTGTCTCACCTGGAGACATGCCACTGGCTGACAAGCGATGTACTAATGTCACTCAAATTTGAACCAGAGGCAACTTGATTTTCTGTGAGTCTGGCTTTTGAACATTTACAGTTCCCTTTCTATTTTCCCTGCTCTGATACCTATCAAAGATGGGAACTTGTTGGTTTTTGATGCCCAGAGGAAGGGAACATCCATATCAGACTGTCCCCTGCAATCACTTTGGACAGAGTGAAGAGTCATTAGTTCTTCTTCATAAACTTGTGGGATGATGAATCATGGATCTTTCCTGCTTCCCATTATCTGTGACTATTAGTAGAAACAATGCCCTGCAGTTTCTCAAAAAGCAACCTTTAACTGCTTTTTACAAGGTATGGCTTTCAAGAATTGTATGATGAATTACTTGAGAAAGAAAAGCATCTTTTTGCATGCTCTCTAATACTGACCAGCATATTTCATTCCTCAAAGAAGCATAGCGACATTTTAAGCATAGAAAAAATTCTGATAGCCCCCAGAGAATAAATGCTAATATAACTTAGTTCCAAATAAAGAGTTGCACTTTTAGGGATAAAGCTACATCTCCAACAAGCTGCAATAATTTCTCTACATAAATTAAAGGATCACCAGTATTCATAAAGCATCCCTAGTCTGTGAGAATCAACTATTTATTCTTCACTCTGGGACTTCAAGGGTGGTTAAGTGGTAAAACTCTAAGTCTGCAACAGAGGCAACTATATCAGCTATAGATCAAACCATAGGAATGCAATATCCATAAAAGAGCATGAAAAAGGCTAACATTCTAGGAAGCAAGTTAGAGAATATTTGTCCTGAAACTCTCTCCTGCCCAGAATCAATTCTTCATTATTAGGCTGCTTAGTGTAGTTGTCTTGTAAACATATTGGAAAACCATTAGACAACAAGCATGTGAAGAAACAGCTAACTTCATTAGCTAGCCAGTTACTATCAATCACGATTATGAGAAGATGCTATTTTACATCAATTTGTCAAAGCAATTAGAAGTTTGATAATTGCAGTTGTTGGAGAGAGGTGGATCAATACTATCTCCTGCACTGGCAGCAGGAGGGAGAAATCATGCTTCTGCCTTGGAAAATAATTTGAAGTTTTCTTGTAAAAATGAATGTGTATGTATTTTGGCATCTATCAATTTATCTTTTAGATATACATTCATGTGGTGCAATTGTTTGTCTTTGCTGCAAGGCATTTGTATAATGTTTATAGTAACATTGATGACAATTTCACAAAGAAAGGAAAAAATAATCTTCACAGGGTTGATGCTATGTTGACTTAGTGGATAAAGGCATTTACTTCACAAGATTTCAGGATATGAGTTCAATCCCTGTAACCCATGTAAAAAGCCAAATGTGGCTACTAATATTTCCATCAATACCCCTGTTGCACATCTCTAATCCAAGCATTCCTACTGGAAGATGGAGATAAAGACAGAAGAATTGCCCAGACACTGGAAGGCCAGGTAACAGTGTGGCAAAACCAAGCGAGACCTTGCTTGACAATAAGATGGAAGGAGACTTGACCTCTGATAACCTGTCCTTGAACCCTCACGTGTGCTTTGCGGTGGGTGTGCATCCCCACTCAACACATCCACCCACCCCACCCCCATCATCAATGAATAAATTTAGAAAGTTGCAAAGGGGAAATAACTGAGACTTGGGAGACGGTTCAGTTGGCAAATGCTTATTTTACAGTCATGACGACTTGAGCTTAATCTCTAGAAATCCATGTGAAAGTGCTGGGTGTGGTTGCACGTGCTTGTAATCCCAGTAATGGGCGGTAGGGCTACGTTTATTTACGGGGCTTGCTTAGATAGCCTAGCCTAGTAGATAAGTTCCAAACAACTGTCACTCTCCTCCCCTCCCTCTCACACACACCAAGCCAAATGAAACAAAAAAAAGGTAGTTGGTACCTGATAAATGATGCTTGCCTACACACACACACACACACACACACACACACACACACACAGACAGACACACACACACATGCACTTATATCCAAAGAGACACCTGCATTTGCATGTACATACATATATACACACATTTAAAATGCAAATATCTGCCACAAGAAGAATGAACAAAAATCATTCATAAATGTGACATTATACAGCAGTGAAAATGAATAAGCCATAACCCTACATAATGCAAATGAATCATAGCTATTATTGACAATCAAGAAAGTCTCCAAAGTTAGATAGAACATAATAGCCCCCCTTTAAAATACAAAAACAGCTCAGCATAAAACTATTGTTTAAGTATATGCTATATGTTATAGCACTATTATTAAAAAGCAAGATTCTTAGGTCAGTCTGCTATAGGAAAATACTATGGTTTCAGAAGCTTACAAAACATATAAATATATACTTGACAGTTCTAGAGGCTGGAAGTCTAAGATTACAGGGCCGACATGGTTGCAGCTGGCCTCCTGTGCAGGCCAACCTCTGTGTCAGAGGGCTGGTTTCTTGCTGTGTTCACACATGGGTGAGGGCACAAAGGGAAGACACACTCTCTCCTGATCTTCTAAGGGCACCAACTTCCATTCATGAGCGCTCCACTCATGATCTCAACTAATATGAAGTGTCTCTCTGGGACTCCATCTCAGAATAGCAGCACATGGTGGAGGTGGGATTTCAACATCTTGGAAAGTCCAAAACCCAAGGGAATATGGATAAAAAGGCAGGATGACGTCAAACTAGCAGGAAGATATAATGGAGAGGAATACACATCCGCCATGTAAACAGTTGCCAGTGACACCATCAAACAATTGGCAAGAAACTGGCCTCATAGATATTTATTGAAAGAAATGGATGAATAACTATCTAAAGTCTAGATAATCTGAAATAAACATGGTGGAAGGGACATGGAATCCGTACTTGCTCACCACCTATGGAAATGGGCATATGATTTTCATATGGAGAGCTTACAGACTGCTTCCAGTTCTACTCATGCACACTGTATAGAGCAATGTGGCATATGACTCTTCTAAGTCTAAACTAACTAGATGAGAATGGACAGAAATGTTCCCTCACCTGGGTGACATTTGACATTTCAGTAAAACTGCCTGCACTAAGGAATGGGTGGGGGTCAAGTAATTTCCTTCACATAACTTATACATCTTGATTCAGATGATTTAAAATTCGAGCCTTGGCTGGGTGGTGGTGGCGGCAGCGGCGGCGGCGGCGCACACCTTTAATCCCAGCACTCGGGAGGCAGAGGCAGGCGGATCTCTGTGAGTTCGAGGCCAGCCTGGGCTACAGAGTGAGATCCAGGAAAGGCACAAAACTACACAGAGAAACCCTGTCTTGAAAAACAAAACAAAACAAAAAACTTCGAGCCTCAGAGCTTGGAGTCCTAGTTCAGTAAAGTAGCTGTGTTCTTCATGAGTATGCTTCAGATCTTGTAGGTCTTCTTTGACCACTGATAAAACTCAGAGGGGTCAACATTTACACCCATAGCAGATTCACCTGGGGCTCCCAAAGTGTTAAGTTTCATGTCGTGTCTTCGTATACAGGTGTGTTGGGATGGAGTGGTTCCCATGGATACAGGTTAGACTAGGGCTCAAACATGGTATGTACTCACTCACAAGTGGATACTAGATGTAAAGCAAAGGATAACCAGACTACAACCCACAACTCCAGAGAAGCTAGCTCACAAGGAGGACCTAAAGAGGGATGCATGGATTGCCCTGGGAAGGGGAAATCGATGAGATCTCCATGAGTAAACTGGGATGAGCGGTGGGCAATGGAGGGGAGGGGATAGGGGATGAGAACATAAGGGAATAGGGTGGTCAAGCTGGAACAGGGGATGGAGTGGGAGAGTAATGAAAGAGATGCCATGATAGAGGGAGACATCGTGGGGATAGGGAGAAACCAGGTGCTAGGTAGATTTCCAGAAATCCATAAGGATGACCCCAGCTTAGACTGTTAGCAATAGTGAAGAAGATGCCTGAAGTGACTTACCCTAGTAAACAGATCGGTGAATACTCAACTGTCATGATAGGGCCTTCATCCAGTAACTGATGGAAGCAGACGCAGAGATCCATAGCAAAGCACCAGGCCAAGCTCTGGGAGTCGAGTCGAAGAGAGGGAAAAGGGATTATACAAGCAAGGGGCATCAAGATCATGATGGGACAATCTACAGAGACAACCAAAACAAACTAGAGGGAACTTAAGAACTTTGGACTGACAGCTATGGAGCCTGCATGGGACCGGACTAGACCCCCTGTATACGGGAGACAGTTGTGTAACTGGGTCTGATTGCGGGGCTCCTGGCAGTGGAATCAGGATCTGTCCCTGGTGCATGAACTGGTTTTTTGGAGTCCATTCCCTATGGCACGATGGCTTTCTAAACCTTGATGCAGCAGGGAGGGGCGTGGACCTGCCTCAACTGAATGGACCAGGCTTTGTTGACTCCCTGTGGGAAGCCTTACCGCTTTGGAGGAGGGAATGGAGGGTAGTGGGGAAAGACTGAGGGGGTGGGCAGGAGTAGGGATGAGAGGGGAAATCCGTGGTTGGTATGTAAAATGAATAAAAAAATTTCTTAAATAAAAAATAAAATAAAAATGGTAGAATTACATGTTTCTCAGAAAACTATTTCAGTAAAACATTTTTATGATTAAAAAAAACAAACCCAAAATAAAATGAAATAAATTAGCATGTTTCATGCTGAGGATGGCTCGGTTGGTAGACCGCTTACTTAGCATGTAGAATGAAGTCACAGGACCTCATAAACCAGATGTGGCAGAATACTGTCTGATGTCCCAAGACTCAGGGGGTGGGGACAGAGGAGGCAGAGACTCAAGGTCATCTGCTTTATAACAAGTTTAAATTTGACGCCAACCTAGGAAATGGGAGACCCTGTCTCAAAGAAAGAAAAACAAACTCTCTATAATATTTGAAAATCTCTTCACTAAAAACTCTGAAGCTTTGGGGGCAGCTGTGATGCCTGAGCAGCATGCGTTATTGCCAGCCCCAGAGCTGAGCAGTAAATATTTGTTGAGTGAATGCATATCCTCCCATGAGGCAATGAGGCTGCTTTAGCAATCAGATCCCTTAAATGGCATTATTTACTTGCTGAAAATGTGTTTTCCATATTGGCTAAGTTGTTTAATTTACATAGGCCCATCACCATCCTGCCCCATCATAGATCTACTGCAGAGCACACCCATTTTCTGCAGAGCACATCCATTTTCTGGTGTGTGCTTTCCTGACCTCCTTCTCACATCTAGACATGTTGAAAAGCAAAACCAGCTGTATCCATTTAGTTTTAACAGCCCTGCCCTGCCCCACCCCTACCTCTAAATGGCTATTCTTTGATTTTCAATGCAGAGTTGGCATGCCCCAGCCTGGTTTGTGATTCCATAAATGTTTTAGCTTTAGGTTATAAACAGACTCAAGTGGAGTCTTGCCTGCCTGTTTACTGGACTGTTTTAGAAACTGTTCAAACCCAAATGGCAAGGGGGTAGATGGAAACTTCATTTGTCCCAAGCTTCAGAGCCTGAAGGTGAGGGACACTGGGTTTCCCATGGGCCAAGCACTAAATGTTGCAGGTGAGCAGAAAAGACCTTGAGCCTAAACTCTCCACTTTCCCCCCTCCCCCCGGAAAATATCTATCACACTCAAATGACAGGTTGTCTGTCAAATACTGCATGAGACCCGCCTACCCAGGGAGTTGAGCAATTCTTTGCTTGTTCATGCGTTAATCCTCAGCTCAGTTAAACAGAAGCCCCGGCACACAAAATAGAAAGTACAGCAAACACGAGGCATGCCAAACATAATGGGACTTTTGCCTGCTGGACTCTGCCCTCAACCTTACCACTCCCCACTGGAAGAACGTGTTTTAAAGTCCTTTCTCTTGCCCTGGAAACTGTTACTCTTAGGACAAGAGGCTGAACTCAATCACTGTGCTAGAGCCAAGTCAGTCATTTGGAAGACTGACACATGCAGGGATTAAGCTGAAATTTTAATGTGTAATATGTGAATGAACTGGTACTTGTTGCCTGTGTCCAAAAAAGGTTGGTGCACTGAACAGATTCCAAACAGTTTAATTCACTTTGTAATTATTGATGAACCCGAATTGGATTGATTGTTGAACTGGGCTCCATGTTAGACATTGAAAGGAAAGAAAATGAATTCTCCTAAGAAGTCTGCACAGAGCTGGGAAGACGCCTTAGTGGGTAAGGTGCCTATGGTGCTAGTATGGAGACCTGAGAAAATCCCATGCGAAAAAGCCCAGAGTGGTGATGCAGGAATTCCAGTGCTGGGAAGGCAGAGGCAGGAGGATGACCAAAGCTCAGGCTGGTCAATCTAACCTAATCAATGAATCCCTGGTCAGCCAGACACTGTCTCATAAAACAAAGTGGCCAGCTCCCGAGGTAGTGTAATAGCTCAGGGCTATCCTCTGCCATTCACACACACATACATGTGAACTTGAACAAACACAAACATTAACTGGTTCACATAGGCCAATATAATGCCCATGGTATCATCAAGAAGCATCATATAACAGGCATTTAATAAATTTTGTGTCATTGTACTATCATTAAGGTTTTTTTTTTTTTTTTTTTTTTTTTTTTCAACTGCACACAACCTAGATTCAGCAGGGAAGAGGACACCTCAACTGAAGTTTGCCTTGATCAGAGTGGCCTGTGGGTGTGTCTGTGGTCGACGTTGTCCTAGTTGATGATATATATGGGAGGCCCGGCCAGGTGTGGGAAATACCATCTCCATCTCTAAGTAACTGGTCCTGGGATGTATAAGACAGCTAGCTGAGTGTGAGCCACAGAGTGAAGCAGGAGGCATTATTCTGTAGTTTCTACTTCCGTTCTTGCCTTTACTTCCCTTGATGATAGAGGAAAAGACAGATGTTCCTTGCAAGTATAAGATGAAATAAAGCCTCTGCTCTCATATTGCTTTTGGTTAGAGTGGCTATTATTGCAGCGGAATGAAAGCAAAGTGTGTTATTAATCAAATGACAAGTTTGGATTGTTTCTTTGTGTCCCCTATTACAGGAATGTCTGCATATTTCTTATTGTTCCTACCAGTAACATCAGTGTGTGTGCATTGATACCCTGAGGGTGATCCTGCCTGCAGAAAGCAGGGAAGGATGTTAAACAAAAGAATCATGTTCCAAGCACCCATGGCATTAAAAAACTAGCCAATTCAATGGCAGAAGCACTTAGATGTTTCTTGGTAAACCAGGACATGTTTGACCAGAGACATGTCCACAGTAGTCTGGACCAGGCTAACTAGTTGTCGTTTGGCTCTAGACTGGAGTAGGATAGTTCCAGCCAGGGTTACCGAGGAACAGTATTCAGCCAAAGCAGGATAGTAGTACCAGTGAATGAGTGGAAATGGCCAGCGGGAACTGCAAGAGACGCAGTGAGTAACATGTTGGCAAAGTCACCCTGGACGACAGCAGGTCCTCCAGTAGATGTTGGTTGGACACATGTGGTGCAGAGTTAATGACACTATTGGGCATAAATGAAAGACAAGAAGCCTAAGGACCAGTTAAGAAACTATTGTAGAACCCTAAGAGTATGTGATAAAGACCCCAAACAAACAGTGTTATAGAGGTCATGTTCAAAAATGTTTTGGAGATCAAAGCATCATTATTTTTGTTGTTGTTGTTGTTGTTGTATGAGCAATCAATATGAAGTTGAGAAGGAGGTGGAGGAAATGCCCAAAGAGAGCACCTTCCCAGATGTGGAATGCATCTGGACCATGCAGCTGCTGGATCCTTTCCCAATCTCCAGAGCACATGACTGGAAGCACAGAATGGAAGAATCATGCTCCATCCTTCTCATTTACCATCCCATTTGTGGATTTATTCTTCCCGTCCCTTCAACCGCAGTTTCTGCTCATCCTCAGGGGAGAAATGTCCCCATCAGTGACAGTTCTGGCCTCCACTGAACTTGAAGCTATGACTTGCGGCCAAGTGATTTTCACACGAGTGGCCCGGGACCAAAATTCTGGGCTATAATGACCCTAATGATACATAAAAGTGAGATGTGGTCAGTTCTGAAAGAGAGCTAATATCAAGTCTGGAAGATGAAGAAATTTGGTGGGGTTCAGAAGTGCGAAGATGAAAGGCCAAGGATCGGCTTTTAATCAGGCAGCGCGATTATTTGCCTTTCAAAAGGGACACAAATGATGTCAGCAGGCTACATGTTTTTATTTTGATGCATGACAATCCTCACATGATTGCTTCAGATAGAGTCTGTTGGGTGAATGAAGATGTATCTATATACAATTTAGCTATGTTTTCTTGGATATGATGGTATCATCCAATTTTTAACAATAATGCCAATAAGTAGATAAGAGATGATTGTTAATGACAAGTTTTCTACTAGCTTTTTTTTTTTTTTGCCACTTGAAAATTTGCTTTCTTGTGCACCATGTCTTTTAGAGTTGTAAAATTTTAGGAATTCAAAATATTTCTAACCCAATGATCAAAATATATCAAGTGAAGTCAGCAGAAGTTCAATAGAACCCATTTAATTGGGGACTGAAACCAATCATCTTCATCCTGTCCTGATTTCATATATTTGGACAGACAGGAAGAGTGTATCAAAACATCGACTTCATTTCAATGGTCTCCCCCCCCCCCCATAGCATCTCTCCTTTCATTCCCAGCTGAAGGGGTAATCAGACGGAACTGGTGTGATACTGGCACCAGTAAGGGTCTATGAGTAAGACCCAGAGGTCTGGGGTCACGTGACACTGGATGCCAAGCTGTATGCATGGTGGCAGCAGCATTTCTATGCTCAAGCTCATTAAGCTTTCTGGAACCCAGGTGTGTCGTTTGTGAAAGATAAGAGTAAGCGCTACCCATTGGGGGTTTGTGAAGACGAGCTAGTGCACGTGAATATGGAGCTATTTGGAAGACTGTGTGAGATGCTTATGAGAAGGCCGCTTGTTTAGTCGTGGTGGCAACATGGGGTGGTATAACAATAAGAGCAATAGCTGTGGTTAAAAGACCATTTTCAAAAAACAAGCATTCGGTCCTGACTCTCGTGCCTAGATGTGAAAAGAAACACGTATATGACTTGCTTAGGATGTGAGTTAATTAGGGAACCAAAGAGTGGCGCCGCTGATTCAAAGAGAACCTCGGCACCACATTCACGGGCTTGGAACACTAAGAACATCACTGTGGAAATAGAGGCAAGGGTCTCTTCCATCACAGAAGAAGCATGGCATATCCCCGGGATAGACTTGTATGCCGATAGACGAGGCACGGCTGTAACTGTACTGCTATTGGTTATCTATGACTTGCAGAGTTGTGACATCGTTTCCGTAGACTCGATACTAAAGAATGGAAAAGGAGAGAGCTACAGACAACTACAGACAACGTGTGTTTTCCCACTGTAGCTATGTGGTTGTGCTAGTACGTCTGGGACCCAAGGAGCATGTGTGGCATTACCATCCCCCAAAGACTTTAAATTGTAAGACACTTGGAAAAGTGCACAGTGCGTATATGACTCAATGGGTATAACTGAAAGCACACTCTCCTAGCATTAGTCAAGGCTGGATTCCAGCTCCACTCTTTATCAGAGGGTTGACCTTGCATAAAGCCTCTCTGCCTTTTGCCGTCCTTATCTATTAAACTACACATTGCATAAATGCTCCCCAAAGTTAGTTCATCTCAGTCCCATCTGGAGATGGGAACCGGTGACTGTCGATGTGAATTTTAATGCAATGTCTCCCATGGATAATCTACCCCTGGATAATTGAGGTGGGGTTACAAATGAGCAGTGTGATTTGAGTTACTGACTTAAGCAATCTCAGCAAATGACAAGTCATTAGGGTCTCCGAAACGTCACCTCTTTCCTGTGTGTGCTTAATGAAATGCTAATGTAATTTTGCTAAACATGCAGCGCTCGTCATTACGTGTGATGGATTGGAGACATGAGTTTTCAATGGTAGTAAACTGTCAGAGAAATAGTGATTAAGCTCTACAATTACGGGAACACCTACCTTTTATAGCAGACGAGTTTGGGCACGTTCAGGGTGGTATGGCCATAGATTACCTTTTATATTCAAGAGCCCCTACCCCAAGCTTATGTCAGTTAAAATGGAAGCAGGCTGGAAATGTAAGGCAAAGGGTTATGGGTTGAAAGCTTGGCTTAAAAACATTTGTGTCGCAGGAAGTTTTTCTCGAGGGATATGGGAACACACAACTCACTTTTTAAAGGGCCCGACAATAAACCAAAATATGATTCCACCAAAGTCAACTCAGGGACCTAATGACTTCATTGGGCCAGCTAACGTGCTGTGGGTTAAAGGGTTACTTACAGCACCTTGGATGACACCAAAGCAACCACACACCTCGTAGTTGATAGACACAAGAACATCCCTGGACCATAAGAGGCCGTGTGCACCTAGAGCAGAGTCACATACAGTTAACATCCATGGGAGAATGTCCATAGTCAACCAGCCTGATCTCAGAGAGATGTTGTAAGTAGTCAGAGCTGTTCTGATGGAAACAGAATATGGCCATTGCACAGATTTCTTCCATTCCATATCTCGATGAACTATGATACCTGAATGTGAGGGGTTCCTGTTGTGGTATTGTGTTCCCTAAAATATTGTGCACCCTAATAAATTTATCTGGGGTCAGAGAACAGACAGACACTAGATACAGAGCCAAAAATGGTGGCAAGAAAATGGGTCAGAGCAAGCCATAGCAGAAGCTGGGTGGTGGTGGTACACGTACACTCCTTTAATCCCAGCACTTGGGAGGCAGAGCCAGGCAGGATCTCTGTGTGTTCAAGGATACAGCCTGCATGGAGACACACGCCTTTAATCCCAGGGAGTGACGGCAGAAAGTAGAAAGATATATAAGGCGTGAAGACTAGAAACTAGAAGCATTTGGCTGGTTAAGCTTTTAGGCTTTGGAGCAACACAGTTCAGCTGAGATCCATTCTGGATGAGGACTCAGAGGCTTCCAGCCTGAGGAAACAGGATCAGCTGAGGAATTGGCGAGGTGAGGAGGCTGTGGCTTGTTCTGCTTCTCTGATCTTCCAGCATTCACCCCAATAACTGGCCTCAGGTTTGATTTTATTAATAAGAACTTTTTAAGATTCCAACTACCATTTTCCTCTGTGTAATAATCATCTGTAATAAAATTTAAATATGTATTACATTCATTTACTTATTCACTGTGTGGGGGTAGGTGGGCACGTGAGTGTGCACGTGCTCTGGTACATGTGTGAAGGTCAGAGGACAGCTGGTAGGAGTCAGCTCTCTCCTACCACCTGGGTCTTGAGGATGGAAGTGAGGTCCTCAGACTTGAAGACAGGAGCATTTCTTTACCTTCTGAGCTATCATGCTAGTCCATAAAATATAATTTTAACACATTATTGTAAAATTTAAAAAGTGGCCATTGAATAGGAAAAGTGCCATGCTTAATAGTTTATTATACTACATCTGCCGTTCAGATGAAGCCACACAGTTCCAGTGCTTTTCAAGAAGTCCTGTGGGTGATCCTGCATAATAACCACCTTTTCCTTAAAGGAGCTGCTGCCCTGAGTGTTCTCCCTATTTATTCTGTTCCCCACAAGCTCACAGACTTATCACACAGCTGTGCATCTCTGCACAGTAAAAATGTAGTCTGGACTGCTACTTTTTAAAGAGGCTAGAAAAATAAAAAGCACTGGCTTCCTTGCAGCTGGAGTTACACATGCTGAGGTACCTGATGTAGGTGCTGGGAACTGAGCTCTGATTTCCTGCAAGCACAGTAAGTGCCCTTAACTGCTGGGCCGTCTCCCCAGCCTCCAAACTGCTTTTTCTTTCATCAAAATATTCCTCTTCATTATTTCTCATAGCAGTTTGTATTGTTTTAATTTATTTCTAGGATAATGTGTCAATGAGCTATAGAGCATTTTAAGAGTCCAAACCTTCCCTCTCTTGGCACTTGATTAGTTCAATTGTTTTCCTCCGATGGTGGGATGAGATGGGGTGGCATCTGACATCTGATAGGAAGCAGGGAGTACCTTACTATCTCCATTTTTTTTTTTTTTTTTTAGATACTGATCAGCATTGATGCTTCCTGCTAAGATTCATGAATCTATTGCAGTTGTTTTGGGCTCAATATTTTAGGAGAGGGCCAATGAAAAGGCATATATAAATCACTGATCTGTTGAAACCCTATGTTATTATTATTATTATTATTATTATTATTATTATTATTATTATTATTGATGGTTGGGAATATTTGTTATTTTTTTCAACATTAACTGATTTAGTTTAACATTACTAATTTCACTCTACCTAACAATTCTATGGAGACTCTGTTATCTGAGCAATGTGGAGAGAGCTCATTCGAAGCTGCTGAAACTGTCTCTAGGTGTGGTAATATACTCTATCTCACACAGAAGATTGAGGCAGGAGGATCACAAATTATAGGTTAGCCTAGGCTACATAGCTCTAAACTAGCCTGGGCTATACATATAATGATATGATCCTAACAAAAGAAAAACAAAATCAAAAAATGATCTCCTGTGTTTGAGTTGGCCAGGAACATTCGTAACTGTCTCAACAAAATCCCTTTCCATGTACCAAATGAGGAAAATTAAATTCTGGATCAAATTCTGTAATAAAAACTTAAAGTCAAGTTTTTTTTTTTTTTTTTATTAGTGTACATTGTTCTTCTTCTTCTTCTTTTTTTTTTTAAGGCACTCATTTTGTATAAGTGGGAGACCAGCATCAACTAGACTAATATCCTTGAGAATCTTCCCAGTGAGGTAATTCTACAGTACAAAACAGAAATCTCAGAAAAGCATGCTGACATTGAGCTTTTTTAAAGGGCTTCTGTTGACTTTCATCTAATAAAGTTGCAGACAGTACTTAAGCTAAATTTACTGAGAAAAATATGAATTGTTTTTGTCATGTTCTTACATTGAAGGTATGTATTGTGTAGAAGTGATGCTCTTTTCAACTCTGAAATAGCATGACTTTAAGACAGAGGGCATCTCCATCTTGGCCTTGCTGATTGCTTGAGCTGAGTGACTCTCTCCTGAGGGTGTTTCACATACTAGAGGAGAGTTAGCTTCATCCCTTGCTTCTGCTCACAGATGCTCTTTTTTACCTTCCTCTTATGCCAAAACATGTCACTAAATGTTGTCAAATATTCCTTAGTGGTAAAAAGTCTGCTTATAACATAGATGAAGTTAGAGCCAAGAAAGAATGTGTCTGTAGGTTGAACACAAAGTCCCCAATACAGTCTTAAAATTCAGCACTGGTTTCCTTCTATAAGATGGTAGGAGAAAATGGACATAGCTATGTGTATATCTTTATATGATATTTAAGGCTGATGAATTCTTGTGAGATAGAATTTTGAATACTTGGTTTATTGCTTATACCAAATGTATTTGTTATATAAAACAGAACTTAAATGAGATAAAAATAATAATAAAATTTCTGACCAATGACCTTACCTTATATTTACAATTGATGTTCATTTTGAGATATTAATTTTTGTGTGTTTTAGTGATGTTAGCTGAAGCATCATTACAAAAACATTCAGATAGTATCAAAAATGTCTGAGATTTTTTGGAACATTGTATAATGCTTGTAGCTATACTTCTTGAATTTTCCCCCCTAAATACCCTTCTTCCTTCTAAAAACATAGTTTTTTTTTTTAATTTAAATTAAATTAAAATTTTCAGCATGGTAGGGCATGCTTCTAATGCCAGCACTTCTGGTTTATAAGGCATGAGGACTGCCACAATTTCAAGACCACATTGGGCTATGTAGCTGACTCAAAGCAGCATAGGTATATAGAGACTCTGTTTCAGAAAACAAAAACAAAAAATAATCCCCACATATTAAATTTATTTTTATCTGATATATAATATAGTAGTCAGGGTTAGCAGTCTTTAGACAGAAATTTTAAAAAGAAATTACAAAATTAATTTCTCTATATGTATGGAAAGGGTTTTTATTAGAAAGTGTATTTATTACAGGTTATGGTCCTGCTAATCCAACAATGGTTGGCTGTGAATGGAAAGTCCAAGAATTCAGTAATTGCTCAGTCCATGAGGCTGGATATCTCAGCTGGTCTTCAGTAGACACTGGAATTTGTAGAAGAATTTCTCAATGATCTTATTAAATAAAAAACACAGAACCAAATATAGGGGTGAAAGCCTTAGAGAGATCATGGAAACAGGGAAAGCCACCAGTCAACCTTACCTCACCAACTCTGCAGCTTCCAAATGCCACAACTTCCTGTCTACCCATGCCTATATGCCTTGATGTTCTGCCATCTGACTTGCTGTCTCTGTCCAGCTACATCACTTCCTCTTCCTATCCAGCTCTGTCAATTCATGTTTAACTAGCTTTGTAATTTAAGGTGTGTGCCACCACACCTGGCTCTGTTTCCAGTGTGGCCTGGAACACACAGAGATCCTGCCTGCCAAGTGATAGGATTAAGAGCATGTGCTACCACTGTTTGACTTTTGTGTTTACTTAAAATGGCTTGCTATTTTCTTGGATCTCCAGGCAAGCTTTATTTATTAAAGCACAAATAAAATATCACCACATTTCAGCATAAATAAAATATCACCATAGGAATTCCAAAGAAATAGGCTGGAACACCAGTGAAGAAATGGACTTGCTCGAGAGATGAGAGCAAGCAGGCAAAGATCAAAAGCTTCCTTCTTCCATGTCCTTGTATAAGCTCCCCACAGGATGCATGGGTCAAATTAGAGGCAGGTTTTCCCAGCTCAAAAATATGAATTAAAGATGTGTCTTCTTACCTCAAAGATCCAGATGAGAACTAGACCTTCCCACTTCAAGTTAAGCAAAACTTCCTCACAGATGTGCTCATCCACTTTTGGTTTTAGTTAATTCCAAACGTAATCAAGTCGACTACCAAGAGTAGCCATCACATATAACATTAAATTGAGGCTTACTACAGTGAGGGATGCATCTAGTCACAAGTGCTGGGGAAGCTATGGAAAGAGGACTCTTTGAGCCCAATAGTTGGAAACTATACAATCAAAATAGAAAGACCTGATCTTAAAATAAATAAAATTTTATACATAATACTCATAAATTTTTTCAACATACTTAACAAAATCAGACTTTGAAATCACCCATAATATTTTTTTATCTCATCTAATGATTAATAACTTCCTTAAAATGATCAGATAGTGAGTTGTTGTTGAAGGCAAATGACAACTTAGATTCAGTTAGTGAATGAAAATGCATCCATCTCAGTTTCCAGAGTGTCCCTGTTTTACCCACAAAGGAAAGACATCAGCTATAGAAATTTCATTCAAACCAAGATTCTGGTTTCTGAAAGGCAGCATCTTTCACATTCTAAAACTCACACACTTACTTTCTGGACAAACAAGGCAGACATTCATTCATATGTTTGTTCTAGGCTTTTCTAGTCTCAGGAAAGCCCCCTGGTGGCCAGATGAGCTTTGCATGCTTTCCTTGGTTACTTGAGTAGTGTGTGTGTGTGTGTGTGTGTGTGTGTGTGTGTGTGTGTGCGCGCGCATGCGCGCACGAGCGAGCATGCACTAAGACAGGAGAGAGAGGAGACAGGAAAGACCTTGAGGGTATTGGAAGTGAATGCTAATGTTTTTCTTTCCCCAAAGATAGAAGCATTTCTCGGTCCACTTTCTATCTTCTAGCTTATGAAGTAAGAAATCATAATAAATGAACTGTCCATCCCTTATAATGCTTTGGTTTGTTTCTGTTCTGTGAATGGAAGTTTCCCCACCACCTGCTCCCTGGAGCAAATGCTACATAGCTATTTCAGTTAAGGTAGTCTGAACTTGAAATTCTTGAAGAGAAATGTAAGCAGTCTGTTAACTTTTGCTGAAATACCTGCAGCACAGCAAACATTAATGTTATTTACGCTATACATTTACTCAAACGTGTTTGCAGAGGGCCTACCATAGACAGCCTATTCTTTTGAAGTTAGGATGAGGATAGGATGGGGAAATATGTAATTTCTCTTCAAAAAGTCCTTCCCACTTCCCATGTGAATGGCAAGATTAGCAAAATGTGAGCAACTCTGGCAAAATTCTGAATTAAAAAAAAACTCTGAACAAACCATGAAGAATGTATTAAGATATTACAGGAATAACCTATACACAATAAATCAGTCATGGACACACACACCCACAATATCTGTAGTCTGTATTCTTACCTCATGTGAGTATAAATTTTAGTGAGTGAGTGGGGTGCTTAGATATACTGCCTCATTCACTCATGAGGATGCTGGGAGAGAACTGTGGTTAACATCATCACTTGATGTCTGAGTACCGGAAGCCTGCATAACTTGCTCCAAGGAAAACAGCTCTTCATCTGCAATGGAAGGGACCTTCTGCTTCTAACCTTCAGTTAGATTTAATGTTCACACTGTAAAATCATATTGATAATTTGTTGCTATTGTGAATTGCTTTTAAATTTTGTGGTGAGTACTTAAAAACTTTAATTTTTGAATAAATGGAGGTATTTTTGGTGCCCTGCTATTTTAATACCCTAGGACTTAAAAGAGATGAAAAATCTTGAGGAGGCTGGGAATGAATACTAATGTTTTTGTTTCCCCAAAGAGAGAAGTCAAATTGGTCTCTTTAAAGTTGTTAGTCTCAACTATCATGAAGGCAGAGATGTCAGCTAAATACAGCCCAATACTTTTTAGGACATCATGAAAGTACACTCATGACATACTTGTTCTTCTTTTAACAGGCATGTTTCACTTAGTATGATGCTCTAGCCATCCCAAATACGGCAAAAAAGTTTCTTCTT
The DNA here is from genome assembly GCF_903995425.1 of Onychomys torridus. Taxonomy (NCBI): domain Eukaryota; kingdom Metazoa; phylum Chordata; class Mammalia; order Rodentia; family Cricetidae; genus Onychomys; species Onychomys torridus. Next base: position 17,170,020 of record NC_050462.1, read on the forward strand.
TACAGATGAAGCAATATGTGTGCATATGTGTGCATGTGTATATATGGTACACACATTTGTGTGTATGCACACCATATTTGGTTTATCTGTTCATCTGTGGGTAGATACTCAGATTCCTTCTGCCTATTGGTCTTTGTGAATACTTTCTGATGGATGGACAGGACTATACAAGTATCTGCTGGCAATCTTGTTTTCAGTTCAGATGGGTAATATCTAAAAGTGGAATTTCTGGATCACATGTTAATTCTGTTTGCAACATCAGAGGATGGCCCACACTGTTTTGCATAGCAACTGTACAACATCACACTCCCATTGTGAACATTCTTTTATACCTTCACCAACACTTTTTGTTGCCTTTTAAAAATGGCTGTCACCCTATCATGCCAGAGAAGATAAGGTGTGATATTACTGTGTTTTTTTCACATGTATTTTTCTGATCTTGAGCTAATTTGCATATAGCGGCTGGTTATTTGCATATCCTATTGGGAAAAGGATTATTTTGCTTTTTGAAAGAAATTTCACTGTTTTCCATAGGGGGAAAGTGTTGTAATGTTATTTGTTACAATGATCATGGATGGAGCATTCATTGTGAATATACAACTGGCCTGTAGGATATACGTCAGCCATTACTGAAAACCAGTTTGTGTTGCCAATATAAAGTCCATCATGTGTATGTAAAGCCCCCTATAGGAATGTATAAGAATGGTGAATCTTGTCACAGTAGATGTGGTGATACATTGTGTCCCCCAGTATATTGTGCACCCTAATAAAGCTTATCTGAGGACCAGAGGGAAAAGCCAGCCACCATAGTAAACATAGAAGTCAGACAATGGTAGCATACGTCTTTAATCCTATCACTTGGGAGACAGAGATGTGTCTGCATCTCTGTGAGTTCAGGGCCACACTGGGGGACAGAGTCAGGCATGGAGACTCACTCCTTTAATCCCAGCACTAATCTGGAGGTCTGGACAGACAGACAGGAAGTGATGTAACTGGACGGAGAGACGAAATGAGATGGCAGAACAGAAAGGCATAGGGGCGTGAGTATACAGGAAGTAAGTCTCTTTGGCTGAGGATTTCCAAGTGGTAAGAATGTGGTTGGCTTCTTTCTGCTTCTCTGATCTCTCAGTTTTTACCCCACTATCTGGTTCCAGGGTTTTTTATTATTATTATTATTATTAATAAGACTGTTTAGCAATTGGTTTTACAAGCAGGGATACAGTAGGAAAGGGGATACTATTTGTTAATCTAAGATGAATCTGATTGAAGACTGTGAGAGGAGAAACCCAAGATCCAGGGAAGTACAGATCTCAAGATCAGCATCAGGTTGATCACCATTTGAAATGGATGGAAAAAAAAAATCTATCCTCTTTCTGATTATAACATTTATATTCCCTGTTTTGGGAATTGAGAAAAGCTTAGAGAAACAACTTTGGAGTAGTATTTTAAGAGTGGATTAGTGTTAGGAAGAAAACAGTTTCTCCATCTCTCATTGATTTGTCTGCTACCTGGGCTATGCTTTAGGAGTAAAGTGATAGAGCTCATGATAACCTGGGACCCAAAGAGGAAAAAAGGGGGAGCAAGTCCTTAAGAGGTAAAAGCTTCATTCATTCCAAGGGCAGTCATGGGAGCCAACTCCTTTTAAAGGCAGGTTTCCAATTAATCAGTTAGGCATGATCCTTTATCCAGTTGCTCTGACCCGTTTTCATTTTCCAGGTATCTTAGACCCCCACTTTCACCCAGAGTAACTGGCCTAAAATGAGCCTCTTGTAACCATGATTTTTTTTTCTACAAATCTTTGTCCTGGGCTTGCTACAGTTTCCTGGTTGTCAAAAGCAAACAATAGTGTCTTGCTTCCGAGAGCAACTCAAGGCTGCAGAGTTACTAGTTAAATAAGGAGTATGAGTTGTTTATAGACAAGCTGCTTACCATCACCAATGTAGGGAGAGATAGGATATACAATAGCTGGGACTGGAGAGTTCTGGACACTGCCCTTACCTAAAGTGGCTAGTCATATGTGGAGGACAGGATCTGTTCACTTCCACCTGGAGTTGCTAATGGATAAGGCTCGTCTCATTAACAAACCATGGCATTCGGCAGTTTTAGAATAGCCCCATCCATTAATTTTTAGCAGACACTGAGTCTACAGAGCATTATAGGCATTAGCATGAAGTTGCTTCTCCAGTTCCATTCAGAAGGGCCAGGGATCTGGGGACACGCAATACCATAGAGGGTACATTAACCTGCCATGTCATCTACCTTCCAGGGAAGTCTCACCAAAGACCAGCTCCTCAACTGACATGTAGGAGAAACATGTGGCCTGAAGGATGTCTCAGAAAAAAAGCCAAATCAATGGCTTTGTTAATTTCACACAAATTAAATTTAGCAGAGTGTACTTGAGCAAAACCCAACATATGATTTATGTAGCACTCAGAAGTTCAGAGTGCTCCACCCAACAATGTGAACAGTCAAGTCAGCTATTATAAATGGAAAAGCAGAGTAGAGAAGTCATCTGATTGGTTTCAGCTAGTTATTTGCCTTATTTGGGCAAGGTATGATGAGATGCTTGGTTAAAACTTCCTCTTTTTGAGGAACGTATACTCCCAAGTTAGGTTGTAGCTCATTTTACAGGAACTCACACTAGTGATAAGCCTCAGCTCATGGGCTCCGATTGCTACCAGCTCCATTTAAAAAGGCGCTCTTGAGAAAGCAGAAGTAGATGTGGAAGATACAGGAGATGGGGATAGATGATGTTCTGGACCCACAAGTCACTGGTTGGTGATCTGTGGCAGAAAGGATCACCTTCTGGGTTCTTGTCTTTTTGTTCATAAGGTAAGCATCTTAACACATGGGCTTTGCACGTAGTAGGTTAGTTAAACTCTGTGAATGTTCTTATTACTTAGCATTTTGTGCTTTTAGTGACTAGCATTTCCCTTTTCCATAAGGGACAAGAACAATGACAATTTTCCTTGGCTTAGGTGTTTAGTAAAATATCAATGGAAGAATTTCCCCAAATAGGGATAAGCAAATGCAATTAGGCAATAGTCAATACCCATTGTAAAACTGAGATTAACAGTGCACACATTGGCAAAGGGAATGGATGTGAAGAAAATATTAATGTGTTCTAGCAAACTTCTTTGAAATTTTTACTTTGCCTGAATAACTGAATTGAACTTGAAATTAGATGGTTAAGATGATTAAATACAAGACAAATCATAATATAACCGAAGAGGGGGGTGCAAACAAAATAGGATTTGGTTGTGGGGGTGGTAATCTCAGGGAAAAGCTGTTATAAACTGGCAAAGGCAAAATGGACTTCACAGGGAAGAAATAATTTCTAGAAAATGGCACTTCAAAGCACAAGTTAAATTTAAAAAAAAAAGGAAAAGAAATCAGGGAACAGGATCCTAAGAGATGGCTGTGTGGGTACAGGAACCTGTCCCCAATCCCAAAGGCTGAAGTTCCATGTCCCCAGACTCACAAGATAGAGATCTGGCTTTGACAAACCCCCCCCCCCCCCATCTCTGCTCCATGGCCTAGATGTGCATATCCAGTTCCTATACACACAAATAAATAAATAATAAATAAATGGAATATCGAAAAGGCAGCTGGGGCAGAGTGGAGACAATATGAAGAGCCCAGCTATGATGGGGTGTCACTGAAAGATTTGATGTGAGGGGCAGCAGACCACTTTCCAGGGACTCCAGAGTCCTGCTCCCCAAATGGTCCTGCCCTTGCTTTGGTGCCCTGTTCCATTGTCTTAACATGCAAAATAATTTTGGAAAAAAGGACATTATTATTATTATTATTGTTGTTGTTGTTGTTGTTGTTTTACATGGAGTCTGAAAAATTATGTAGCTGGTCTTGATTGCATTAATTTTACTGATAAATAAAACAAATCTCAAAATCTTGTAAGATCTTATGAATGTCAGAATAAAGAATCTAAATTTTGTTAGGTCTGGAAATGAGGATAGCTTTGAACCAAAGGATAACATAACTGGGGTTATGTGGCTATTTGTGAACCAAATTACACGTTTGTTGGGTAAGAAAACTTATTTTGCAAGGGATGGCCCCCGTTGTGCCAGCTATTACAGTATAATTAATATTCATTTCATGACAAAGTTGTAGCAGTTTAGATATAAATTATTTGGTCACTGCTATACTTAGGGTCTTGAATGTCCACAAGAGTTTAGAGTGACAGTATTGGAGGTGTTGGAATCTTTATGAAGTGAGGTCTAGGTGGGGCTTAAGTAGAGTCTAGGTGGGTTTCAGTGGGTCTAGGTGGGTCTAGATGGGTTTAGGTGGGGTCTAGATGGGGTCTAGGTGGAGTTTAGGTGAGTCTAGGTAGGTCTAGATGTGTCTAGGTTGGTCTTGATTGATCTAGGTGGGATCTAGGTGGGTCTAATTTGGTCTAGGTGGGATCTAGGTGGATCTAGATAGGTCTAGGTAGGGTCTAGGTGGGGGTCTGGGTGGGTCTAGGTGGGATTTAGATGGGTCTAGATGGAACTAGGTGGTGTCAAGGTGGGTTTAGGTGGGGTCTAGGTATGGTCTATGTGGGACATAGGTGGAGCCTCGGTGGGGCTTAGGTGGGTCTATGTAGGGCCTAGATGGCATTTAGGTGGGTGTATATAGCATAAATTCTAATTGGTCTTAATAAAAACCCAGAGACAGACATGGGGGTAAAAGCTGAAAGATCAGAGAGACAAAGGAACAAGCCACAGCCTCTTCTCACTTAACCAATTTCTCAGATGAAAAGGAAGTGAGCTTCTGTCTCCTCCCTCCTTATATTTCTAGCTCTGCCCAGTCATATCACTTCCTGTCTCCACTTCCCTAGGGCTAGGATTGAAGGTGTGAGATCCCAAGTGCTGGGATCACAGGTGTGTTCCACCACTGCCTAGCTCTGTTTCTCTTTTAGACTGGAGCACTCTTGTGTAGCCCAGGGTGTCCTTGAACTCACAGAGATCGGTCTGCCTCTGCCTCTGCCTCCTGAGTGCTGGGACTAAAGGTGTGAGCCACCACTGCCTGGCCTCTATGGCTTACTAGTGGCTGGCTTTGCCCTCTGATTTTCAGGCAAGCTTTATTTGTTATATCATAAACGAAATATCACCACAGGTCTTGATGGGGACTAGATGGGTCTAGTGGGGTCTTTAGGTTATTGAATGTATGCCTTTGAAGTGGACTAGGGAACATCACATACGTTTTAATTTTTATTTTCTGGCTGTGAGATAAGTGATTTTCCATTTTTCTTTCCTTTTCTATCTCTATCTGTCTATCTATCTATCTATCTATCTATCTATCTATCTATCTATCTATCATCTATCTTCATCTGCTTATAACAGTTTCATTGTGATATAGCTCAAATACTATAAAACTTACCACTTTAAACTGTGTCAGTCAATTCTTGCTAGTGCAAGCTCTACACTATTCAATTTAGAAAATATTTGCATTACCTCCCCAAAGAATCACTGTGCTACTTCTCAGAGGTCTGTGTGGGTTCTTCTGCCAAAGGCTCTCACCACAACGTGCTTTTTCATCCCAGGCTTGGTAGTAATAAGACCAATGGATCTTTGAAGTCCCAAACCAGAGCCAAAGTAAACGTTTTCTCTTGATAAGTTGATTTTCACAGGTATTCGTCGTAATGAATGAAAGCTGACTGCCTATCACCTTATTTATATTAATAATTAAGGCAAATTTAGCTCTCCCTTTAAATGAGGATTGTGGACCTAGGATCTAGAGAACCAAGAAGAAAGAAAAATGTCAGAAATGATATGACTCTGCATCTCAGTTGTCCTTTTCACATAAAAAGAATTCTGCAGATATTTAGGTGCTGGCACTTAAGCTTCCAAAATTTATTTGTTGCTTGAGAAATTTCTAAGGTGATAAAGCAATTCTGAATTGAGTGTGCTCTTAGCGCCATGTGGACTTTATTAACTACTAGACATTTGGGGAGGCATACATACATATTTGAATAAGATGTTAGTTCCCTGTCTGAAGTCTCTGTGCACTGTCACATTTTAGATTGTGAGAATTGCAGTCCTCCCTCACAACAAAGAATGAATCGCCTGGAAAAGCAGAACTATTGATTTTTAGGTGCATCTCCAAGTCTTTAGCTTGACATGCAACATGTTATACAAGTCTACATGGAGGCTAAGAGGAAGTCTGTATATTATGGTTTGCAAAATTCACCCAGAGATGGCTGACAGCCCACTTTAGGAATAAGTCATAGGGTATATGAATGTAGAAGACACAGGATAGAGACATGGAGACAACATGTGTGTGCATGTGAAGGGTGCAGTGTAGAGTGAGTAGATGTGGCTTTTGGCTCCTATATAATCTCATTTTTATACAAGAAATACCTGCATTTATGTAACTTATGCAGTGAGTGTCCATGTAATGTGTCCTATGACATATAATGGAAATTCATTAATATGATAGAAAGTAGATGATAGAGTTACTGTTTTGACTCTACAGTGTACCAGTGTTTTAATAATATTAGTGGTCCCTTATTTTTTTTCTATATAAAATGAGACTATGGATGCTATTCTTCCAGCTCTCACAAGGGCTAAATCCAGCACAGTGTGTAAAATGTTTTAAAACTCAAACTTCAGCATAGAGCAGAGTCCCTTAGAAGGCTTAGTTAACACAGTTGGGACCCAGTCGCCATAGTTTCCATGGAATTTGCAACTCACTCCATGAGGCTTTTGCTGCCCTTCCTGCAGGGACCACATGTTGAAAACCACTGCTCATAGCAAAAGTCGTGGTAAAGTTAAAAAGGATAACTCCCATCTACCTATAAGATAAGTTTCTGTGTGGAGCCGAACACCCTTAAATCAAAGACATAGACAAGGAGGAATTGAAGAACAGCATGCAAGTGAATATTTTCCTAGCAAAAGGAAGGCTTGGCTTTGTGAAGAAAATAATAAAATTGCTATGAAGTCAGCCATTAGCTTCACACAAACTGAAGCCAAGAATTATATTTCAAGCTTAATTTCAACTTTATAATGATTTTTTTAATTACTGTATGAGGCTGAACGTGGAGATACAGCAGTGTGAAATTAATACTGACAACACAGGGCTTGCCTGGGCTCTGCAGATTAAACAGCATTTTACCCATCAATAAAGGAATGAGGAAATAAAATTAAAAAGTGATAGTGAATGGAATTACTTATTGGAAGCCAGTGATTATGTCAAGCTGTCACTCACACCGACGGATTAAGCGCAGAAAGACAACCAGATACGTGGCAAACCACGCTCCCAAGCCTCTATCCATCTAGTCCACTCGCTTGGCAACAATGGAAATCTGAAATCAACTTGGTCATGGCAGATTTGGGCTACATGTTTAGCATTTCATAGTCTGAGCATTTTGAGGAAGAGAAATGAAAAGGACCTTGGAGGTCATGTGAGATTAGATTTCACTTTCTGAGGCATTATGCTGAATTATTCAATCAGAAGGGGTTTCTGTCAGAAGGGGTTTCTCTCCTCTTTCTAAAGAGAAGTCATGGCTGACAATAGAGAGGAAAGGGATGTTAAACTGTACACATAACTCATATGGAACATAGAAATTACCTTAGAACGTTTAAAGTAGTTCTTTGTGCTTTTGGATAGGCAGCGTTCAGTTTAGAGATTTTTGTGTTTTTCTTTTGCTTTCCTTAACCCTTTTCCTTTTCCTTCTCCACACTTTACCACTTTTCTTTATAATCTAGACTGGGAAATTACTTGGAAGTGTCATTATGGAGCAAGGATACTATAACAAGTCTTGGCTGTAGGAGAAATAATGTGAAACTCTTCTTGCGTAGGAATCAGGGAGTCATGGAGTAGTAAAGTTAATCTGCACTTCTATTTACTTTCCTGTTTCAGAGACAGGCTTTCACAATGTAGCCCAACCTAGATTTGAACTCACCATCTTCCTGCCTCAGCCTCCCAAGTGCTGGGATTACTGATATGCACTACTATATGCAGCCAAATTCTCCCACTTCTTTACCAAATTGTGGCCGAGCCAGAGTCTCTCATCACCCTCCATTGCATTTTTATTGCTATGATGGTAAAAGTCATTTTAAAAGTCAGTATTAGCTGGGTGGAAGTGGCACATGCCTTTAGTCCCAGCACTTGGGAGGCAGAGGCAGGTGGATCTCTGTGAGTTTGAGGCCAGCCTGGTCTACAGAGCAAGATCCAGAACAGACACAGACAGGGTTTGTCTTAGAAAACCAAAAAAAAAAAAAAATATTAACAATTTCATGCAGAGATACACAGGATAAGCAAGGACACCTATTTAGTATGTACTGGTCCTTTTTTTGAATAATGAGGGGATCCAACACTAATTCAGGATGTGTTACGGTTGGAATGTGAAATCTCCTTCACAGACTCGGGCACTGGGGTGTGGTTGTCAGCTGATGGCTTCTGGGTGTGATTGGCTCAGTTTTCATTGGTGGAGTCTTTAGATTGTTGTAGATTCTTAAAGGGGAAGGCTATGGGACTTTGTTGGAGGAAATGGGCCAACAGAGCCACCATCCCTGTTCCTTCCTTGTTCTTTCTCTTTGGCTACCCTGAACAGGCTACTCAGCCACACCCTTCCACCTCCAGGCTGTTCTATCTCACCTTAAATCCAAGGCACTGGTGCTGGGCTGCTTGATCACGGACAGAAAATTCTGATGCGTGAAATAAGATGAACCATTTCATTTAGGCTATTTCTCCATGTAATTGTTACAGCAATGGAAAAAAACCTGACTGATACAGGATAATAATTTGCTCACAAAGCATCAAAGTGGGTGCAATCTGACTCTTGAACAGGAAAGAGAAAAAGATTCTGGAATCAGGACCCCAAACACTCAACTAATCATTAATTGTGACTTAAGAAATAACTTACGTGTCCATGTTGAGCAACAGGCAAGATCCATCCCCCCCCCCCCTGCCCCCTTTGGATAATGGAATCAACCTACCAACTTTCTAGCCATTGATAGCATAGTAGCTGGGTCTGAAAACCCAGAATCTAAAGATCTTAGAATCTAGACCACTGGTTTTCAAGCTGTGGGTCACCTCTTTAGGTGGTCGAATGAATCTTCCACATTGGTCACCTAAGACCACTAGAAAACACATTACAATTCATAACAGTAGCAAAATTACAGTTATGAAGTAGCAACGAAAATAATTTTATAGTTGGTGGTCATCACAACAGGAGGAACTGTATTAGAGGGTCGCAGCATCGGGAAGGTTGAGAACCACTGGTCTAGACGGATGACAGCTCTCCCCTAGGTTGGAATCCCCTGAGGAAGAAGCAGTGTAGTAACTGGAGTACTTCCTTTTCCTTTGGTGCTGCAAAATTCTTCCTGGAAATTTAGGGAAGTCCTGGTGGAGTTGCCATGTGTTACCAGGGAAAACAGGGTCCCTTTTGGGGGTTCTTAGTTTAATGAATAAAAGAATTTAAGAATGGACTCAAATAGGAGCTTGAGGACAATTTTATTAGAGTTTAAGAAAACAGCCCTAGGGTAGGCAAGCTGTAATTCTGGAAGCTGACTGGAGGAGGAAAAGGAAAACAAATCAAAAAATTAAAAATCAAGGACACGCCATGTGAGTGAAGTCAGCATGGAGATCTGACACAGGGCAGCAGGTAGCTGCATGGTGAGGAAGGGAGCTTTACAGAAAGAATGAAGTCCCTAAACATCAGGGAAAGCAAGCTTAGAAAAAGAGGAAAGAAGTAAAGGAATAGCTATGTGTTTCTGAAATATCCAGAAAGGCATGCAAACCCAGGAAGCTGCATGGCTATACCCTGGAAGAGGCTGAGCCAGGGATAGCAGGGATTCTGGGAAGGGGAAGTCCTGTTATCTCAAGATGAGCTTGCCTTCCTGAGGGATGGTACAGGGATTCAGTAGGTGCACTCCACCATGCCTGGAAGGAAGGAGCTGCCGCCTATGAGGACCTCTTTCTTGTTCACTCTTTCTTTGTAGGATATCTAACTCATTATTAACTATGATGTTTTTAGTTGTCTCAAAATTATTTTAAAACAGTAGTTAGTACAGTGTTAGGGGATTCAGTGAGATCCAGGACAAAGAGCAATCAGATGAAACAAACCAAATGGTAAATACTTCAAAAACAGTAACAGTAATTTTCATTCAGAGCCAAAGGAATTCAATTGATAAAGTACTCCCTTGAAGGTATTCCTTAAGATTCAATTAGTAAATATTTTCATGGCATCAGTTCAAGAGATCATGATTACTTTTTAAGTTAAACAATAATCACAGGGAGAAACAAGTGCTCCATTCTTCTTTATTCATAGGAAGAGCCCTGAATGAGAGAGAGAAATACGTGTATTGAGTGTACATATTGGCCCAATGTAAGAGCTATCATGTGTATTTTTGAAATGATATAATCTTGTATGTCTTCAGGCCGTGCTTTGTGAAATAGTCTCCATTGTCTATCCATGAGAGTTTCCAGGACCAAAATGTAAGACCCTTCAAACAGGATTTATAAGATTCTGAGATATTAAGATAATGCAGTGCTGTTAAATGTGGAGCCCAAGCCCAGACTCTCCAAAATTCTGAACGGAAGTGTCCCTACATCTTAACGGCATATTCTTTAGTTGACTTGGCCATACCATCTAGTGAGGGTAAAGGAAGCTCAGCTCACACTTGTGTTCTTGGCTCATCATAGTTAATTAAGTACTCGTGAGGAGTTAGATATTGATAGCCACTATCACCTCTTGGTGCAAACACCCTACCAGATGCATTAAAGGTAGATTTTTATATTAAATATTTTTCCAGAGGGAAAGGGAAAAAAATTGAGAGCCTGCATCATGAAAATTGAGAAGACATCTGTCACAGTGGCCAAACCTCCAGTCGGCTGAATAATGATTATGAATCTATTACTGTTGATATATTACACAAAGCTGTGGGAATAGCGAGCTTTGCAAATTACACAGAGGGCAATCAAGAGCCTGCGGCAATCGCCGCTGGCTCTCACACCTGCTGCACACCTCCCATGGGAAGATACACAGCTCCAAGCCTGGTGTAACTGACAAGTCAGAAGGCATTTCCTTCCACCTTTAGTTTGGCTTTCAGATCACGAAATAACCCATTGATTTGGCCAATCTCACGACGAGGAGACGGAAATCATGGACGAAGCCCTGCCATCCCCGCCATCCTCGGCATCCTTTCCTCATGTCTATAGCCAGATGGGAAAAATCGGATACTTGCTCTCTCTCTCTCTTCTTAGTCTTCCTCTGCAACACAAACCATGCACATTAAACACTTTCTGAAAACTCACAGGGTGTCCAATTTGCTTCAAAGAAAGGAAAGAGAGTGAGTGAGAAAAGCATGGAAGGTTTCATTGGAAGCTTGAATGAAGTTTTGAATAGAAAATTCTCTCTCTCTCTCTCTCTCTCTATTTCTGTGTTCGTGTGTGTATGTGTGTGTGTGTGTGTGTGTGTGTGATGCTTGTGATGCAGGCCCTGCATATACATGTCTATGGAGGTTAAAGGTTAACATCGGTTACTTTCCTTAGTCATTTTCTGTCTTATATATTAAAGCAGAGTCTCTAATTTGAACCCAGAGCCCACAAATTTGTCTATACCACTTAATCAGCTTGCCTTGGGGATCCTCTGCTGGGATGACAGGTGGTCTGCTATAGACTTATAGAAGTCCTGAGGATTTGAACTCAGGTTCTACATATGCATGGTAAGTGCTTTTCCCAGTGGTTAGTCACTGCTCTAGATCCTGAAACCGTTTTTATTTTCATTGAAAATACTTTTTGAGACAGGGTTTCTCTGTGTAGTTTTGGTGCTTATCCTGGGTCTGGCTCTGTAGACCAGGCTGGCCTCGAACTCACAGAGATCCACCTGCCTCTGCCTCCCAAGTGCTGGGATTAAAGTCATGTACCATCACCACCTGGCAAAATATTTTTTTTTTTAATTTTATGTATATGTGTATGTGCCTGAGTGTATGCATAAGAGGGAGTCAGAGCCTCTAGAACTACAATTACTGGCTCTTCTAAGCAATGCAATGTGGGTGCTAGGAACTAAACCCAGATCCTCAGCAAGAGCAGCAAACAGTCTTAACCACTAAACCATCTTTCCAGCCCCCTACCCATTGTTTTAAATTATGAAAGTAGAAATGTGAGTCCAATTGTGGACTCAGACTCTCCTTAACAAAAACCGTGAGCTGCTCAGTGTGGATTGTAACAGCTAGGAGGTCTGCACTGACTAGGAACCAAATGCCCAATTTCCCACATGTTGTAGATAACCTGTTGCCTCTCTTTGGAAAACACAGTTGTTAACACTGAACAGAAATTAAAGTAATGAACTGGGGGGCCTGTGGCCTCAGTCCCGGTTGCATTTGATGTATCAGAAAGTGAGGACTGCTATCCTTTTATCTTGGATATCTTCTTTGCATCACTTTGAAAACGGCATCCTCTATTCCTTAAGGTATGACATTATCTGCTGTCCATTTGCATCAATACGCACATTTGCTGTGACTGACCTATGAACTACTTTCTAGGTCTGTGGAGTGTACTACAGGTCAAACCCCCACGTGATTCCTTTGGTAAGCTGTGTATGATTGCTTCCTCAGAGGTAGTGAGTTGGTTCTTAGTGAGTCCTCAGCGTGCTGTAGCCACACAGGTGCATACTGTGTTTTCATTGAGCCCGACACCAGCAGACGCAGGAGGTCACACCTGAGGTCACAGCTCTGATCCCAGCAGTCTTTGCAGCAGGCAGCTTACACCGTCCTTCTGTGACTATGCTTGTTCTGGTATTTTTCGGTCCCATTCAGTTCCTCCACTTCTTTCATAAATTTGTTTACGGAATATTCCTGACACTAATTAAGCTGCAGTTCACATGCCATTGCTACACACATAAACACATACAAATGTAATATGAAAGATCATGTTCTCATGATGAGGCCAGCCAAAGCTAGAATAATGAAGCCGAGAGAGAATCCCTGTTCAAAATTATATCATGGAACATTTGCAAATGCTTTGTTGGGGAATTTCAGGGGAACACTAACAGGGCCACGGTGGCATACTTCAATCAGGGATGTCACGATGATTACTCAGGAAAGCTGCAGGCAGGAGAGACAGCAGGAGTTTTCAGTATTTATCTTGGGCTACCTTGTGGAGGTAGATCCGCACCCCTAGGGATCTGGCTTCACAGAGCCTGTATGGGTCTGTGCTAGGCCCTCTGCATATATGTTATAGTTGTTCAGGGTTGGGGTTTTTGTGGGACTTCTAACAGTGGGAGTGGGGGTGTCTTCTCTGACTCTTTTGACTGCTCTTGGGACCCCTTTCTTTTTCCTGGGTTGCTTTGTCCAGGTTTGGTATGACTGTTTGTGCCTAGTCTTTTTGTAACTTGTTATACCACATTCAGTTGATATCTCTGGAAGGCTTGCTCTTTTCTGAAGGGAAATGAAGGAGAAGTGGATTTGAGGGAGAAGGGAGGTGGAGGGAGGGGAAACTGTGGTCAGGATGTAATGTATGAGAGAAGAATGGAAAAAAAAAATCTGTTCTCTCAGAGAGGAGAAGCATGCGTCAGGTGGTGGTCCTCTGATGTCTCAGCACCTGCTTCATCAGGCAGCTGATGTGTAACTTGGCCTTCTAGAGGTGTTTCATCCAGCATCTGCCGTGAGTCTGGACTCAGCCTTGTTTTTCACTGTATTAAATGAGGCTAGGTTTTGTCATTACTGTTGTTCAAACCTTTGCTCTGAAGGTTTGGTAGACAGACATGCTGAAAGGAACAGAGGAAAAACCAACATTCACTAATGTGTGCAGAAGAATCATACAAAACATGGCACTCAAAGGGGGAAGATGGTTGAAGCTTAAATTTCTCTTTATAGTGGAATGGAAAGGGGATGAATGTTGGGACTATAGGCAATCTTAGAGTGGAGAAAATAGTTTTTTAAGGGCAATAAATCAGCTCAAAGAACAAGGTGCTGGGACAGAATTCCTATGTGCGGTGTTCAGATTTCTGTCTGTTTGTGATGTGAATCTGGTCTTCCGTGGTTATGGCCAGTTACATAAGAAGACAAAAGGTATCTGTGTTCTTTGGAGATTCTGACTTTACATTAATAAACCAGCTTTGGAGAAGGAACAATCTCTTCCCTATATCTTCTGCTCTCAGTCTGAAGTCTAAGGCAGCATGTTTTGGTGGCTTCATTTTCTAAGCCTGTGTACTGTTTCAGAGCTGTACGCTATGAGTTAGTTTAACTCAAGTGTCCGAAAGCTTTCAATATTGTGTATGGACGTGCTTTCTAATTGCTCTCCAGAAGACCAGACAATTTGGCCAGATGCACTCAGAAGTTATGATACACTACAGACCACTCACTGTGTATGAGGCTGGAGGATGTCCACTATCTAGAGGATAAGTAAGTCCCTTTGCAAAGCTCCACACACAGTTAGTTCTGGATGCAGCTGCCTGAGATGTTACCTGGCTGGAGACCATTGCTTCATGTCGATATGAAGAGGTGCTCCCATGTGACTGGTTAAGTCAAAAGACAGGAAGGCCTCACAAATGCCCACTGTTGCCAGATCCCCTTACTCTGTCCCCCAGAAATTTAGGATCTGAATGGGGAGAATACTATATGTTCTTTGTGTTTGGAATAGCAAGCCAGGATGAAGGCTGTGAAGGATCACAGCCTCTAGAAATCAGGGGGAGATGAAGAGGACTGTATCTGTGATGCAGAAGCCATCCTTAGTGACTCTTAAGTAACGTCTTCATCTTACTTCCTCCACAAGCCTGGCCCTCATCCCGTTTTAGTTCTCTGTGATTCCACGAAACCCTTCTGCTGTTTTTGTGGGTCATTATCACAAGTCCATAATTCTGAACTTTTACCAATGCACCTGAGCATTTGGCTCGTTCCTTCAATCCATGGCCATTTCCATGCTCAGTTCATTCCAAATTCACATGCGCTAAGGCAAGTCACCCACAGGATCTAGTCAGTAAATGGAACAGTGACCTCACTGAGAATCTTCAAGACTGAAATGAATTAATATAAATGAAACCTGAGCGATAGCACCTGACACACCCAGAAAGAAACCAAGTATACTTACATTTATGTTATGAATATTTATTTACATCTACTTTATTAATTACAGTCTTTATATGATAAAAATCCTATTTGGAAAACCCTGTTTTAGATGCACTCATATCTCTGAAATGGAATTTTAATCAGCATTTCCAAACATTGCAGAGACATACTCATTTATTAATCATAGCACTCATTTTCTTCAAGAAACAAGTTAGTGATCATTTCCTATGCTCATGCCTGTTTCTGTGTGTATAAAGATTTAGCTACTATCTAGAACAAATCTAATTTATGCTGCTCCCTTTAGTATTTTAACTAATAAGATGCTTTCTCTTGATTTACATTTTTCTTCATTAATCATATCAAAATAATAGATATTCTTTGAAGATAATTCCATACTGTACAGGTAGATGTTAACATTTGTGTAAGAAGAAGAGGGATATGAAGGTGAGCACTTTTTAGGTTTTATAATTCCACAGGTGATTAGGTTATTAAGAAGATGGACAGAATCCCATTGCAATAGTTACATGTACCTTCATCTTTTTCTTTCTCTAAAGAGAGGGTTCTTTGATGCTCTTGAGTATTTGTTCCAACTAGCCCACTGAGTATTTGAAGCTTATTCAAAGGCCACCGTTTTGGGGCAAGACTTCACTCACCCAGCCCATGTGGGCTAAAATACAAAGGAATGTAAACACTTCCAAGTCATAGCTGTGAGGGCCAGGGTTTCCAGACTGTCTTTCTCATGTTCTAGCTTTGGAGAGTTCTGTTTGGAAACGTGAGCCATCCTCCAGAGGGCTTGAGGAGCAAGAGAAGCCACTGCCCTCTACAACACAGCAGAAACCTGGCACACGCAGGCACCAGGCGGCAACTTTCTCAAGTGTTCTCTTAGACGCCTTTGAGGAGATCATGGAAGTCAACACCCTACCCCTCTGGCTTCAGTAAGAGAGCTAAGAAGCTTAAGCTGTTTGAGGGAAAACAGGCTTTAGAATATTACATCAGCTGCTTTTACCCTTTGTGAGCTGCCATATTAGACCTTGCTCAGACATGCTCTACTGTGAGAGCGTTCAACACTCACTCTTACATTTTCTATCCCATTATGTCTTTGCTTTTCCTTCTGACTGATTTCAGCTTTGGCAGGTGTGGTGGTTTGAAAGGGAATGGCATTCTTGGGAGGAATGGCTCTGTTGGAGTAGGTGTGGTCTTGTTGGAGGAAGTGTGTCACTGTAGAGGTGAGTTTGAGTTCTCATATATGCTCAAGCCACACGCAGTACCTTAGTTCACTTCCTGTTGCCTGCGCAAGATGTAGGACTCTCAGCTACTTCTCCAGCTCTGTGTCTGCCTGCATGCCATCATGTCCCACAATGATCACAATGGACTGAACCTTTGAACTGCAAGCAAACCACCCCAATTAAATGTTTCCCATTATAAGAGTGGCCATGGTCTGTTGTTGGCTGTTTTTGCTCTTTTGGGGGACTCACCACTCAGTTCCCAAATAAATCACACATGGAGACTTATTATTTCTCATGAATGCCTGACCTTAGCTAGGCTTGTTACTTGCCAGATTTTTTTTAACTTAAATTATCCCATCTACCGTTTGCCTCTGAGCTTTGTCCTTTCTCTTACTTCTGTATATCTTACTTTCACTCTTACTCCATGGCTGGCTGGGTGTCTGGGTGTCCAGGTGGCTGGGCCCTAGCATCCTCCTCTCCTTGTTCTCTTGCTCTTTCTTCTTTTCCTCCCAGATTTCTCCTTCTATATATCCTCTCTGCCTGCCAGCCCCAACTATCCTTTCCCCTGCCTCACTATTGGCCATCCAGCTCTTAATTAGACCATCAGGTGTTTTAGACAGGCACAGTAACACAGCTTCACACAGTTAAACAAATGCAACATAAAAGAATGCAACACATTTTTGCATCATTAAGCAAATATTCCACAGCATAAACAAATAATGTTTAATAATGGAGATCATGGTGTCTTTTCACAGCAGTAGAAACCCTAACTAAGACAGCAGATAAAAAAATCTTCATGCAATAAAGATTTTGTAATATATTCTCTACTTTGGGAAGTATAATAATAGCCAATGAAACTAACATCCATGTAATTTTTAAAAATCAGTTCTATTATTCTAGCTTAATAATAATATGACTTAAGTAATTTTAATTACAAAATTTGTGTAATCAGAAGATGATATTTTCCCTACATACTTGGAATCACATTTAAAGGTTGTTTAAGACAGTATGAGCCTGGGTTGGGCACTTATGTTTAGCCCTCACCCATGAATTCTTCATCCCACTTGGCTAAACAAACAAAAAAGGGTACCTCATAAAATTCTTAAGCTAGTCCAAGGAGCTAGTACCACTGACCTTCATTGCTTTCATTTCTAATTGTTTGAAACTCCAGTAAGTCATAATTCCAAATGACAGTATTTGATCTGCATGTAAAGGAAGGACTGTTTACTAGCAGTATGGATATTAATTTGAAAATAAACTGTCCTCAACTTACAATTGTTCAACTTATAATTTTTTTTTGAATTTAGAATGGTATAAATAAGATGTATGTTCAGGAGAAATCCTTTGAACTTTCAATGTTGGTTCTTTCTCAGGCTTATGATATCTATCACATAGGCACTCAGTGGCAGTAGCCAGAGGATTTCTGTCACCACATGGTCATGATATAGATGTCTAATGCTCTCCAGCAAACTCTCCTGCTATCCATATTCTTTGATAGAATAGATGCATTACATACACTTTTGACACTACAAATTTCTGAGGTGAGGGTGGGGGTTTTGGGACATAGTCCCACTGTGCCTCAATGAGCATCTGCATATTAACTGCTTCTAGCAGACTCAATCATTTCCAGAGTTTATCACTGGCTCCTTTATCCTTGAGTAACTGGCAATGATTTCAACAGAAACAGGAATAAATAATGGAAGATAAGTCATCTTTCCTGGGAAATGCTCATCTCTCTTGCAAGATTCTTGGGGGGAATTTTGAAGTCTTTCTGTACCTTTATATCTTATGGAGCTGTCTAAAGGGCCATACCTTTTAAATGGTGGCAATAGATTTGCACTGACAGTTTGTGTGAATTGATTTTCTGGCACTAGATAACCCTAATATACCAGGGAAGTCATACACCAAGCACAATGTTTTCTGTGGGCAGGACCCCCGTCACAATGAAAGAGACTTGCTCTAGATGTCTAAGCAGTTATGAATTAGGATCACGATCAATGAATGTTTTAATGGCTGAAATAAGTCCATTTTAAAAAGTGTTTAGACTCTAATTTATTTATGATTGTGATAAAATAAATTTCCCATCATAGAGTTTAGATGATTGATCTAATATCAGTGTACCGATAGTTATTGCAATAACTCTATGCATATTGCAAGTTACCGTTCTATTTCTCATCTTGGGATGGCACCCAGGATACTTTGGTACCAGGAACATAAAAGGAATACAGCAGCTGCACTGAGACCTGTGGTGTCATTCTCCTGTCAACAACATCATACAGTGACATTTCCTACTAAAATTAAAGTTTACTCAAAGTCAGCTAGAGCTGTACAAGGCCTTGGAGAGTCAGCTGTTATCAGTCAGTCAATGAGACAGACCAACAAAATGAACAAGGATGGGGAGAGAGGCAGAAGAATTAGGAGGTGGGCATCAAGCACTGAGCCAGCATGAGTGAAAAGTGGATCTTCAAGCCTTGGCTTTATCTGAAGTGGTACTGTAGAAATGTCTCCTCTGTAACTGTAAGGGTATTCACATGTGAAGCACTTAGATGAGGTCTCATGTAGGACAGAGACTCTGTCAGCAGCATCCTGGGTCACAGGTTAGCCCATCAGTCAACGGTGGCCATAAATGATCTAAATTCCATAGACGGCAGGAAAGCTGACATGTCCCATTGCCTAGTGACTGCATGGCCACCATAATGCTGTAGTGCAATGAATTACTTTCATGTTCATGGTGAAGTTGTGGTAAACAGGCTTATTATGCTGCCAGGCATGTGAATGCCTAGCTCCTACTGGTGCATATACAATATACAATACTTGAAAGTTTTGTAACATTACTAGCTTGGGTATTTAATGTTATATAAGCTTTATCTTTATTTTAGAGTATTCTCATTCTCTTCCCCATAAAAACATAAAACAAACAAATAAATAAACAAGAAAACAGCTGTGGGATAGTAGTGCTGTTTTCTGACTGTGGTAGCCTTGGGCATCTTGAGCTTACTTGTGCATTAAGACCACATTGAATGAACCATCTCCTCCAGTTTTGTTTAAATTCATTCTTGATGTCTGCACACTGACTAACCTGAGCATCTCTAAGAAGTGTCCCTGTCATTAAGTGGTACATGACTGGGTTCACTATCAGCTGGCTCTTCAGTGTCATCAGGGTTTATGTCAGGGCGCAGGCAAGTGGGACAGTCCTGGATCAAAACAGAATTGGGTCTGGATGGAGACTATTTCAGACTAGTTTGCAAGCATGCTGATTTCACTCCCCTAAGAGTGTGCAGCCTGAGCCTATTTTCAACTTTTAGTTAACTAAAGAATGTAAGCATAGAACCATTTTATTTTCTCAAAACCCTTTTGTAGTTTCTATAGTGACATGTGCTACAACTTATGTCTAAGGGAGGCTGTCTGAGCCTATGAAAAGCAGCACAGACTAAAAACAGCTCAAAAGATCATGCTGATCTCAGATCCCATGTGGCAAACACAGCTCACAGCCCAAAGATCGTATCACCACGGCTTCTTAATCCCTAGTCACATCTTCTATCTTGACATGTGAGTCCCAACAAATGCATAGTCTAACATTTGACATGAATTGGGATAGCCCAAGCCACTAGGGTAGATAATAAAATACAAACAACTTCAGTTCTTAACTTAGTGAAAGCATACAGTTTTAAAAGGATGCATGCATACTTTAATGTGGAAAGTTGTATGGATATTATTTGAGGAAATTGGTTATTTATTGGTGGTTATAGAGTTACATGAAATCCATGCATCAAAATAAGTAGCAAATATAGCTTCCTTTGAAAACTTCAAGCAAATCAGTTTAATTTGCATGCACCCGAAGTCCTGAGGACCTTGTTGCAGGCAGCCACAGTTCTGACTAACATCAAAGATGTCAGAGATCAAAACAAAACCGAGCTCTGGGGCAGCGATTCTCTCACTTCCCTTCTTAATAGGCGTGCTTGTCTCCCCTCTTGGTGTTGGTCAGTTCAAGGCGATATCAAAGTCTACGAGCACCACTGATGTTCGAATGGCTCCATCTTCCCCATGCAAGGGGTGAACATGTGGAAAGCCAGACACAGAGTGAAGGCCGGTGAATGGACTCTGGAAACTTGAAGCAGCTCGTAGAATGATGGACTTCCATACTGCTTTATCTTCTCTCTAGAAAGGCTACAATTGCTGTCACAGGACTAGATTTATCTGGCCATGCTTCCTCTTTCCTTTCAACTCATTTTGTAGCATGTGATCAATGTGAAAAATCTCCAATGGCTTTGTTGAAACTGCCTGAGGCAAAAAAAAAAAAAAAAAAGAAAGGAAAAGTCCCTTTTCGGGTTCTTCATTTGTTGGGTGAGTTTGTTGGAGTCTCTTTGCTTTGTTTTCACAGAGGAGAAACCAGAGCCAATCAGGCAGTATGCTTCTGGCTGGCTTAAAACCAGGCTGGTGTGGCTTAAGGCACATTAACACGTCCAAAGATCATTTTTTGTGTGCGTGTGTGCGACAGTGATTGAAAGTAGCATAGAAAATAGCACAACAGGATTCAATTCACGTGACAAAAGGAAATTGTACAGAGTTGAATCCGTTCCCATTACAGTCTCAAGATTGTAATCTCCTTGGATGCTAAGCCTAGGAGTGATTTTTCTCCCCCGACAGTATGCATCATCAAGTTGTTTTCCGAGTGCTGCTGTGGGCTGGAGGGAGGCGGCTCAAGTTATATAACATGCAATTTAAGATAATGGCCTTTGAAAAGGAGAAATTAATATGAACAGAGGAGGCCAACAAAGCCTCAGTCATCTAGAAGGTGGTTTCAGTCACCACTGACATTAAACAATATCCCCCCCCCCTCCACCGAGTCCGCACGATGTTTATTATCATTTAATTTCTCGCCCAAATCAAGCCTTTCTTATCATGGTGTCGCAGGGATTGCAAGCTCTGCTATGACTACAATTGGGAGAAAAATGCATTCGTCGGAGTGAGTAACGAGATGCAGAAATGGAGCTCTCTATCCTAACCTTTTGAGGCTTTTAAACATTCAACCAAAAGCATTAGTAAAAAAAAAAAAAAAAAAGGGAGCGCTAGTGTTTCCGTAATTACTCCAGCACTGTCTTTGTTCTTGTAATGATAGAATCCATACTTTCCATTTGCAGGGCTTAATAATAGCAGCTGTCTTGTCTGCTCAACTGTGGGGTTTCAGGGCTCCCATAATTATTCATTTTCACTCACTTGACAGTGGGTGTTTCCTTGAAATATTTCAGGCCACATCACAAGAAGGAATTTCAGAGCCCTTTTAAGGGGTCTGCTATACATAACAATATTGAATTATGCATTAATAAAACAACATTAATTGACTCAGAGGTGCAGAAGCCCTAATTAACAGTATACCTTAGGACTGAGACCATTGGACACACAGAGGCAAGTGTGATGACTGTATCATTAATGCATGAAGGTCGGCTGTCTCTTAGACCCTAAACCACCCATTCTGTTCTGTGTCTTTTCCTCACCAGACCCTCCCTCTTACTTTACATTTTCTTCCTTTTCTTATTTTTTTAAGCAACATGTGATTGAATAATTTTTAAAGATTTGCATACATACTGCAGTGACTCTGTTTTCCTCCTCTTTCCCTTATATTTCTTAATAAAATAGATTAATGAATAGCTGAAAAATGGGGAAAAAATCAGAAATCTACCCACAGACAATGCAAAGGGCACCCCATCCTTCTGATATGCATGGCACTAATTACTATAATAAATAAAATATGAATATGTGGAATAAACAGGGTAAATCACTCTCCATTATTATTTGTTCTAAATGGAAGGGTTGTTTCATGGTGAGAGAATACAACTCCCCCCCCAACACACACACACACACACACACACACACACACACACACACACACACTCACGTACGTGTGTCACCACTGATGGCAGCAGGCTTTAGTTTATGTGCACAGATTGCATTTTTCTGACTGTGTTTATATGTGCCAAGAGAGTGGTTCTGAAGACAGGGAAGGTAGTTTTATGGCCAAGCCTGGAGAGATGCTGCAGCAGGTAATTGAAAGAGAGGTTTTTATTACATAATCGGGGCTGGTGCACATGTGTGTGGTATGGGAGTAAGGACAAGGGTGGGTGGGTGCTGTTAGACAGAGGATAGACCCAGGGTATTTCTGCTAGAACCTGAGAACCCTTTGTTGGTCTTTTTATTAAAGGATTTGTCTCAGTAGTAGGATAGAGGAAAGGTGTCACGTGTGGATGGCAATCTCCATTTATTATAAATAATTCATTCTGATTTTGAAACACAAATGGATTATATGTTTTCTATCATTATAAAATTAGCAAGCATTTTGATTTAATTTAATTTAATTATTTTATAATTAAAAAACTCTTTAAAAATGTATATGTCCTTGCTACTCCTAAGTGGCTTTTGTAAATTCATAATAGCAAGAAAAGACTTATACTTATCTCACTTATTGGTAGTCACTGAACAATGAATTCAATTTATTTTCAATTTTAATTTCTTTCTAAAGACTGCTACTTAGTTTTGTTAAATTTTGGTTTGACTATTTTTTTTTTTTGACTAAGTAAATTTGATGTTTTTTTCCATCTTGTTCTGAAATTGGGGCTCACACTAGCCCACAGATAATACCGTTTATTCTCTGAGCACTATAAAAACGACCTAGAAAATGTTCCTCACTATACGTGAATGGATGTGCGGCTCCTTTCTGGAACATACCAGAGAGCACTTGGAAGGCAGATGTGTTCGACCCTCCAGCTTGTGCAGAGCGCCAGGCTTCAAGAGGCCGAGTGGACCCTGCTCTGGGCTCATACCTGGAGAACTCTGGTTTGCTGCACACCTCTTCTCCTCACCCATCATTTGGATTTCTATCAGCGCCATTTCCTCTTTCCAACTTCTGTGACCGGACTTTCTAAGAGATGGGGACGACGTACTGCCTGCAGCCCCAGCTTCACGATCAACATGTTCTCAAGACGACTGACTGAGTTTTCCTACAAAGAGGGTCAATGTCAAACGTGGCCCAGAAAAGTGCAAGTGTCATGACAGACTGTAAGAGGAGGCAGGTGTGAACAAACCAAGAAAAAAGATTGGTAGGACACGAACTATAGTCCTTGGATGTTGGGCCTCACGAAAAGCCTTTCACTCACAGATCACTAGAGAAACCAGGAATGTCAATCATGCAGGGGTATCTCCTCAAAGGAAGAAACACCTGCTTTTTGGCCAGAAGGCTGGGAGTGGATATTGTTAATGACCTGGTGACTTTTGCCATCTGTAGAGACAGACCTTACCCAAATCACCCAGAATGTTTATCCCAGACTCTCTCTCCCTAGACTTCATCCTTAGCTCCCAGCCAATAGAACCCATCCTTAAGGCAGGTGTCACATGTATTTTATGGCCTGCTGACCCCAATGTTATCTCAGTCAGGGATCATACTAGAGTCTAGGCCAATTAGCTATAGAACCCACCCTCTTGGCCACATGTACTTTGCAAAGGAGTTTCTGCGTAGTCCCACCTTAAGCTTTATTGTGCACCTGGAATTGGAATGACTGTTGCCTGGAAACCTGGAATGGGAATGATTGTTGCCTGGAAACTTTCCCCCAAATTGTACCGTGTTTAAATGTGCTGGCAATGAACTGCCTGGCATCCGACTCTCAAGTTTGATGCAGACTGATTAAGTCAGGCTGAATCGAATTTTCATCCTCTTCTCTTCATAATGCATTTCCCCAGCTTCTACGATGCTTGAGTATTAGAATCAGCAATGGCCCAAATCTGTGAAGCATCCAGTGGGCAGGGTAGCACTTTCAGGAAGGTTGAATGCTCGTATAGCACATCATATGAATGGGGAGAGGCCATCTGCCACACATTTAGGGGAGACATGATCACATTTGGGAACTACAAGTAGGTAAAATAGAACGTTCAGATTCCTGGAGTCTGAAGAGTCAGGCTTCAGCTGGTGAACTTCATGACAGACACAAGTAGAAATAACGTAGCCAAAAAACAAAATAAATGAAACTGTCAGCATGACCTAATGGGGACCCACTCAGGTCAACTGAGAGTTTGAGACAAATTTAAGGTAAAAAGTCTCCAAAGCATTTCTTTTTTTTTTGTTTGTTTGTTTTTTGTTTTGTGGGGGTTTTTTTTTTTTTTTTTTTTTGAGACAGGGTTTCTCTGTGTAGCTTTGCGCCTTTCCAGGAATTCACTTGGTAGCCCAGGCTGGCCTCGAACTCACAGAGATCTGCCTGGCTCTGCCTCCCGAGTGCTGGGATTAAAGGCGTCCGCCACCGCCGCCCAGCCAAAGCATTTCTTGAAACCGACGCTTTAGAATGTTTGTTGCAGTTGAACAAAATGTCTGTTTATCATTTCTATGTAGCAAGATCCAGGTGAGATTCTGAACCTGAAATATTGACCAAAATTGTGGACTGCAGGTCTGTGAACTTAGGACAGGACCATGCAATCACCAAGCACAAATATAACCAAGGGTGGTTTGAGCTTTGCCAGAACCAGATTCAGTGGAGAGCAAAAACTCAGGTGTGTATAATGGGTGCTGGGAAAACTTCCCCAGCAAAATACTGGCTACGTGATGGCTTGGATCACCAGTCAGGCTCAGTCATTGGAAGTTAGAAGAAAGAAAAACCAAAATGCACCAAAGTGAGGTTTAAAAAGACAAGCATGTGTTAAAAAAAAATGCAGATTCAGGGACCTATGTATGACTTTACCAGGTGTGGAGAGGCGAGAGAGGTGAGTCAGGAGTGGTAATTGGGCCTCCTTTCCGAGTGCTCTTGTCTCAGCTAGGGTTTACTATTGCTGTGAAGAAACAACATAACCCACTCTTATAAGAAAATCATTTCATTGAAGGGTCTCTCTTATAGTTCAGAGGTTCAGCCTATCATGGCGGGGAGCATGGCGGCATGCCAGCAGGCATGATGCTGGAGAAATAGCCTAGTGTCCTACAACTTACAGGCAACAGGAAGTTGACTGCCTGTCACACTGAGTGAAGCTTGAGAAAAAGACCTCAAAGCCTGCCTCTGCATTGACACACTTCCAACAGAAGGTGTGGCCCAGATTAAAGGTGTGCCCTCCAGCCTCAAGGTCTAGATTAAAGGCTTGTATCATCCAGCCTCCTCCAACAAGCCCACATCTCCTAATAGCATCACACCCTATGAGCTTGTGGGGGCCCAATGCATTCAAACTGCCCCAGTTCTGTTGCAAGTGAGCACGTGATCTAGAGAACAGTTAGAGGACCTTTGGAGATTACACCCCTTGTATAGCTCTTCTGAAGGCCTCTACCACAGGAGTTCACACCCCAGGTCTTAGCTGTTCAGAGTTCTTGATCTAAATGATTGGCCCATTCTCTTCCAGATGTCTTTGGAAAGTGGGGACTCTTGGCAGTACTCAGTTCTTCTTCTTGACCTTGCGGTAGTTACAATGGGAGGTGATGGACTCTGGTGTAGGTGGTCATGTAGGGCTTTGTGGTGGGTTTCTACCAGACTGTCTGTGTCTAGTGTCACACCCATCCTGATACATTTTAAACTTCACCTTTTAAAGTGAGCTCTGGGAGCATTGCTTATCCCCCTTCTGAGCCTTTGAGCAGTAGGCAAGGAAGCCTCACTGCCCGCATTGCCTATATTTCTCATTCCTAAAGGAGGCACACACTGTAAATAAAGGCTTTGGAAATTCCACTGCTTCAGAAGCTTATTGTATTTGGTAGGTAACAGTTGCCCCACCACAGAATAAATTAATAAGTAAACACATATATGTAAATAAGTAAATCCGTACGAGTAGCAGACAGCCTGCTCCTGGAGCCTGACAATTTCTGACAGAAAAATCAATGCATAGAGTGGTTCTGGAAACAGACCATTGAGCTAAATGTTTGTTTACCTTCCAGATAACTTCAGTTTCTGCTGTCCTGGGGATGGTGAAAGGAGGTATTCTCACCTCATAAACCCTTCCGTGGGTCAAGACATCGATCTGCCATATGTTCACTCAAATGCTAAGTTCTTCCTTGATGCATTTGACAGAGTGAAGACAGCTGAGTGACAGGGAATGGTACAAATAATTTCCACGTATGATAATTGTTTATCCATCTTCAAAATGCATTCTATTTAGACCCATATTGGAACAAAGGCATGGATGTGTTGAAAGCAGATAACATACACACCAGACAAGAAGGAAAGGAATATCCCCTCAGCATATGTCAGGGTTCAAATACTTGTGCTAGGACATAAAGACTCCCTTTTGTTTAAAATTTAATATGTGGTTTAATATTTGTGGTTTCTAGTCTCCCACTCTAGACTCAAGAAATCTTTCTAAAAATTTATTACCATCTTGACTACCTTACTAAATTCTGTTATTGGTATTTGAAAGTCATGAATTTATTAATTATTGTGAGATGACTCATCCCTAGCAGGCTTGAGGTCCAGCCAAGTAAAAAAGATACTTTCTGAGACCCAGCCTGTGCCAGCATTAGGGTCTTAGCAACAGCAGCTGAAACACGATCTGCAGATGACCTGGACCAATGTGAGACAGCCATGTCATGCCAGCTGATGCATATTCATCAGACCTCCCCGCCCAGGGTGGGTTGGCGGGTATATAAGGCTTGCCTCTTCCTGAATAAACTGAGCTCGTTGTTTTGACATTGTCCCAGAGTCTATGTGGTTTGACTCTGCACCTACTTGGCCCCTGCTCCCAAAGGGAACAACAGCAAAGGACCCTGCTACAAATTATGATTATACTTTATTGCCACTCAAAAATCAATAGCTTAATTTTTAAAATTAGCCCAATTTCCATTACAGTGGAAATCTCCTTGATCTTTCCAATTGTTTTGGAGATGAGGGTTTTAATGTTGTGTCAAGCAAGGTGGTTTCTGTGTGGCCACTGAAATACACTGATGTGGGATATATGCTGGATGTCAAAAATCCTGTTAAGTAGGTATTTTATGCTTCTCTTAAGGTTCTTACAACCCCTCCTCTCTTATGTATAGAAGAAAATCAAGCAATGGACCTTTCCACCGTCAGTCAAGTCTTGGTTGTGTGGATCCATCTGAGAAGTATATACTAGGAGCCTCAGGTGATGACATTCCCTCTTGTCACTCAGATTTAGGCTACAAGTGGTTTCCTTTATAGTGTTGTTCGGTTTTGCTTCAAGCGCTGCTAAAGCTTGGAGGCATTTCTGTCTTTGTAGTCATGACACCAAACTCTGTGCTTGACACATAACAGTAAAACTCATATTTAATCAAACTACTGACTTAATTTTCGAAGCTATATTTTTAGACATAGTTATTTGTATATGTATGTGGGAGGTGGGTGGGTATGTGCACAGGAGTGCAGGGGCTCCCAAAGACCAGAGCTGCTGGATTTCCTTTGAGCTGGAGTTCCCAGGTAGTTGTGAGGTGCCCAGTGCAGGGCCTAGGAATGGAACTCGGGTCCCCTGAAAGAGCAACATGCGTTTTTTACTCTGGAGCTGTCTTCATTTATTTATTTATTTTTTGAGACAGAGTCTTATGCTGCAACCTTGGCCGGTCTTGCCCTCATAGCAATTCCCCTGCTTCAGGCTCTCAAGTACTAGGATTACAGATGCAATCTACCAATGCTTAGCTTTTAGCTAAATAATATCACACACACACACACACACACACACACACACACACACACACCCCATATTTTCTTTATTCATTCTTCTGTCAATGGACAGCATCTGTGATTCTGTATCTTAAACCTTATTATTTTCAAGGCTGCATAGTCTTCCATAAAAGCATTATGTTATAATTGCTACAATATTTTGAAACTATTTTCTTTTGGTGGATATTTGAGTTATTCATTCACAAGCAATATAGAAACAATATTCTTGTGGTTAAAATTTCAGCATAAATATATTAATTCAGGTAGAATCCCTTGAAATGGAATATTTATCTTAAAAGTTGCAAGTGTTTTAAGTGTTGCAAGATACTAGTGAAATTGAAATTGAGCTTCACCTTTTGTGGGAGCATCATAGAACTGTTTGACAATCTTGATGATAGTTCTTGTGCTACGCTCTCAATGAATTACACCAATATCCTCTAGAATTACATGGCACGCACGTTAAGAACACCTACCTTTGACATTAACTGCTGAGGTTGGTCTTCCTGTGAATGGTCTCAGCTTCTGGTGGCAGTGTGACCTGCCAGCTTGCCTTCAGAAGACAGATGTTCTCTGAAAGGAAATTACAGGTCTTGAGATATTATCTTTAATTTGTCTCATGTAAATCCTGAGCTCAGCTTACACCATTTCAAAGGCGAATGCTTCTGGTTCAGTATAGCAGGCTCAACTCAGGCTCATTTCATCAGTGTGGTTTTGTAATCATCCTTGTTGCTCTAGACAAAACATCCAGGACACAGGAGTCCATCCAGGACATGAGAGTCCATCCAGGACAAGAAAGTCCACATTGTTGGCCTCTAATCTGAGCATGTCAGGTTGAGTTAAACAAGTTCCCTTGTCAGGGTTGCAGTAGATCCTGATAAGGAACCCCAAGTGAAGGTAAAAAGAGATAGAGAAGTGAAGGCTTGTTCAGTGGACATGCAGAGCCTGACCCTCCCCCCCCAACAAGACCAATGGATGCTTCCACTGGCCCACCAGAGGGGCAGAGGATGACAGCAATTGCAACTTTGTCTTGCTTCAGTCAAAACAAACTAATAAAGACCTAGACACCGACTCTCGCATCTGCGTCTCATACAGTCCTTTGTGATGCCCCATGTCCTTCAGTGGGACAAAGGAGAAATGCAGCTGGTCCTTTGGCCCATTTACCAAGGAAGCAGAGCCTGAGATAGAATGACTGGTGATTTCAGCTGTTTTCAGGAAGATGGGAGGCATTGCCTAAGGGACTGGAGCTGATTTGTAGGAGAATCCAGAATCTGCAGCTAGAAACGACAGAGGTCTTGTTATTTCACATCTGACACAGAAGCATTTGGAGATGGCAGAGAACTGACTTTGAAGAGTGGGCAAAGCAGTGAGTTCTTCTTATTGTCTCCTTCCTGTGCTTCAACACTAGAGTTTAAAGACAGCAGAAGGCCAGCACACACTTACAATTTTTGGTCTCTATCAAAACAAATATGCCATTTTCTACTTTACTTTTTCACCTGGATCATTGCTGTGTTATATTTAAGCCTTGTTAGAGAATAAAGTCTATACCCGACTTTGGAATGGTTCTAAATGTAGTGTTTATTTTATGGCACATACTACTGTGATGGCTGTTCTTGGTTGTCAACTTGACTATATCTGTAATGAACTATAATCCAGAAATGGAGAGCATATTTGTGATCTGCACTTGAAGCAAGAAGACAATATGCTTTTGAGCTGGATCTTGAGGCTGGAAGATTCACCTTTAATCTGGGCCACACCTCTTGCTGGAAGGTGGAAAGACAGTGGAAGAAGGAAGGGTTGGTTTGTTCTTCACCTGCTTGCCCTCTACATGTCAGCAATCTGTTCCTTCGCTGGCATTGGAGCTGACTTCTCTGGGATTCCAGCATATACAGAAGACTAGCTGAGACGCCCCGCCTTGTGGGACTGAGCAGCTACTAGATTATTGGACTTTCCATTCACAGCTAGCCATTGTTGGGCTGTAGCCTGTAAATAATTCCAATAAATTCCCACGTATGTATATGGGGATATATATATATATATATATATATATATATATATTAATACAACTACTGTAGATAAACTTGAAGCCTATGAAAAATATTATTATACCACACTTATTTGTATAATTTATAATATATACTTATATATTTTACACTTATATAATTTATAATCAAATACTCCCTCTTATTATCTACACATTGACAAGGTGTGGATTTCTCTATTAGTTGCTATCTACTTCAAAAGAAGCTTCTCTAATGACAGGCGCTCTTGGGAAGAACCATTGGTACCCCAGGTTTAGAGAACTCAACAGTGAGGTCGAGATGATGACAGTCAAACTTCACATCTTGAGAGTACCTGTTGATTCAAACAGGATCTCAACTTGGTTCTATCTGGAGTCATGGTCTTTCTAGGAATCTTCTCTTACATTCTTTACCTGGTGAATGCTACAGAACACCCCCCAACCTCCAATTTCATTACCAGTTGACTTCTGGGATGGACCACCCTGATGCCAGCAGATTTCGTACAATGCCAATAAACACAAAAGGATGCAACACACGTTGAATGATGGTTTCACAGCAGCTCAATATTTACATCAAAGTAAAACTTCAGGACCTGACAACAGTCCTTACAACCGGACTTTTCTGTGTGATCTTTTATCAGCAATCTCTACCAACCTTTATCTTTTATTTGTTTTACTCTAGTTTTTATTTTTTTTTAAATTTTTTCTATGAGTTAGAGGTTACATGATTTCCTCTCTCCATACAAGTGTGTTTCATTCTCATAACATTATTTCAGAGATGAGAAAACTCAGGGCTAGAAATGCTATGTAGAGCCTATGACTATGTGTATATGTATATTGCAACTTGAATGTTGAATCCTGGATGCTGGATTCCCAGAAACTTTTTAGAGAAGGAGTCTCTTGAAGAATTCAATCAGCAGCCAGTTGGTAGTAGTACATGCCAGATTTTAATCTCAGCACTCGGGATGCAGAGGCAAGTGGATCTCTAAGAGTTTGAGGACACCCTGGTCTGCAGAACAAGTTCCAGGATAGCCAAGGCTACACAGAGAAACCCTGTCTTGATAAACCAAAACAAACAAACAAAACCACCACCACCACCACCACCACCACCACTAAAAGAATTCACCAGGGTAGTGAGTGACCCACCATAGAAGGTAAATGGAAGAGGTGGACAGATTCAGTAGCCCAGAAGGATTCCTGGAAGGACAACCCATGCACACAGCAGGTGAGAATTCCTTTGCCATTTCTAGCTGCCCAGAACCCAGGACTGAGACTATAGATGGCATCCTTCCTGGTAGGCCAGGGACAAAACTACTCACTTAGGGTCTGAAAAGACTCTTAGTGTCCTTTCACATGACAAGCAGCCTACAAACGGAGATGAAAAAGGAGACTATCAGCCTGCCCTGTGTCTCTCTAAATACAATAAGCTATTGCTGACAGAGAGCCAGCCATTGAGAAGACATGCACAGCGCATGATAGAAAGCTTTTCATTTCAAACTGTTGAGCTGAAAGCATTGCCATTTGATCTGGTAAGTTTCATGAACCCTATCCAAGAATGTACTTTTATGGGGAATTCTCATTTCCTGACAACCCTGGATAGATACGGCATAGCTGTGATAATGTTCATCTCTGTGTATTATAATGAAGTCGCCATGGTAACTCTAAAAGTCACTAAAAATGTGCAATTTTGAAAAGTTCATTTCTTGGAAAAAGATTAACACTGCCGTAACATGCATAATGATCTAATGAGACTTGAAAAGAACATCCAGATGAAAAGGAAATATAAAGAGACTGCCCAGACTTCACAGTTACACTGTCTTCCTGAGAATGACATGGTCCGCCCGTGACTTCCCTAATCAATGAAGCCAGGGGGACATTAGGTCAGAAACTTAATTAAATTTTGATGTGTGTAACTCAGCAGTTAGGACTCCTCCAGCCACTGCTTAGCTCAGGATTCTGGCTAAGTAAATCACAGAAGGACTTGTTTAGAAGGTTTTATGTTCTTGTCATTTTCATAATTTAAGGAGCTAGCTCTCAGAAATGTTCCCAGCATTGATTATTTAGGATGGCACGATGGTACCTTAAAGGTACGCTATCACAGAATTGCAGGCTGGGTAGAAAATAAAAAAGAAGTGAGGAACTGGGAACATCCACAAATTTGAGCCCTTCAGTCCTTTGTACCCCAGTGAAGATAAAAAGGGTAAATCAATACCCTCAACATCTTTGGGCTCTTTGTGTTATATGGAAAGCATTTCTTCTTCTTTTTATAATGAAGATTGTAACTTAAAAATATTTTTGAGTCTGAAACACAAGTGGACTGATAAAGAAAGGTATGGGGTATTCTGGAAGCTCCTGCCGTGCCCCAGATTCCACAGGTCCTCGAAGCAAGCATCCCTTGGGGAGCAAGGGTTGTGGAGTGGCATGTTTAATTATAATATCTTTCCTAGTGAATTCCTTGAAAGCTTATGATCTAGGCTCAATGTCACGGCTTCACATTCAGATGAGTCCAAGTTAACCAAAGTATAGCAGAAGGCTCTTTGTGTTCCCTATACTAATAAATGAATGTCAGTTGACATACAGAACCCCACCTTGCTCAGAAAACTGTGCTTCACAAAGTCTGAGCAGCTCTCAACCTCACAGTTGCCTGCTAAGTAAATCGAGCCGCCTGGCCAGGATGTCTATGTCCTTGTTTAGCTTCTTTTAAATACTCAGCAGTAGTGTGTTGATCAATTCTGTGATCTAGCTGAAGAAAAAGAAATAAATAAAATCACCAGAATGACCCCCTATTTTCCCAGTCGTGCTTCATGCTCCATTCCTGCCCCATCCAGTTGAGACAGTAGCATGACTATATACAGATAAAACAGTCATAGCTTTTGACTTCATGTCATGTCAGCCTCGCCATCAGAAATACGAGGCCTTTTAACCATTTCTGGACAAGCTAGTGGCAGTGGAATCAGAGCTCATCAGAGTTCCTGGAAAGGGATTTTGTGACACTTAGAGAATTAAATTAGGCTGGTCAGCCTTGTGAATGGGATAACAGGCCTATTTAGTTACCAAAGTCCTAAGAAATACTTGCTCAAGCTCCTGACCTGAGAACAGTGACGGAGTTCATTCTATTCCAACTCAGGTTTAATGTGGATCTTTCCTAAGCATCTTGCCTACTTTCTTGGGGCACCTTGTGTCTCCCTTAATAGAATATTAAGTTCTATTTAGCAGTCGGAGGCAAGAGCCCAGGAGTGTGGGGTCAACAGTTGCTGTGTCCCCACCAGAATTAGCTTGCTGTACGTTGTGGTTTGCACTGAGACCTTGGAGATGAAGAAGATAGAATTTCTGGGTTGAAGAGATTCACAGTCCCATGGAAGGGTCTACAAGGGCCTTAAGTAACCACTGAGATCAGTAGACATCCTGCCATAGCCTTAAACTGCCCATGCTGCTTGAGTGGCTTCCCCACCCCACCTGAAGACTTTTGTCTTCTCGTGGACCTTCATGCTCTCACTCTACCCCCAATCATTTTGTGAGGAGATCTTAACATAGTTCATATATTGAAAAACTCAGACATGTGTGCACTTAGACCAATGGCTAGACCTCTTCTTTTGATGCTGTCCCCAACTCCTTCTGGTTCATTGGCACAGTGTCATTCATACCAACCCTTCTGAATTCTCCCATACAGTCTAGAATGTTCTCCCACGTTGGTCCAGCAGAAACAACACACTCAAACATGCAAATCCATGTTATATCTCTCCTTCCATGTATCTTTAAGTTCTTTTTCTATAGTAGAGGTATATACAGCTTTAGCCTTCAAGTCAGTATGTTATCCTTAAGAAAAAGGAAACAAATCAGTAGCTTTTCTTTAGATTATTCCCTCCTCAAATTATTCCAGGAATCTCTTCTCCACAAATCTTTGGAAGGATGCCCATCTGAAGGCTCTGTTTTGTTTAAATATTTGTTATTTGTAATATTTATTTGTTTGTTTGTTTTTCTGAGACAGGTTCTCACTCTGTAACCAGGCTGGCCCCAAATTCACGGTCCTCCTGCCCCAGATTTCTGAGTGTGTGGGTTACAGGTATGTGCCTCCTTACTAAGCTTGAATCTTTTCTCCTCAGAAAATGAATATAGACAACTTGGCAAAATGCTTAATAATTATCAGAAGAGAGAGCAAGAGGCAGTACCACAGTCCCACCAGAGGCAGAAAAAGCACCTAGAATGATGGTCTGACCTGAACAACCTTTGGAGTTAGATTCTGTGTTCTAACCCTGCCTCCACCATATGCCAATTGTCTGACCTAGACCAAGCGACCTTACCTGGCTCTGTCTTTGCTTCATTTTATGCAAACTGTTGCCAACGTGGAATTATTCGGAAAGTTGGACTGGATAATGCAAGCACACAGAAAGTGCTTATGAGGACTCCTGCTACCGAGCAGAGCTCTAAGCATGTTGGCCATTTTAATTGTTACCAGGTAGAGTTCTAGACTTTCCTTGGCACTCATATTTAGATGTGTTTTGATTTGGGATCATGCTGTGTCCATTGTTTTCCCAACTTGCCTTGTCCCTTGGCAGGGGTGTGTTTATGTTTCTTGTCTTTGTTCTTCATCTGCAGTTTGGTACTGGCATCAAGGAGTAGCAGCCCTTTGCCTTGGGCAAACAATAGTCTCCGGTTGCATCCAATGAGCGGTCCCGGTTCTTGCCTCCTTTGGAGTCTTTGATGCTGCCCACTTTCCTCACGGAGGTACTTTATTCTGCTGACAGTGTTCTTTCCGTGCTCTTTTTCTGTGTCCTAGTCTTCAATTCGATGGATGCTTCCCCCTGTCAAAATGCTAAGCCTTTTCCAGACCACTAAATGCATCTTTCCCATTTCCTATTTTATCTCTTGCTATGTGCTTCACCTATTTCAAACCCCAGGCTTTCAAGAGTAACTTCCTTTTCTCCCTTAAAGGTCTGTTCCCATTGCTTATGCACGTTAATGGCATTCCTGCCCACCTATCAAAGCCACTTGAGGTTTCCTTTTCTCTTGAGGATACAGAGCCTTACCAAGTGCCTCCCACCTTCCTCCCAATCTGTCCTCGAATCTTTTCTTATTCCTATCCTTTCTACCTTAACGCATGGTACCCAAATCCACCTGCTTTCTCTAGAACTACCGGATGACCCTCAATTCTGAATTTCATCGGTTTTTTTTTGTTTGTTTTTGTTTTTGTTTTGTTTTGTTTTGCTTTTTTTTTTTTTTATTGTCCTCATCACCCTGCCTGTTCATTTCTTATCTCCCTCTGTCCCCACCCTTCTCACTATAGGGCCCAGGCTGTAGTCTCCCAAAGGTGTCAAGAGCATCTTTTTCAAATCTGTCTCTGGTCATGCCATATTCTCACCTGGAAACTTCAATAATGTCTCATTAGCTTGCTTACCAAGTCCAAGTCTAGCATGAGTCCCAGCTATTCCCATCTTTCTTGGGCTACTGTTTCGGTTGGTTTCTTATAAATCCTGAAATCTCTCTGTGTGTCTTTGTTTCCTCGCCTTCAGCTTACAAGGGGAGTCTACTCAGCTCTAATAATTCTCGTAACGAGAGGGAGCCCCAATGCTGCTGCTCCTCTAGGACTCTTCCCCTGCCTCTACGTGGGCATGAGGAAGTACTTCTCTCTCTCTCCCCTTGTAGAACGATGTCTTAGTGTCTTCACTGGCCCTCAGCAAGATGCACATAGGTGTGTCTATGTCTGTGTTTCTTGCTTTTCCTGACCATCCCTCAGACAGAGTGAAGCTTGAATCACCAGCACCATTATTTGAAACCCAGCAGCTAACACAGCCTTAAAATATTTTGGAAATCAGTGAGTGTTATTTTAGAGTCAACTAATATTTTTGCCCAATAAGAAGTTTGCTAATATATTTCAGTCATAACATACAAATATGTGAACCAATACACGTGAATGGTTCTAATGTTCATTTGTATGTTAATGTGACTGGGCCACAGTACCCAGATACTTGATCAAATGCCAGTCTAAATCAGTGGTTCTCAACCTGTGGGTCACAACCCCATTGGGGGTGGAATGGCCATTGGAAAGCACAGTGAAATTGCAACAAAAATAATTTTATGGTTGAGGAGGTCACCACAACATGAGGAACTATATTAAGGGTTCATAACACAAGAAAGGTTGAAGATCCATGAAGTAATTTTTTCAAATATGATTGCTATTTCAATGATTAGTTTTTGAGATTCTGTTTATTTTACATCCTGACAGCAGATTCCCCTCCCTTCTCTCCTCCCTTTCCCACCTCTCCTCCCGCCTCAGCCTTCACCCCCATCCTCTTCTCCTCTATTTCTGTTCGGAAAGGGGCAGGTCTCCCATGGGTGTCAGCAAAGCATAGAATCATTAGGTTTTGCATAA
Organism: Onychomys torridus; assembly: GCF_903995425.1. Taxonomy (NCBI): domain Eukaryota; kingdom Metazoa; phylum Chordata; class Mammalia; order Rodentia; family Cricetidae; genus Onychomys; species Onychomys torridus. The sequence continues at coordinate 17,206,262 of NC_050462.1, forward strand.
AGCAAGTTGTCCTCCATAAAGTAGCGGTGGTAGGGTCTCATCCAGTCAGTTGGAGACTAAAGTCTGAAGTCATGTTGACCTTTCTGGAGGAAGAGAGGATTCTGCTAGTAGACCACCTGTGACTGTGAGATGGCAGACTGTAGGCTTGTCTTACAGGTTTAAGACCTCGCAGCCTCTAAAACTACTGAGCTAGGCAATTAACTTAAAGCCTTTTAAATCACAGATATATGCTATTCCATTTCTCTGATAAATCCTGACTAACGTAACAGTCAATATATCTCTTCTTGCCTGAAACATTTCATTGATTCTCCGTTTACACAGAATCTTCTAAAATATGAAGGGCATGAAACAAGCTAAGCAGAAAAGAAACATGGGCTTGAATTTGGTTAGGTTTGTTTGTGAAGATGTATTTGTGGCCCTGTAGTCCAGGGGTCACCCTGAGCTAAGTTCAAATCCTGCCTAGAGCAATGAGATATGCTTGAGCATGTCATTCACCTTCCTGTTCTGAATGGAGTTTATCCTGCCACATGACCAATTATGGCTGTGAGGAGGAGGTCACTGCAGTCGTTGTAAGGGTTGACAACATCTGCTGACAGGAAGCGAGTGTTCCCTGTGCCCTCAGTGAACTGTTGCATTGCTTCCTCCTGTTTGCTTAATTGCCTCAGCTTGCTCACTTCCTTAGCCAATCTACTACTCAGAAAAATACGGATTTTGCTTGATTATCTTCAGCGCTTACAAGCTGAAAATTGATGAAAATAATGTATCATTACTATAAAATTAAACTGTTAGATTTTTTTTGGGATGGTTTCTGCTGCTTGGTGCAATGATCTCATGTGTGCATTCCCAGGGTGGCATTTCTGTAGTGGTTGCTATGGCTTATTATTTGAATAAACTGTTGACTTGGATTCATGTATCCAAGAAGTGCAGAAAGTTCAAATACAGTGCTAAAAAATGAAAGATATTTTCATTTACTAAAGCTATAATCAAGACAGAAGGCATTAATTAAGTAATTACTTAAGGAAATAAAGTGTTGTTTTTGAGTTTACTAACTATTCGTGCCCGCCAAGGCATGCCTAGAACTGTCTTTAGCTACAACATATGCAAATACATACATAATTAGAGAAACTCTGGGCTTTCTTACTTCTGAAAAAGATAATGGTTTAAGAATTAGATCTCAGTATAAATTTTGTTAAGTCATAGGATTACTGGATGGGAAACAATCTTATCAATGATGGAAACTCTGTCCATATTCCCTCATGTATTTTTCCCTCATAGACCATCAACTTGATCAAAGACCCATGAAAGATGTGGAAAAATAATCTTCATTCTTATCAGTGGCTGATGAATAAGGAAATAGACACACATTCCAGTGAAATATATTCAAAATTACCTAAGAAACATGTAAGTATAAATAATAAACTGAGCATAAAGCTCTCTCAGCCAAAGGGACCCATTTGCCTGGAACCATTTAAGTCGTTACTCATCTTCCAATCAAGCTTCATTAAGTCAATTCAGATTGATGAGTGTTAACCTCTGCCTTGTACATTTGAGGGAGGAAGATGCCTCATTTAAGTGGTAATCATTACCTATGTATATACGTATATGCATATATATTGTGTGCTATTTAAGAATATTCAAATTCAGTTTTAACTTGATTTGAGCTCTTGTTGAATATTTCCTTCTTTTTGCATGTCTTTCTTCCAGTACATTTCACAATACTCCCATAAAACCAGTATTGTTATGTTCATTTTACAACATAAAAAAGGAAGAAAGAAAAGCACAATCTTACTAATATACAGAAACTCAACAAAATATTCTCTTTTTTTGTGGGGAGTCCTTATCCAATGCTGGAGGCTTAATCTATTCATCTCATATTTACAAGTCTAAATAATTTCTTACAAATCTTTTTTGAATGAAAAAAAAAATCTCAAGTGGCATAGTTTTTCAAACCTTATCTTTTCCACCAAATATGAAGTCTTGAATCTTTAATTAAATCTGATTATAATCAATCCTACACTATGAGGCCAGTGTGTTAAGCACAGCTTAAATTTGATCTCCTTTGTATATCTATCCATGCCAGCATGGTTTGAAATCTCGGACTGGGATGTTTTGCAGACTTGTTGGCAGACTTGTTGGCTAATATAGATACATTGGGTAGATCATCCCTGTGGTCCAGGACACAAACCCAGGATCTGCAGAAGCTGAATCTACTGTGTCCTGAGGTTGTTGTGTGTCTGTTGTCCACAGTAAAATCTGCTTGGCTACTCTCGAGACCCTACAAGAATGAGAGACATTTCTGGAATGTTCTATCAAGTCCTTATGAAAAGCCTCTCTTTTCACCTTTAACTGCAATTCTTTCCCACTAATGTCCATGCTTTTTATCCCCTACCCCAGCACTGGCCCAAATTTGTCTCTTCTGACCTGATATGAACATGCCTAGGTGTCCCAAGTGACACCATTTTGGAAAAGCCCTTTCTCTGTGCAGCAAAGCAGAACCTTACTTCTAACCCTTGTCTCTCACAGGCCCCTGACTATTGGCAAAACTATTAAGGCCACTCCACGTAGTTAAAAGGGAGGTTTATTTTGTGGGGTAACTTACAAGTGAAGGAATAGGCTACAGGGTCTGGGAAAGGTGTGGCACAGTCTGGCAGTGTTCTCTGGAGAGCTCGGCTTGGTCTAGCTCCAGTGTCCAGGGTCCAGGAACCAAGAGGACCCACACTTCCGGATCTTGGGTCTTCAGTGTCCTCTCTCAGCCCTGCCTTGTAGGCATGACCACTACCGAAGCCTCAATTGGGGTTGGAACTTCCATGTCAAAGCTGGAATGGCTACCCACAGCACCCGACTAATTGCTCTTCTGCTTTATCTTTCCTTTTAGTGTGGAGGGGACTTTTTCGTAATATATTTGACAGATGCTTGTCCCCAGTGCCATCTTTACAACTTGCCTGAAAGTGCTCTGTGGAGCCTAACATATATGCTTTCATATAATAACACAGCACTTCTTCTCTATTGACTTGACTGAAATCTGTGCCTCTGCTAAATAAAACACTTCAGCTCCCAGGCTTGGGCTGCCCATGTGCTGAGACATTTGTGTCTCCTTTAAATGCACTAGGACATCCCAGGTTCGCCTCCAACAATATTTTAACAGAGCAGCATGCTGCCAAACCCAATCACATGCTTTCCAAATCTTTTCGACAGCATTATTGATGGCAGATGGTGAGTCTCCACATTTCACCAACCCTAGGATAGTATTGGAACCAGGACTGGCTTGATGCCATTATGCAGTAGGTCACAATGTGTATTTCCCGTTCTTTTCTTGACCTCAGCAGGAATATAAATATTTAGAAGCATTCCAAGGTATCTGAAGGCCGATAACTGCACATGGTTTTATGTGAGCTGTTTACTTGCTGGTACCCAGAGTTGAAGGGGAATTGTTTGCTTTTCTTTCCATAGGAATCACAAGTGTCGTTCTGCTATATTTATAATGTCCGTTCTCAGAGGTTACTAAAGAATGGCATCTATTTTTCCATGAGTAAAATCGCTCTTAAAATAGATGTAGTCAGGGCTTGAAAATGCGATTTCTCAGAGTCTGCTGTTGTTTCCAGTTAGCATTTAAAAAACAAAACAGAAATTAAATGATTTTTTTTCTAATTAGTGCCTTATTCTTTGTGCATGCCAATTCTTGACTTATACATTTCAAAAATGTAATTAGTATTGTGTAAAGTGTGTTATTAGTGTAGCTGCTTATATAAAAAATGAAAACCATGGTATAATTCTAAATGCAAAAAAGTCTCTTGGGCACCAAGTTATCATGATAAATAGCTTACCACAAATTCTTGGAATGATTAGTAGGCTCTAAGTTTCCAAGTCTATCCAAATACTCTTTTCTTAGCTTATAAACCTTTACAGGCAAGGACTATGTTCACTTTTGAAAACAAATAACAGTAACAACAAAATTGTTCCATTGACCCATGAGTTCTCTACCTACTGTCCTAACAGATCCTCAGTAAATGTGTGGTACCTGACTGGGTAAATTAAGGACCTAGAATGGAAACAGCTTACGACTTTTCATCTTTCTTTCTTTCTTCCTTCCTTCCTTCCTTCTTTTCTTTCTTTCTTCCTTCCTTCCTTCCTCCCTCCCTCCCTCCCTCCCTCCCTCCCTCCCTCCCTCCCTCCCTCCCTCCCTTCCTTCTTTTCTTTCCTTCTTTCTTTCTTTCAAGAAAAATGTAGTGAGAGTCGATATACTTCATGAGTAAAATCTTGGATTTTTACCTTCGGTTACTTATTAGATTAACAAAAGTAGAACTGTTATTATTACTTTTAACATGTATGAGCTGAACTTTCTCTTTTTTAAGGTAATAATGATAATAATAACAATAGTAGTAATTCCATAACATAAAAAGACATGGACAGGATAATGATGATATTGAGCATGTTGACTTTCTGGTATTTGAATTGACGGTTTACCAAGTAAAACCTTGAGGCCTCTTCCAAAGATTTTGTGACAATTTTGATGCATATAAAGCACTTAGAATAGCACTTGGGGACTAGGGAGCACGCAAATGTCATTTGTTTTGACTATACGCTATTTCCTTTCTTGAATAAATGAAGGTGTTTTTTGTGCTTTGCTTTTCACTGAGATTGGTTTCAAGATAAAAACCGGTACTTGTAACTGCAGAGCAATAGAGTATGAATTCACTAGTTAAACAACACATGTGCAATAAAGGGGCATTTGGAGCATGAGAAGGTAATAGAAAAGCACCCGCAGATGTAATAGGATTTTCCAGATAAAAAGCTGAGTTTGTTTCTTCTGCTGGTTTTATTAATTCATTTATTCAACATGTGTTAAACCTCAACTTTATAATCCATCTAGGGGTTGTAAACAGAGGCAGAAGTGACATAACCCAGAAAGCATGGCTTTCCATGGCACTTAGAAAAGTGTGTGTGTGTGTGTGTGTGTGTGTGTGTGTGCGCGCACACGCGCGCGCACGTGTGAAACAATGACTAAGATAATGTTAGTGGACATACAGTCGATGACATCCATGAAAGCCATTTGTTTTAAGGGGAAAATAGTTCAGAGTTAGAGTTTGGTGTCCCCATTTTCCTAGAGTCAATAGGAGCACCCTCATTCATACAATGAGCTTAGAACCCACCTCAAACAGAGATGGAAGAGCCAATTGTGTGAGGATTCTGGAAAGTTCAGCTGGGTAGAGTGAGGGACAGCAGGCAAGACTTCTCAGGAACACTCCCCAGCACATCCAATACCAAAAAAGGATAGACTTTTCAAAAAACACACTGTACAAGTGGGAGAGAAGAGGCTGCAGGCTAAGTCAGGGAGGAAGGTGGGCGTGGCTGTTTTGTGCAAGGTCTCATAGATGTGCAGGATGATTTTAGCTTTCATTTCCATTGAGATGAGAAGGGAGGTGAAGAGTCATCCCAGGAGATTGGGACGCCACCATCTTGACAGAATTATTTTGATTACTAGCTTGACAATGCCCAGTGGAGAGGACAGAGCAGGGAAGACTCAGGGAGCTTTTGTCTGAGTAGCAGTTATATACTCTTGGGCTGGGATATCGCCTTGGAGATTAATGAAAAGTGTGTAAGTTCAGCAGCTGTCTGAAGCTAGTTAACACTAAATATGTTTCCTGGTGCATTAGATGGAGACAGTGCTGTGAAGGCTACTGTAAAGAGAAGAGCCACCATTGACTGTGTAGGGAGGTTAAAGGGATCAAGTAAGAATAAAGACGCATGTCAGACAAGTGAGGATATCGGGTGACAGCTCTATCTACAGATCCGAAGTCTTGTGTGAAAGCATGGATTGGATATTAGCATCTGGAAGTTGTCATTGTACAGCCCCTTTAGAGTTCTGTAAATAGCTGAGGACACCAAGGGAAAAGGTGTAGATAGGAAAGAGAATACGTAATTTTGAGTGTATAATTCTACTCATAACGTTCCGTTCTCCAGACCCCAAATATTCGTGTTTATTAGAGGCATGAGATAGATACGTTCATCTAGTCCCAACATTCTTCAAAGTTCCCACCCCTACAGGATCTACTGTAAAATTGAAATTTAGTTTGAAAAGGCTGGAGCTTTGGTTTAGTGGATAAAGCATTAACTGTGACAGCCTGAGGACCAGGGTTTAGTTTTCCATTTCCTTCCTAAACGCCAGGCGGAATGCCTGCTCTCAGAGCAATCTGGTGACCTAGACTGGTCCTATCAACTCAGAGACCCTGTGTTCCAGTTCGGTTTCTGTTCCTGTGACAAACACCATGACAAAAATAACCTGTAAAGGTTTTATCTCAGCTGCTCACAGATTTCAGTCTATCATGGAGGGGAGTCAATGGCAAGAACTTTAGTGGAAACTGAAGCAGAAATCCTGAAGGAATGGTACTCACTGGCATTCTCTCTCTCTGTCTCTCTCTGTCTCTGTCTCTGTCTCTCTGTCTCTCTCTCTCTCTGTCTCTCTCTCTCTCATTCCCTAACCATCAGCTAGCTTTTTGAGACATCCCAGCCCCCCTGCCTAGGGATGGTACCACTCAGAGTGGTCTGGGTCCTCCAACCTGCGCTCCAGCCAGTTTTCTTCACAGGCCAATGTGATGAAAGCGATTCCTTAATGGAGTGTCTTCCCTTCTGAGGTGATTCTAGTTTGTGTCCAGTTGACAACAAAACCTAAACCAGTGTGTTTGGCTTGATGAATAAGTTGCAGAGCTATTGAGGAAAACATCCTACATCAGCCTCGGGGCTTCTTATGTACACATGTATATGTACACTCAAATGCCATATATATCACACCTCTCTCTCTCTCTCTCTCTCTCTCTCTCTCTCTCTCTCTCTCTCTCTTTCTCTTATACACACACACACACACACACACACACACACACACCAACTCTCACATCCAAATATCATAATTTCCGAAGTCTACAAACTTTATTGTAGGTATTAGGTGTGGCTGGGACTGTCCAAATGAAAAACTGGTTTTCATGTGTGGACATGTGAAGCTGGAAAATGAATTACTTCCAGCTATTGTGAGACATTCCTATGCTAGACAACAACCTCTGAAGAGAGATGGAACGGAAGGACTAAATGGTCTACTGGTTATGAGTCCAGCAGGGCAAATTCCAGTCTTTCATGGCCTGGATGGTGTCCTCTGTGTCTGGGGCCCTGTGCTCTGGCTCTGTTGGCTCTATAGCCTGTGCCTCACCATCTGTGGAAGCTTTGCTGGCCTCGGCCTCTGAGTCTACACTTCTGGCTTTGGCATCCATTTTTCTTTGCTATTCTAGTCCACGGTTGCAGTTGGGCAATGGTCCAGATGGTGGACTCACACCCAAGAGTATATGGGCACAAATTGGACTCATGGGTTATTAAAAAACTATAAAAGGACACAAAGTTGGATGGGTAGGGAAGACAGGAGATCTAGCAAGAGTTGTGGGTTGAGTGTGATCAAACACATTGTATGACATTCTCAGAGAATGAATACAAGTATTTTTTGAAGTAACCTTGCAACCTTGCTATTAGAATACCATCTTCTCTTCCTTATCTTATACAAAATACATTATTGCACGTTTATTCTTTCTGCCTAATTCGGCAGTAGCATACTGTCTATATTAGTGTTGGCTACTAGCTCATACAACAACATGAATATAATTATTGCGTTTTGACCAGACAATACATTTCTATTGTTTAGAATTCAGGATGTAGATTTTTTCTATAAAAAAAAATCATTGTTGTGATATTTTCACTTAAATTACAACCCTTGATATTTTGATACATCTCAATCAGCATGCATTGTCATGACATCATCATGCATGTACACAATGTGTTTCATCATCTGCACCAGCTCTAACCCTTCTTTGTCCCCCTTCCTCATCCTGTTGGCCCTGTCTTCCTCCAAACAGTTCTCCTTCTCTCATATTTCTGTTTCCTTCTTTTCAATTCGTTTGACAGAAAACATACAGTATTTGTCATTTTGAGTATGTTTTATTTTGCTTACGATGCAGTCTCCAGTTCTGTTTATTTTCCTGCAAGTGACATGCTTGTGTTCTTTGTAACTGAATATTATTCCACTGAGTGTGTGATGTGCGTATCCATTCACCAGGTGATGGGTATGTAAGCTGATCCTTTGACTCTGGTGAGGAGTGCGCCAATGATCACAGGTTTGCAGGTACCTGTGCTATACTCTGGCTTTTATTTCTTAATATATATGAGTGTATAAACACACACACACACACACACACACACACACACACACACACACATGTATATACACATCTACACAAGAAACAGAGCTGGATCTTGAAGTTCTAGTTGTTGCTTTTTAGAAACCCTTATACTTATTGTGGTTTTTGTATATACGTGTATATATACAAAACATATATGTGTGTGTGTGTGTGTGTGTGTGTGTGTGTGTGTGTGTGTGTGAAAACCATATTTTGACCTGATTTTTTTCTTTTTCTTTTTTTTTTTTTTGATTTCCTAGAACAATTTCAGGATGTTTGTTCCACTTTCTTCTGGATTAAAAATTCTGACACCAATCACCTGCTGTTTTCATTATAATATTGACATGCCAGTCAACACATCATTGAATGTTTTCACCTTTGAAGAGCAACAATTTTATTAGGATATACCTTGGTGTTGAGGGGAGTCAATTTTCCTTGGTGCCCATTCGGTATGTAGAGTCACATCTTCATTTAGATAGGACTTCTAAGAGATTTTTAAAATTGGTTAATTTTATTATTTGACAAATTTGTATATTCATATTATAAAATGTACTTGGTTCCCTTCCGCCTCTAATGTTTGCTGTTTATCTTTCTTCACTTCCTTACCAATCCTGACCTCTCATACCAACCCATTACCTTCCCGTGTTCATAACTCTGCTTCTGTCTGACCCATTTAGTCTATCAGGGACGACCTGTGTGATGAACGGCGTGAAACACTCCATTGGAGGATAATGGAATTGTCAGCGCACACACAACTGGAGGCAATGGTTTCTTCTCTTCCAAATCCATTGGTAGCAAATAGCCCCTCAGTGAGGAGTATGGCCACCCAAGTCCCTCCTCCACCAATGTTTGATTGTTCTCCCAAACGTTTGATCCATTCTTGTGCAGACCTGGTGCAGGTATCCGTAGCTACTGTGAGTTCATTTTTGCAATATATTTTTTCTGCACCCTCTTCTACATTGTCCTGAACCCCGAAGAGGATGCTACAAGTGACTTATTTAAGGTTGATCACTCACAGATAATTTTTAAATCTTTTTATAAATATTTATTATTTTCCTATTGGTTTTATTCCCTAGAGCTATTTATTACAGAAGTACTAAATTTTCTTTCTCTGTCTTCAGTTTTAGTTTTATCTGTATCTTTTTCTGTTTTTATTTAAAGATACATATATTTTAAATTTATCTCTCTCTTTGTGCATGTGAATGTGCATGCGGGTACCCACAGAGGCCAGAAGGGGGCATTTGATCCTTTGGAGCTGGAGTTACAGGCAGTTGGGAGCTGCCCTGTGTGTGGGACACTGGCCTGTGTTTCTCGGCCATAGAAGCCAGCAACCTGAACCTCCGAGCCACCTCTCTCTTTTATTGTCTTACTCTTTTCTTATTTCACCAGGTGCTAGACTGTGATCATTATGTCACAATTCATCCTCTTTGTGCACCTTGAAAACTATTTATTTTTTAATTATCTATCTATTTATTTTTATTTTATTTTATTTTTTGACATAAGGTCTGTCTACACAGCCCTGGCTGTCCTGGAACTTACAAGAATCTGCCTGCCTCTGTTTTCTGAGTGCTGGGATTAAAGGCATGCACCGCCACTCCTAAAACCATTTGATTTCTTTCCCGTAGGTTTGACTGAGTTCTTCTCTACCCTCTCCATTTCCCGTCACTCTCGCTTCTGCTGTATAAATCATCTCAGTTCTGTTCTCCTGCCTTGGAATCTTCCTCCAGAGTGGCTAGTAGTTCAATGTTGTTTTTCCTGTTGGAGTATCATCACTTTCAGCTGCCACATAGTAAGAGAATTCTAGTAAACATCACTTTTCGGCTGGAAATATCCCTAAGTTATTCTAGTGGCAACTTTTGCTTTTTCCTTTCTACCCTTTCCTTTCTTTGGGTCTTCAAATTTAAATGGGAATAACATAGTCTTCTCTGAGAGAGAACCCGGAGAGGCTAAGAATCACCTTGTAGTCACAGCTCAAATGGGAATGCCACAGATGCAAACTGAGTTAAGATGGTCTTTAGCAGCCATTAGCAATGTCAGAAAACCAATAAAACCCTTCAGGACTTGCCCTAGGCCAATCACTTTCCTTGTGGTTGTATCTTTCCACACGGACTAGCTTCCCAGAATCTAACTGGGCTCTGGGCAGCTTCCTCTCTGTATGCCTGCTTAGCACTGGCTACTGCTACCAAGGGATGTGTTTTACATTGTGATCCAATTATTTTCAGAAAGCAGATTTTTATTAGTACACAAAAAATAGCATTTCCTTGAGCTTGTCTGGGTAGCTTTGTGCATTTCTTCATTTCTTCTTCTGCCTCAATCCCACCTCTTCAGTCGCCTCTTAGCACTGTTCTCAGTGCTCTATGCTCAGTTTGGGACTCTTGTCTTTCTGAGGGCTATTTCTCTTTGGCAGGAAGATACCTTTAACCTGCAGATGTAGTCCTCCTCCTCCTCGTCATCTTCCCTTCTTCTGCCTTATGGCTGATTTGAGGGCCAGTTGTGGATGCTCTCAGCAGCACACATACTGACTTAGTTTCCTTCTCTGTGGCTCTGATAAAGCATGAACCAAAAGCAACTTGAGGAAGAAAGGGTTTATACGGCCTACAAGTTACAGTCCATCATGGAGTGAAGCCAAGGCAAGAATTTAAATAGTGCAAGAACCTGGAGGTCGAAGAAACTGAGGCAGATACCATGGAAGATCACTGCCACTGGCACTCCTACACTACTCAACAATCAACAAAATGTCCCATAGATATGCCCAACGGCCAATCAGAAGAAGGCAAGCTCTAAATTAAAATTCTTCCCAGGTATGTGCTGGTCTGTATTAAGTTGACAGAAACATACTACATACAACACACACCTACAATCTAAAGTTTTGTGTTTTCTTTGTATTCTTTTGTAGGTGGAAATAGTTCATATTTTTATTGTTTTCCTTTTTCTTTTGTTATCTTATTACTTATTCCTAGAATAGGATTAAGCTGCCACTAAGTTCCCCCAGAATCATCATCATTGTGATGATTATTATTATGAATTTTGTTGCAGTAAAATCTGAGGCATATTCCCACTTCATTCAGGTAAACAAAGAATTGACTTTTCATATGGAAATGGGAGAGCCTTTCAAAGATGGGTCCCCTGAGCAGAGTATATTCCCCACTGGTGAGGTTTAAGATTCGCTTTGCACATAATTGAGAGATGGCAGCTTGGTGAGCTTGTTAGATAAGCAAATCTATGCAGAGAGTCTGTCACTCCACGAGAAATGAAAACTGAGGAGAGGCAAAGAGCTGGATTTACATGCTACAGAAAAAGCTTTTCTTTATTTTAATGGACACAATTGGATTAGACTCCAGCACCAGCATGTACTTCCCATTGTTTGCTTTTGATATTAACTGCAGGGGACTCATTAGAATTTCATGGATGTAATTGTTTCTGGGTTACATCCTCAATTAATGACTATAATTGAAAGATGGGATAGGACTGTGATGACGTGACCGTAATTTAAGTGTGAGCTGTCTGGGCCTCTATTTGCAATGCATTTATTATTGTTATATTTTCTTTTTCCTGCTGTGGAGGAGTATTTACGAGAGGCAGAAATAAATGCATTTCAAAGAGCAATGTCTCAATCAAAACAATGAATGTATTGTGCATTGGGTGTTGTTTTTCCTGGGTCGTTTTGACTCTGGAGCCCTGGGCATGCAATGTATGCATAGAAAGAGCCATGTGCTCAGATCTTTTGGGAGGACCTGGGGGAGGAGAACATGCTTTAACAATGGGGAGGTAGGAGAGAGGCTATCTGTGCCTTCTCCTCATGGGCTGTGTTACAACTGTTTAAATCCCAGCAGCTCAGCCTGCACTTGTTAAGGGGTTCCTAATCAGTTTTGGATTATGTCATGGAGGGAGACACCCTCCCAACCCTTTCATTATGGGTTCCCTTCTGCCTGCCTCTTTTTGCATACCCTCATCTTCCACACAGGCAAACATTAACCTCATTAGCTTTTTGAACAGTGCCCTGCTGATGGCCCATAAGCCTTCAGGGTAGCTGGAAGCAGCAGCTAAACAATTTATCTAGTTTTAGCAGGGTTTTTGTCCCGAGCCTGAAGAGAAAGCTCACAGGATCCTGGTTCAGGGGAGTGTATCCAGTGTCAGAAGTGGACTTCGAAGTTCATGATACACAGTTTTCAGTGTGGATGACCTTTGTTTTCTTAGGAGTCCAATGATGTGGATTGACATGCCTCTGGCTATCACCAGAACCAGGGAGGCCTAGATCTGGAATGTGGAAGGTCAGTAGGAAGGTAGCTTAGAATGGCAGGCCAGAGCAGGATCATCTGGGCCCTGTGGCTCCTGATCACAACTCTAAGAAAATGAAGCCAGCAGAGGGATTCTGAAGGGTGTGGTCTAACCTCCCATGGAAGGTTCTAGAGACACAAAACTAACTGAAGAGTCCCACACCTCTTACACTAACACTAGTCTTTATGTGTCATATTCTCCTGCTTGGACTACTGTTCCCAGCTCCACCAGTTTTTAAACATATTTTGAGCCTGGCTTGTACTATTTGACATGATTAACTATTTCATTCCACATTATGTGTGTGCGTGTGTATGTGTGCACACATTCAGGTTCATGTGTGTGAGTGTGCATGGACTTGTGTGTAGAGGCCAGAGGATGACTTCAGATGTCATTTCTTTGGTGTATCTATGACCTTTGAGACAGAGTCTCTCATTGGCCTAGAATTGTGGAATTTGCCAGTCTCTGCCTCCCTAGAGCTGAGATTCTAAGCATGTGCCACCATAGCTACTTATTAATTGTTATTGCTTTTGGGTGTGTTCAGTAGATTGGACCATTCTTGGCAGGCAAGCGTTTTACCAACCAAGATATGTTCCCAGCTTCTCCGTCCAGGTTTATTAAAAATTTATTTGGCTGTAGTTTTCTAAAAAAATATGGAACATCAATTAATTGTCTTCTTTAGGAAAAGCATTCTGGATGGAAGGGCTCTGCAGACTCTCCAGTGGTGTTACGTGAAAGAGGCATTGTGTTTTTTATGGTGTAACCATCTACAGAAGCAGGAGAATAGCATGTTATGAAACAAGCTGTTTTGTGAGTAGAAAGAGGATGGTTTCATTGTGGCTCAGAAGAAGAAAAAATTTAGAAGTGTAAGCATGCACACAAAGCCTGGGAGGTTATGTAACAAATATCAACAGCTCTCTGTGCTGTGATTAAATATTCCTTTGTTTGGTGTTCTGTAGGTCTTTGAAGCACACTGTTTTTCCTTTAGATGGAACAAATGAAAGATATTGGAGAGAAACACAGCGATTAAAGGGTGACAGGAATTCAGTGTCTCAGCCAGGTGCCCAGAAGACAAGGTCTAAAGCCACATGAGATGCAGCCAGAATGACTGTGGCCAAGTGTGGGTGTGGATCACCCTTCTCTCTTGTTCCTGCCGGAATCCTGTTTATCCAGCTGTTTCCCTGAATTTGATGCCCCTTGTAATTACATTTAATGAGACTCTGAATATTAACTGGCACAATAGCAAAAGGATGTAACTTTCAATTTGAATCGCTGCAGACTCTAACCTACCACACAAAAGAGTCCATGCCAAAGCACCCTAGAACAGTCACAAACCCTTCTGGCAACATCTCCAAATGCTACTGTAGCTCACCTGCTTCCACTCAATTTTCAATGCAAATGTAGTCTTCGGTTGCATGGATCTATAAGGAATAATTTTTTTCTTACAAAGAAACCAAAATTAATGTGTGGTAAGCACTGTGGCCCGACTTGGTGGTACTCTCTTATCTTCAATGCACTGTGTAGAGATGTAATGGTTAACAAATCCAACCAATGGTTAACCAACTAAATCCATGAAGTAGAACCATGTCCCCCTTTTAATAAAAAAGCCTGGATGCATTATGAAATGGAGAAGAGAAGGAAGTTATACTACATACTTCCTTCCATGGAGTGAAGACTGCTGAGGGCAATTTATTCAAACAACAATGATGAATAATCCTGATTTCTTGCTGTTTTAATTTAACAGACAAACATTGAACAGGAAGAAGATGGACTCATTGTTTGAAATCAGGATTAGAAAAAGGTGATACTTAATTCCCAGGACTTTTTTTTCTTTTCTTTTCTTTTTTTTTTTTTTTTTTTCGAGACAGGGTTGCTTTGTATAGCTTTGCACCTGGAACTCACTTGGCAGCCCAGGCTGGCCTCAAACTCACAGAGATCCACCTGGCTCTGCCTCCTGAGTGCGGGATTAGAGGCATGTGCCACCACCGCCTGGCATAGGACTTTTCAAGTGTGCAGAAACCTCCCCCTTTATACTGTGGAATTTTCAGGAATGGCTTGGCTGCAAATTCTGGGAGAATTTCACCCCCAAATCTGACAGATTGTGTCTCTGCCACCTGCCCCGTCTGTGAGTATGCTTTTTATAACAAGTTAGTATTACAATCCATGTCGCAACATTTTTGGTGTACCAAAATGGAAAAGTACAAAAAATTATGTTAAAACTTGGACATACTTCTTCAATCAATGATTTTAAATTAGAATACTATGTCATCACAACAAAGACCCAGAAGATTTTAAAAGCCACAAAAAAAATTATCACTTTGTTAAAGAAACTCTTCACTGAGAGAAATGTTTAGTCTCAGATGATTTACTGCTAATTAATATCTTTAAAGATTCTGAACTTTTGAGTTTATATGCCCTCTTATCCCTCCCTCTCTCCCTCCCCCCCTCTCTCTGTTGTATGATTCATGAACATATGAATGTTCATCTTTGTGCTTAGAGACCAATGAGGACTACCATTCTCTGCTTTATTTCTTTAAGACCAGGTCTCTTGCTGAAAACTGCAGGAAGATAGGCTGTTCAGTGAGCGAGCAATCCTTCTGTCTCTGCCCTCTACAGCTCCTGGATTGTTGGTAAGAGCACAGCCATGCCCAGCTTTTTCCATGGGTGAACAAATGTTCTTATCATGCCTGTACAACAACTGCTCCTTCTCCAGCTCCAATATTTTGTTTCTCTGGTGGCTGAATCCATCACCATTTTCTGAATTTTTAGACTTAACCTTCACCGCTGTTCAGGCTTGGAGCAACAAACGGAGGAACCTTGAAATGATGTGACTGAGCATCTAGAAACTGACTGACTACATGAGGAACATTTGAGTTATTAACATCAAAGCTATGGTTAGGAGAATGTACATCGTGTGTTCATATATATGACTCACATAGTTTGGGAACTGACTTTGAAAAACAGTGGTTTGTTTCTATCAGTTTTCCAAGTTCAAACCGAATGTTAGAACTTTTAGGTCTGGAACCATTACATTCATTTAAGAGAACTTTGGATTGGGTCAATGAGGGGGCTGTCATTCTTTTGGGAAGAAAAGGAATTTAGGTTTAGATTGCCTTATCCACATACTCTTTCTGTTCCCCAGAGCCACCTGGAGGGTCTGACTGAAAAGTCCAACTGGCTTTAAGAACACCCCACCCTCTTCCTGCCATGTCTCAACAAGTACTGTCCCTACGTCTGCTGAGAACCCTAGATACTGTGCTTCCTTTGATCTTGTTTCGAATGGCCATAAATGGCCCAAAACAACCAATGTGTACAGCCCAACAGTGCATTCTGGGCTCTTATATACTTACAGGATGAAGAGAAAACCGGCTATTCTTCCTTTGATTTTTTTTTTTGTAAGGGACAAAAAGAGAAGAAAGAAGGGCTGGGGAGACAGCTCAATGGGTGAACTACTTTCTGTGAATTCACAAGAACCTGAATTCAGGTCCCCAGCACCCGTATAAAAGCTTTGTGCTGAGTTTCACATCTGTTACTCCATCACTGGCAACATAGGCAACTACCAGGGACTCACTGGCCAGGCAATGTAGCTGCAATGTTGAGGCTGAGGTAAAGTGAAACACCTTGTTTCAAACACAAAACAAAAAAACACAGTAGAGGTTGTGTGATAGAGGAAAATGTCCCAAGTCGACTTCTGACTTCCGCATGTGCACACATAAGCAAGTGTGTGTATACACACTTCCACACATGTGCATACATAAGCAAGTTCATGTACACACACTCCCCACATATGTGAGCAGACACATATATACACACAAAATTAATTTTTAAAAGATCAGAGCAGAAGCAATCTATTTCACAAGTGCAAATAACAAATAATGTCTTTGCTCAAGACCATCCATGGTTGCTTTAGGGTTGTGATTGACAGACCACATAGACAATGGCTCCTTTTTCAAGAAAGTAAAACTTGAGTGGCAGAATGGCATGGTCCTCATATTTGTTCACAGAAGTTTAATATTTTTCTTGAATTCCTTCTCAATTCATGATCCAAAATGCAACTAGCTACAATTATAACCAGATTTTGACATATGAATCATGGGGTGTTCAGTACATGGTCTAGAAATTAGTCTTGTGTGGCCATACAGTGATGATTTCATTAGCAAATTTCTATATCTCTCACTACCAACTGATATATGTGAACAGGATGGATCATTAGCCACTTAGGAACACAAAGAGTCCAACTGCCACTTCTCTAGTAGGTGACATACGAAAGACTTCTATTTATTCTGACATGACTGTCTGGTACTTCACAATGAGGTCAGCCACAGGAATTAGAAATGTATCTTGTCTGTCGTGACAGTTAATCTCAGGTGTCCTTTGATGGAATTTAGAGCCATGGGAACAAGCCTCTGGGCACAACCATGAGGAATTTTCTAGATTAGGTTAAGTGACATGGAATGTGTCATTTCACATCTGGGTGCCATTCCATGGGCTGGGGTTCAAGACTGAACACGAAGGCGAAAGCATGCTGAGCAGGACTGTTCACCTCTTTCGGCCCTGTGATTGTGGACAGATACCACATGGCCAGCTGCTCTACTCTCTTCTAGCCATGCCTTTCCTGCTGGACTGTATCCCTGGAACTGTCAGCCCCTCCTTTAAGAGGCTTCCTTTTAAATGTTTTGTTCCAGTAATGCCTGAAGTGGCTGATGCATAACTGCTTTTCTCTAGGTGCCAGAAAATCCCCACCTTCCAGAAGTGGTCACATACTTCCATGTTGAGTTTCAATCATGTTTGCAAGAGTTATTTCTTTGATTGCTTTCAGATTTTTCCCTCTGTGATTTGTTAGTAGAGTAGCAAATAAAGTATTTTCAAAGACTCCTGTAATTTCTAGAGGCAAGCTGGACACGTGATTGCCTGTTTTCTGTTTCATCAAAGCATCCATGCCATCTCCAATTTCTGATTTTCTCTTCTATCAGGCCCAGAGGCAGCCACCATTTTTCTCATGGGAAATCACTCATTCAATGAAACTAACATTAATCCCTTATGTGGATAATGGCCCTTTGACATAATTATCTTCTATTATGTTTTATCTTAAAGGTTCTATCACTTTAATGCTACAAAACTTAAGAACAAATTTCTAGATATGTCAAAATTTGAAGGAAATACTCAGATATTATCCAAATCTTACTGTGTATATGTGTATACATATAGGTTTATATATACACATGTAAGTATGGATATATGTATATCCATAAAGGGAGAGAAAGAGAGGGAAGGAGGGACAGGGAAGGAAGAGATTGACTCAGATAATTCTGGAAGAGCTGGGCAATGTAGTACATTCCTATAATCCTTGTACTCATGAAGATCGTGAGTTCTAAGCCAGCCTGAGCAACATAGAGAGACTTTGCTTTAAGCAAACAGATTATGGAGGACAGTAAAACCAAATCTGCAGTGTGACCTGTCCATCATGGCTCAGTCAGATTAATACATGTGACCAAACATCACCATGCATTTAGAATACAACAAGATAAAGAATAAAGCAATGTTCTGCCATCTAAGAATTAGTACCTTGGATGTTTGCAGCAGGTGAATTTGGACATAAGCGTTCTGGGCACCGCCAGGAAATCCTGAAACCACTAGAACAACCTGTCCCCCAGTGAGATTCCTTTTATTAACTTTTTTTTTTCTGAAATGAAATCTAAAGGCATAAAAATATGAGAGAAATAATGAAGGGCCACAAACTAGGTCAGGTTAAAGGAACAGAGAGGAAATCCAATAGCAATGTGCAGATGGAGTTCCCACATAAGAAGGAACAAGGGCATGGGGAGCCACTCAGGCTTTGGTGGGGCAGTGTGGAAGGAGCTGGAATGCCGGGTGATGATAATTTCCAGAAAGAAGGTTTAAATTTATGCAGATGAATAATGCAGGTGAAACTCAGCAGCACACTGGAAGCTTACAATTCTTCAAATTACATAATGCCATCAAATCTGTGGGAATCAATGGAAAAAAGCTGTTAATTCCTATTTGATCCTTCAGCATTCTAGGGCTCTACCTCTTTGGGGACAAGAAGACACTTCAACCTTGAAATCAAACAGAGAATATGGTGTAGCGATTTAGTCACGCCTTGACCATGGAATTGTTTGAAAGGAGATCTAGGCAAACGCACAACACTGAAGTGTGTCCATTTTTCACATATGGTACAATTCTATTTGTTTCTTGAATGACGGATTTCGAATTTTAGATCATTGTACTGACTGGAAAATATCTCAAGGTCAGTTCTATAATTATGGTTTTGAAGGATTAAAGGTATTTCATCTGGGGACTGGAGAGACGATCTGGTGAGCAGAGTGCTTGCTGTACAAGCGCGAGGACCCACGTCTGAATCGCTAGAACTCACATAAATGATAAAACCCGTGGAAGTGTTGTATGTTTGTGACCCTAGTGCTCCACAGTGAGATAGAAGGCAGAGACAGGAAAATCACCAGAAGTTAATGAACTAGCCAGCTTGGAATACTTAGCAGTGAGTAACAAGAGTCTCTGTCTCAAAGTTAGGACAAAAAACCAAGAATTTCTTCTAACCTAGAACACACACTGTGGAGTGGGCATGCTGACACTAATACCCCCTTCTCAATAAACACACACACACACACACACACACACACACACACACACACACACACACAAAGTTTCTTATAAGCACCACGTCTCTATTCTGAAAAGCCAGGGTGACTAAAAAGTCACTCTGTTAGCTATGACATATTTCCTTAGCAAATGATCCTTCATAGTCTAAATTTATTCTTTTTTTCTGAGTTTGAATCTATTTGCCCTTTCATCAAAGAGCTCTCCCAACTCTTTTCCACCCTTCCTCTGCCTTGCATGCACCTGAGACATGAAGAGTTTAAGCAGAGGCTGCAAGTGAGAATCCTGCAGCATCATTACAGAGAGAGCCCAGTGAATGCAGACTCTCCTCCACTGAGAAACAGAGGTAACCACAGAAGAATGGTTCCCAACTCTTCCTTTTGAATTGATGCCTCATTAATAATGTGTTCATTGGAACTACTTTCTCTGTTCCAATTTTGTGTCCTTTAAAGATTCAAAGACAATGGACAGATGGCAAATTTTGTCACAGAAGAAGCACTCGGCTGAGGGGATGTGTTGCTTGGGAAATTCACTGTCATACACAAAATGCATGGTCTTCTGAGGTGAGCTGAAGACCTTTTTGTGTCCATGTATGTTCATCTGTAAAATGGACGCAAGCAAGCTTTGAAGTTCTAGTATATGTCTTCTTTATAATTTGTCCCTCTTAATCTTCAGTACTCTAAGTGAAAATAATTATAGATCTATTATTTCCCTTTCAGAGCACAAAACTGATACTTGAATATTGTAATATTGTTTGATGTTACACAAGACTTAAAGGCGGGATTTGAAGGAAAATTCTGGAGCAGCTGGTCTCAATGACAAGTATGATAATTAGCACCCACTTTGTAGTATTGCTCCTGAAGTGGATTTATATAATGCTTGTAAACATGTAGCACAAATACTTGAAAACAGACGCTAGCGCTAGCACCTGGATACAACTGAGACTTTTAAAGCAATCTTTTATTAAATCTTTTCCAAAATTTCCCTCATCTTCCCTTAGTGTTTATGAATCAGAAGTTAGTACCATCTAACAAGTGTATATCCATGTAATCAAAACCTCCTTATTCTTCTCTCATTATTTAATGAATGTTGTATCTATGGTTTTGATTGCTTTAGGCAATCTGAATGAGTCACTGAGAAGCATGGCCTTGACTAGAAGCCAATGTGGATTCTTAACTCTTCTACTAGACCTTGGGGGAAAAGTAAAGTCAGAAATTCGTTTTCTCAAGGAGAGAATAATATTATTTTTTTCTTCATCCTTGCTAACACTAGAATAAAACTCAACTAGAAGCAAAACTATGGAAGACTTTTAAAATATCAAGGTAACGCAGAAAACATGAACATGGTATTAGCTAGGGTGAGGCTATCTTCCTGCCTTCTTTAGTCATTTTATGTGTTCATCAACACAGCAGTTAATACATTTTCACATGTGAATTTTATTTTCTAACCTCTACTACTGAATGATATATTGAAAGGCAGATGTAGTCGTGTAGATGTAGTTATTTTGGGGTGAATAAATTATAGAGATTTTTTAATAATAGTTCCTCTTTCCTGGGATAAATCTCCTCATTTTACTCATATGCAGACCCAAATTTGAGGAGAAATCCAGGTGAAATATTTTTAAAAGAGAGAGAGAGAGAGAGAGAGAGAGAGAGAGAGAGAGAGAGAGCGCATGTATGTCATCTATCTATCGATCTATCTATCTATCTATCTATCCATCTATCTATCTATCTATGTATCTCTCCATCCATCCATCCATCCATCCATCCATCCATCATCTATCTATCTATCTATCTATCTATCTATCTATCTATCTATCATCTATCTATCTATCTATCTATATCCATGTGTAGGTGTGTGTCATCGAGTGCTGGTACCCATGTAGGCCAAAAGGCATCAGATCCTACAGGAGCTGAAGTGACAGGTGGTTGTAGGAGCCAAACTCTGGTGTTCTGTAAGAGTTGTATATGCATTTTAACTGCCGAGCCTTTCCTCCAGCTCACCATTTAGGTTCCAAATGATGTTGTGAGCTGATTAACTCGTATGTTAGTTAGTTGACATTTTGTTTCAGTGTTACTGGGGCTGAAATGTAGGATCTAAAACACACCAGGCATGTTCTCTATCACTAAAATTCCTCTTACTACTGGTCAATTAGTTTTAAAGACCTTATCTTGGGATTTCTGCAGAACATTTTGAGCAGATACTTGAATGCAGGAAAGGCTAGCATGACGTGCTGTTAGGTTCAGTATTAAGAGAAGAATGCATTGAGTGGAGAGCTTCAATCAGACTCAGGAAATGTCTTAGTTGATCTTTTGGACAATTCAAGTATGGCATGGGTTTTCTTTGTTGTCACAAGTTGGAGAGCAGGAACTGAATCTTTACCTTTCTACATCCTCCAGTCATAGTTTTAACATGCCCAGTAGCATGGCAAAACATAAGCAATACTGGCTTTCTTTAGAGTGAGTCCAAGAGTGGCCAATTGCCTAAAGTTGGAGAATGATGTTTGTTGGTGACGATATGATAGCAGCCACCACAGATGGGCGTGCTTTTTCTTATCCTTCTGAGAGTGTTGTCTATACCTTTCTGAAAAGTGGTGAAGCTGACACAGGCAGCTCATTATCTCATGAGCACCTCTGCTCAAGTTTGGACAGAAATAGATCATGTTATATTATATAGATGCTGACATGTACTTAAATCACACTCCGATATGTTGGTTCTTGAATAGAGATTATGAAGAAACTCTGCCAAAGTTTCAAACTCAACCTAGCATCTGGAGCAAATCGAGACATGTGTAATCCTGGGATTTATGAATAAATAGCTATGTAAAATGCAGAACTCATGTTGCTAATGACTACTACATCCATCTTTATTAATGACAGCCATGTTTACTTCAGTTTGGGGTAAGGATAAGAGTTAACCTATGTCAAGTATTTACCTGCATTGGACGCTGTTCTTAGAGCATTGCCTAAGTTACTTTTATATCACAATAGCACTGTAACTGGAACCTTACAAGTTCTATTTTATAAGTGAGAAAAATTTTAGAGATATTCAAAATCATACCGAAGTCTCATGATCATAAACACTGAAGCAGTCTCCATCTTATAGTAGGAAGGACAACAGAATAAGTTGTTGGATTTATTTACTTATTTTTACCGCTGTGTGCACTCCTACACATAGGTGTGCTCCTGTCAAGGTGTGCATGTGGCAACCAGAGAACAACGTTAGATGTCACTTTGAGACAGAATTTTTCTTACTTTTTGTAGGCTAAGCTAGCTGTCCTGGGAGGCTCTGGCAGTTCACCCATCTCAGCCTACCATTCCTGAGATTGCCTGCTCTTCTGTATCCTGTTTCTACATCAATGGGAAGAGGAAATAAAGATCTTAAGGGGTGGGAGAATAGTGAAACTCAGGTCATATGAAGTGGATGGAGGAGAGAATAATGGGAAGGAAGGTTGACGTGGGGAGAGGCATGGGCAGGGAAAATGAAGGAGGGGTGGAGAGAAGGGATGAATAATTGTAAGGATATTTGAAAAAGCCATTTGGAAATATACTATTTTACATTCTTCCTATATAGAGCTATTATGCTTACATAGAAGAGTCTAACTGGAGGTACTCTACACAATAAATAATGCTTCCTTCAGAAGTCATAGGTTGCTCTATAAAAAGCCCATTACCAGGGGTGGGCCACATCCCCTCCAGTTGTTGGTTAGGGATGTCCCAATGACCCCGTATATAACACACACTCTTGCAACTGCTCTTGTCTACCCACCTGAACTTGATGTTAAAACTCTTTTGCTAAAGACCTCGCCCTCATACTTTGGTCACAGGGAACAGAGCAAACAAAATGGGACTGACCAGGAAGCCTCTTCCTGGCTGGGTAGTTTTTATAGTACTGGAGGGTGCTATGTGGGATATCAGGAGAGAGATGTAACCAACAGTCTTACCCACCTGTGAACTCCATGAGCTGCAGCAGCAATTGGCATGTTGAGATATGCCCGTATAGGCACAATAATGGAACAAATACTATGAGGATAACCAGCTGCTTTCTTGTTGGATTTAAGGCCCACTCCACAGAAGGAAACACATGCCTGACACTGTAAATATAGCCCACAGCCTATGATTGAGGACTTAATAAGCACCAGGAGTGAACCTACTAGTATTATCATGCTAACTGGTATAGCATTGAATTGCTCTATAAATTTGTTATCACTATATAGATTATTACTCTCTAGATTCATCAGGGAAGTTTCTCTGTGCAGTGACTGGTGGTCAACACAGAAGTTCATGACTGGTCAGAGTATAGAGATTAAGCATCTACATAGTGCTCAGCCCCAAAGGGGACATTTATATCATGCCTTTGCACCAAGGCTTACAGATCATTATAGAAGAGGAGGCAGGAAGATGTCACGGGTCAGATGTCAGAGGGAACCACAAACAGTGTCTTTTGGACATGACAAGGCCATTGCACGTATGATCTCACCGCCACTGTGGTTGCCTGTACAAGATTAAGCCAGCCAACACTCCAGTGTGTAGAGTAGAGTTCAGGTGCCTCTACTCCTAGCTGAAGAGTTATGAATAGTTGGTTACTTATGGGGGAGGGAGAGTTTTTCTTTTAAGGGTTGGCCTGATAAGTTGACTAGACCCTGTTCCACACTCCTGAGCACATGGATAGCACAAATTCGACTCGTTTGGCTATAAAAAGAAAAGGACATGAAGTTGAGAAGGCATGGGTGAGTTGAGGGAGGGACATCTGGGAGGAGCTAAGGTAAGGAATACAGTTGAGGATGCTCAAAATACATTGACTGCTTGTATGAAATTCTCAATAAATTAATAAAATATTTAAAAATGTTTAAAGAGACTTCTGTAGGAGTTCCATGCCTTTTGTAGTTTTTTGCTGCTGCTGGCTGTCCTTGGTACCCAACTTACAGGCAGATCAGCCTCTTCCTTCAATTACATGGTATGTTCCTTGAGTGCCTGTCCATAAAGATCCTCTTTTGTAAGGGAAAGGTCATTCCAAATAAAAAACTTTTTGAACAGAGTGTGGTCCTATAACGGGGTAAATCCACTGAGTCTCTTTAATGATCAAAGGAATTTATTTGGGGGTAAACTCAAAACCACAGGAGATTTATTGTAGGGTCTGGGAAAGCTGAACTATGTCCCAGGCTGAATGACTTGGTCCAAGATCTCAGCATCTAGAACCATGAAGTAGCCAAGGGGGGTCAGCATAGGTACATCCCAGGTCTTAAGGGTTCCCTATGGCCATGCTCACAGAGGCTGATACCTCAAGGTCATGGCATGTATAACAGCTACAGCTGTCTCACTAAAGTTGGTGCTTCAGGACATGGCTCAAACAGCTATCCACTACAGTCCTTTCTTCAGTTGAATATATAGATTCCATTTCTGAGTAGAATCACACCTGTAGGAATTGGGGTAAGTATTAAATACATATTTTAGGTAGTATGATATAACCATCAATATATAATAAATGTCAAAAAAGACTAGTTTGGGGGGAACACTAATTTGTGAATATCTATTACATTCCTATGTTGTGACTAGTATTGGAATCTGTAGAAATAGCAATGATTAGGATAGAGTTTCTGTTCTCAAAGCCCATTAACTGAGGTGAGATAAAAATAAAAACATTACTAATAGAAAAAAAAAAAATCTCTTCCAAAGCCCTACTTGGTGTAGGTGTGACTGGAGGAAGCTGGAAAATTTTGTCCAAAGATTTAGGGGAAATATCCCTGAAGGTTTGATGCAGGAATGTGTGACTGCCCCTGGTTTGCTCTCTCTGGCTCTAGGAGACCAATGGGGTACAGCTTGAGGCAATGAGGAACAGCTCCTGAGAAGCATTCAAGAATCCAGTGTGCAGATACATGGCTCATCTAAGACCCATTTTTCTTAGTGGTATGTGCCAAAAAGCTCCATGTCTGTTCTGTGCCAGCAAAGATCTCCTAAAATGGGTTCACCCAGAGAGAACAGAACTCAGAGTGGAGCCTGCATGTGTTTGTAATCCCCAAAGCACATTCACAGGTATAGCATTATCTATATCACTCTCTAGCAAAAGACCAGCAATACAGACTTAGTAATTGAATTTTTTTTCTATGGTTAACTGTATAAGACAAAAGTATACTAACTTGTGATGGTTAGCATAATTGTAAACTCAATACAACCTAAAGTCACCTGGGCGTAGTCCCAGTGAGAGACTCTTTACATTGGCTTACAATGTGGGTGTGTTTGTGGAACATTCAGTTATTGGTGTGGGGAAACTCAGCCCACCATGGTAGCATCATTCCCTATTCAGGGGTGCCTGGACTGTATACTAGTAGAATAACTAAGCTGAGCATAAGCCAGCAAGCCAACCGTTGGACAAGGGAGCCAGTGAGTGTGCATATACTCATTCTCTCTTCTTTTCACTATGGATGTGGTGTGACAAGCTCTTTTAAGTTCTCGACACCTTCCCTTCCCTGAGACAGCCTGGACTTGTGAGACAAAATAAACCCTTTCTTCTGGGTCATTTGCCATCATAACAGAAATCAAAGTAAGACATTACTAATCATCAAATCACCTGGAAGCTTCTTATAATAGGACATATTTAACTAGATTTTGCCTGTGATAAGTTCGTGTGATGTTTCTAACATTGGGAGCTTAGTCTGACCTGGATCTGTGATGGAGCTGCCTCCTGGCTGCTCCTCTGTACCCGGTTCACTGTTTTTCTTGAGGGATTTTGTTCCTGCAACGTCTCTGCCCGCATTGCCATCCCACTAGGTTTTTGTTTCCTCCTGCTCACCGTCACCTTGAACAGTTCCAACTGATGTTTTTGTCAGTTTCTGATTTGGAAGGAGAAGGAGGTTATGATATTACCTCAGGGACAACATGTTTTAAACAAAATCTTTTAAACATGTTGTGCTGCTCCCCCCCCCACTGGAAATCTGCCTCAAATACAGACAAGAAACACCATATTTTTTTAAAAAGTAATTATTCTCAAATATTACGTCCTGACCAGAGTTTCCTTTCCCTCCCCTTCCCCCAATCTTTCTTCCCTTCCCCAACACACTCCTCCTCCATTTCCCTTCAGAAAAAGGCAGGCCTCCCAGGGACATCAACCAAACATGGCATATCAATCAAGTTATAACATGACTAGGCCCCTCACCTCATCTCAAGGCTGGACGATGAAACCCAGGAGGAGGAAAAGCGTCCCAAGAGCAGGCAAAGCCATCAGAATCAGCTCCCTTTCCCACTGTTAGGAGTCCCACAAAGACATCCAGCTACACCACTCTAACGTACACGCAGAGAGCCTAGCTCAGACCCATGCGGGCTCCAGGACTGTCAATTAAGTCTCATTATTTTTGATAGTGAATCAAGCATCACTATTTATCTGCCTAATCTGGTTATGAAGTAAAACTTAAAATCCTTGTTTTAGAAATTAGGTGAACTTTTCTGCAAACATAAAACTTCTAAGTAATACATTCAGCATAAACATTGGTGAAAGCAAGTTGTAAAGAAAAGACTTAGGGAAAAAAGATAAAATATGGCAAGAGTTAATAAATTACAATAGCATGATAAGTAATTAGGTCATTGACTTGAGTCCCAGATAAATATACCATTCATATCAATCTTCTATCTATTTATCTATAGTCTACTTATGTATCTCTAATGTAATCTTAGAATTAATTTCTACATACTGATGCGTACTGTTTTAACTCATAAACTGTTCAGAGATATTCTCAAGAGCTAATGGTGTTTAAAAGCATTAGTCAGTTTTATATATAGACACTCAGCCATTATTTGAGTAAAAAAATAGTGTGTTTAAGACCTCAGTTCTTAAGTCCTTATCTGACTACTCAAAGCCACCATGCTCTTATTGGCAAGAAAAAAAGTAACATTTTTTTTAAATAGAATTTTCTTATAGGTTTATTGAAAAAGGATATTAACACTTAACAGTTTTCCTTTTTAAGGAATATACTCATTTTTTAAATTTCTGCTTTCCATCTCAATTTCTTAAAAACGATTGTCAACTTTTATCATATAGCTCTGAAATCACATAATTATATGCATATACTTGACATTATATGGACTTTAGCAGATTGTATTTATATCCTTAAGAATATGTACATATATATCATATATATATGTATATACAGATACATATACACATACATGTATGTGTATATATACACATATGCACACATACATATACACAGATACATATATACATATATGTATATATACACATACACACATATACATGTCATGTATATGTACATATACACATGTATATAATATATACACATATGCATGTATATGTGCACACACCGTCTATATGGTATACATATATCAGCAATTAAAGAAAAAGGCCAGAGGCCATGAATTTAAGAGGGCAAGAGGTAGAGAGGGGTATTTAGGAGGGACTGAGGGAATGAAAGGGAAAAGGAAAATGAGATGATTATATTTTAATTTCAAAACATTTTTATTTATTTTAAGGATAGCGTCACTTGTTTATCAGACACTAAACTCCGCTGCTCTGGAAGTTTCAGGACATCCTGGCACATTATCATACACCAACTAGCTAAATGACGCCAGCACTTCCTACATTAGATCATTAAAGCAATGCACTGTGTTGGCCATAAGTCACGGTGAGTACGAGGGAGAAAGCAAAGTGAAGAAAACTCAGTGTGACATGAGAAAATGTGGAAGTCCACTCGAGACGTCGCTGATACTGAGAGGGAAAGAATTTCCATGATGGCATGTATTGAAATTTAAAATTAAAAATGTTTTCATGAATACTCAAGATGACAGCAAATCAGATTTCTAGAGTGTTAGAATTGACTGCAACCAATCAGAATAACTACATTTAAAAAAAAAAGCAAAAATGATTTGATACTGCCTTTTGACTTTATTATACAGTAAAAGTGATCGACATCCATGAGTAACAGCATCACAAATATTAGATGTTTATCTCTTCCCTGATTATTGACCTCCCATGTGAAGTGGGCTCATGATGCTATGTTATACCTGCAAGCTTATGCTCCCAGTAGGTCATAAGATCCCCACTGTTAATAGTCATCTGTCTGCAAAGCACCAGGTGGCTTACAATATGTCCTTCTGTAGGCTAAGGCAAAAAAATGTATTTTTGACTTAACCTATTTTGAAATTACAGTGGGTTTTTCAGGATCTCTCCATCACAGAGAAGTATTTGAGTGGACACTGAAATATATCAAATGCAAGCGTCACCCCGCCCCCCATGTCCATCTGCTGAACAGTGAAGACTCTGGTATGAGCTGGGGGAATAGTAACATGGAAGAAAGCATCAGGTCATTCAAAACTGATAACTAAATGATGGTGAATTCCGTTAAAAATAAGTCACTCTGGTCTTCTCCTCATCTGCTTTCCCAATAAACAAGCTTTTAGACTTGGTGTAATGTCTCATCTATTTCTGAAAGGAATGGGATTGAACTATTTTGATGGAAGTAGGAGACCACAGAGTAAAATGCTCATGATTCGTTAGTCATCTGGAAAACGCATGAATACTGATATGAACATTACTGCCTTCTCTCGTGAACTGCTACATGCAATAGATGAGTATAATTGTCTATGAGACAAAACATCAGCATTCTACATACGAATTTCATATTCGTGGTGATGGATGGAGACTAATCACAGTACTTTTTATATAAATATAAGATTTAGAGAACATGTCTATACATATTAGTGCATATAATGATCACGTATAATAGCATTATTTGGGAGAAAATGTAGTAATTTTCCCAATTAAATATTTCCTGATGTGATTCATTTTCAAATAATATAATATTCCTTAGTTCTAGGGAATCTTGTAAATCATAATTAGACAAAAGTACAATCAGTGTAACTGTAGCACAGATCAATGTATTGTATTTTGCATATGTTATCCATTTCCTCCGTAGAGACATGAATTCTTGATTGAAATTACTCATTGAAAATAAATGATCGAGGGACACATTTGGAATCCTGCTGCCTTCCGGTGTTTGAGGTCATTACACATCACTTTTTACTGTTTGTGTCTTCTGCATTAGTTTGAATGCACTTCATTGCTTATGTCATGAAACACTAATAAAACAGAGTTTTAGTATAAAACAAGTTTTAGCTCATGTGAAGGGGCCATCCTGCCATGAGAATATTCAGGAGAGAAAAAAGCATTATTTAAAACACAGAGTTCCTCACTGGAGAAAAGGCATATCTTTTTCATATAAATCTAGTAAGAGTAGCTGCATTCCAGTCCCGGGTATCAAACCAAGGGCCCTGCTCGTACTAGGCAGGTACAATATAACTGAGCCACATCTCCAGCCCCAAGATTTTTTACTAAGTGTCTCTGCCCTATATTTGCCCTTTTTACATGCCATATCTATGTACACAGAGCTACTTATAGAAATTTATTTTGTAAAACAAGAAAATAATGGGTTTTGGTGGACTAGAGAGGAAAACAATGGGAAAAGTGAAATTTTGGTCTCTGATTTTCAAGTTATTGATCAGTGTCAGAATTTTTCCTCCATGGCTCTGGACATAGGTAGAATAAAGTTTTCAGTGGTTCTCAGCCTGTGGGTCATGACCCCTTTTGGGGGGTGTCAAATGACCCTCTCACAGGGGTCAGCTTAGACCACCAGAAAACAGAAAACAGAAACCTTACCATTCATAACAGCAGCAAAAGTATAGTTATGAAGTAGCAATGAAAATAATTTTATGGTTTTGGGTCATCACACAATGTGAGAACTGTATTAAAGGGTCACAGCATTAACAAGGTTGAGAACCACTGGCTTAAATCATAAACATTCTTGGGGTAGGATGCTCTGCATTTGCTGTCTCAGTGAGATATGACCCAGTGATGTGACAAGCTTCTCTCACAGGTGATGCATGACACACTCTGCCAGTCGGAGCTGTGTAAACTACCAATCACACTTTTTAGCTTTGTACCTGCTTACTATCCTACTATCCGTTCTATATTCCTTTTGTGCTTAACACATGCCTTAGCTGTGTATGTTTCTTTATCCAACAAGCAACCCAACTGTCTCTTTCTAAAAGCTCAGTCAGGTAGACAGCAATACAGAGAAGGACTGGAGAGTTTAGGGAGCCCTGAACATTTTGATACATAGCGAGCCTTTTAAATTAAAAAAGGCATATCCATAAAGCTTTGAAAATCAACTGCTCCAAAGCTGGAATATCAGATGTTTTATTTTTGGACCATATTATGCAAATTTTATTTGAGGATTGATCCCAGGTTCTTTGCCAAAGTAAAACAAGCAAACAGAAACTTTGGATGCCTCAGTCCCAGATGGCCCTTCTATAGATCCCCCTTCCCATGGCCAATCGATTGATCACCTCCCTTGAGACTCTCAGCCATTTTCACAATGGAATATGCACTGTATAAATTGACTGTGAAATTATTCATGCTATTCAATCAACAGATTGACTGCACAGTCCAGTTTCATCTAGGCAGACAAGCTTATTGCCTTTTGTCAAACATGCTTTTCTTAAAAGCAAAACTATGGTTAAGTTAAGCACACAAAATCCATATTAAATGGAGCCAATTCCTCTTTTACCTCAAGAACATGGTGGCTATTTTTAATGCCCCTGACAAAAAACCATCAGACAGTAATTGAGTAATTGACATCAAGGAACTGGACCAGTATTGACACTAAATCTGTTCCCACCAGCCTTTGTGCTGCCTTCAATGATGTGCCACACCCTGGGTGTCTTTCATAATTTCCTGTTATCTTCATTTTTCCACCTCCATAATGAAATAATAGTGGGTGATGTAATTCAGTAATTAAGCACTATTAAGATTACTGAACAGAGACAGTTAAGAGAAAATAGATGGAAATCCCAGAAGAAGGGAAGAAAAAAGAATAATTAAAAGTCATTGACAAACATGCAAGAACAATGAAAGGGTAAAAAGAAGGAAGGAGGAAAGAAAAGAATCATTCAAGCTTTCCTAGATATTTCTTTAGTGTATCATTCTTCAGTTGTTTACAGTGTTGCGTGTCTTCTTCAGGATGTTTAATAGACATCAAAACATTGTTAGCTTTAGTCAGTTAAATGACATGATTAGACTTAATTGTCATCATGAGCAAAAAAAAACAAAACAAAACAAATTGGTATTGTAGCTTAACTTTTCACCATTAAGTTCTCTTAGTAAGAAGGGCATATGACCTTGACACCGTTAACATGAAGAGTTAAGCTAGGTCTTCTACAAGTACAGGTAAAGGTTGTTAGTGGAGTATTAAGTAGCCATTTGTTTCTTATTTACTTTACCTTGTGTTGTTGAAATAAATTCAGAATTCGTATTTACTATGTACCATAAAGACATGTAAAATGAATCTTGTTGGGATGCATCTTCATATGGTGTTTGGCGTCTAACAAGACTTAAAATTAGTCTGTAGGAGGTGGAGAGAAAAACACAACTGTACATCAGTAGTGGTAATGTAAGTTAGTTCAATCACTATAGAAGTCAGTATGGAAGCTCCTCCCAAATCTGAAAACAGAATTGCATGGCATTCGATTGTACTACTCCTGGAATACACACAATGATTGCTGGCCTATATTCTACACATATACCTGCATGTGTTTATTACAGCTATATTCACAATAGTCAAGTTATGAAATCAGTCAAAATGCACATCAGTGGATGAATGAATGTGTCAAGAAAATGTATAATATATGCACAGGTGAATTTTATTTGGCCACAATGAAGAATGAAATCATGTCATTTGGAGAAAAGTGAGTATAGCTGGGGATCATCATATTATGCAAAATAGATCAAATTCAGAAGGACAAAGAACACGTTTGCCCACATATGTGAACCTAGAATATATATAATTATATATATACGTATATATATATATATATATATATATATGTATATTATATGAAATTAAAAGACTAACTATTTGAGAAAATAAAGAAGACAACCAGATGGGAGATACGGAGACAGAAGCAGCTAAGGAATATGAATACAGTCAAAGTACATGATGCAATACAATGCAAATGTGTCTATGTAACAAAATCTATCATCTTAAAATTAACACATAATAGAAAATAAAATAAAAGGAAAGGAAATAAAGTTAATTTGAGATTTGGCATAAAGTTTGAATTCTGTTTTCCTGCTTATCTACTCAGCTTGTTGTTTATTTTCTCTTCTGTCTTTATTTAGACCTTTTTCTGAAATAATATGGCTGTTGTCACTATTTTTGTAACAATACAAATTTTCCATCAGTATGTGCAAGGGTCTGAACAATTCTCCAGTACTCTACTTATCTGCTTTGATGTTTCTGATTCTTTCTTTAGATGGGATTTCTTGTGTTATTTTCTCTTCCATGATCAAAGAAATGTCACAAAGCTCAGGGATTTCATATCTTAGAATAAAGAAAACTCAAGGGTATGGAGGTCAGAAAAGTTGAAATGAAACATCCAAGTAGCATACCTTTGTGAAGCCCCGTGACTTTTGCAACTTTACATTAGACAGAGATGATGTGACAGACTGAATCTGAAATCACGGCATATTTATTGTTGTTGTGTAAAATGAACAAAATACCTAACACTTACATGCATCAGATTGTGATATATTTAGAGCAATCCTAAAGAAGGTCTACATAGTCTAATGATTATTTTATCAACAACACAATAAGAGTTATAATTTTAAATTTGAGGATTCTGGCAGAGGCAACATGATCGGAAAGCATATATAATCTCATGTATTTTGAACACAGCATGTTCAAATTCACTGAGGCAGGAAAAGGGCAGAAATGAGATCTTGTCTTTCTGGCCAAAGGTCTTGAGTAAGAACCAGGGGAACAAGATGGAGACATGGTTCAAACATCCAGAGTGAGTTCATAAATGGATAGTGTAGCTCATGTTCAGAGTAACCTGGAAATACAAGAGTGGGTCCAACATGCACAAGAATCTTGGGCCACTGTAAAACACTAGAGGAATGGCGAGTTGAAAGCATGCTGAAATCATAGGTCATGTTCAAAGAAGGATCTAGACTGGTGGTTCTCAACCTTTCTAATGCTATGACCCTTTAATACAGTTCCTCCTGTTGTGGTGACCTCCCAACCACAAAATTGTGTTGCTGCAACTTCATAACTGTAATTTTGATAGTTTTGAATCATAATGTAAATATCTGATATGCATAATATCTTATATTTAATCCCTGTGAAAGGGTCATTGGGTCCCCAAAGGGATATCAACTCACAGGCTGAGAACCGCTGGAATCTGAGTCTGAATAGCTCACATTGTCTCTCTCTATATAATTTCTGGACTGTGAACCTGGAAAACCTGATGATAAAAATCATTTTGGTCTGTTGGTCAAGTGGTTGTCACCCAAGCATGAGGATATGAGTTTAGATACTTAACACACATGTAAAAATGTAGGAATGGTGTTACACTCCTTGTCTTCATCAGTATTCTATTGCTGTGAAGAGATACCATGACCACAACAACTCTTATAAAAGAAAACATTTAATTGGAGCTTGCTTATGGAAGTTTAGTCCATTATCATCATGGCAAGGAGCATAGCAGCATGCAGGCAGACATGGTGCTGGAGAAGTAGCTGTGAGTTCTCCATCCAGATCATAGGTAGAAGGAAGACAGACAGAGAGAGAGAGAGAGAGAGAGAGAGAGAGAGAGAGAGAGAGAGAGAGAGAGAGAGAGAGAGAGAGAGACTGGGCCTACCTTGGGCTTTGAAACCTCAAAGTCCACCGTCAGTGACACACTTCCTCTAACAAGACCATACCTACTCTCCCAATCCTTCTCAAGTAATGCCACTCCCTGATGACTAAACATTCAAATATAGAAACCTATGAGGGGGTGGAGTGGTGTGGGTAGTGGAGGGAATTCTTATTCAAACTACCACATTCCTGTGATTCCAGAAGTGAGGATGCAGACAGAGGACCATCTGTGGAGTGTGCTGGCCAACTGGTCTTATAGAATTGGCTAGTTCCAGATTCACTGAGAGAACTTGTATCAATCAAAACAAAACAAACAACAACAAAAACAAGGTGATGAAGTAATTGAGGAAGATAACTAATGCCAATTTGGGGCCTCTATGCCCACATGCCTGCACACACACACACACACACACACACACACACACACACATTTCGCCAATGATTAGGCTTGACTGACCCTGAGACTTTAAAAGATGACAGGATAGAGTAATAGTCATGATTCAGGAATAGAATCTGTGTAGGAAGTCAGAGGTGCTGCGGCTTCAGAGATACCATTAAGCACCAAGGTGGCAACACACATTGATGCCTAGAGCACTGGTCACCAACCCTGCGGGAATGACCTCCAATGCATAACTGCATTGGAGCAGGGAGCTGCTTCCTAGCCTCCCTCCAAAACCACATCTGACACCAAATGTGTGCGGAATGGTTTCAGGCTCTCCAGTGGTCAGAGGATATCAAGTAGGTATGCTCAAAGGAGGGTTCAGTCTCCCAGGATCGTCCTTCGTGGCACAAGCCAAGCTGAAGTGATGTGTTCCCAGTCCACTCACATTGTCTGTCTGACTTGGAAACAGATCCATTTCCAATCTCTTTATCTCTTTCCTATGTTCGGTGATTTGCTAGAGCAATTCACAGAACCCAGGACACGTAGTCCTTTGTGGAGTCCCATTTATTGTAGATGGTGATAGAAAAGCTATAAATAAGCAGCCAGATGAAGAGATCCACGAAGCAAGGTCTGGAAAGGTCCCAATTATAGGAGGTAAGTCTCCATGGAGTTGGGGCATGCTCTAGTTTGCATTTTTTTTCTGGGATACACACCATGACCAAAAGCAACTTGGGAATGGAAAGACACTATTTCAGCTTACAGGTTATAGTCTATCATTGAGAGAAGTCAGGGCAGGAACTCAGACATGAACCTGGAGGCAAGAACCACAGAGGAATGCTGCTTAATGGCTTGTTATCTCACTTGCTCTCTCTCTGCTAACCCTTATATAGCTCAGGCCCACTTGCCTAGGGAGGAGGCTGCAACCAGTAGGTTGGGTCCTTCCACATCAATCCACAATTAAGACAACTCCCCACAGACATGATCACAGGCCACCCCTTCCATTGAGACTCCTTCCCAGGTGACTCATGGTTGTGTAGAGTTGACAATAAATACTGACCCAGATAGGATGCTTTCCTCAGGCACTTGGATGTACATTGCTACCTAGGTACTCCCTGAACCCTATAGTCTAGCCATTCTCTAGAGGATTTTTTAGGTAGAGAAAATATATTACATCATTGACTATGGTGATTTAAGAAAAGCACCATCTGCTTTCCTCTTCACAAGGTGAAGGGCAGAGTAGGTTAAAAGTTTCAACCCCAGATTTTATTGTTGGCTCCCCAGCAACCAGCTCCCAATCTTTAGGAACTTCCAAAATATTTCTGGATTACATAAGCTCAAGCTGAAAGGAGCTTGTTATGCACATGTAACAATGCTCATTTTGCCTCCTTAACTTGGAAGCTATTTCAGGAACAGTAATACCAGGGAAAAGATAATCAAGGACGTTCCTGTTGCCCTGTGATGATCACTTGGAATGTGATAGGGATTATAGGAGCTATGGCCTGGGACCAGAGACAAAGACCAGAAGAATATATGTTTTATTATTTTGCACTGTCTCCATGATTTTTCAAAGATATTGGTGAAGTTGCACGAGGGAAGGCATCAGCGTCATACTGTTATCTCAGAATCATTTTTTTTGAAGGCTATTATCTTAGTTTATTTTCTACTGTAGCAATATCTTGGAATGAATAATTGCTAAAAGAAAAGTTTATGCTGAAACTGAAAGCCCAAGCAGGTGGCTGCATTTGACAAGGCCCTTCCCTTGTACCCTAATGAGGAAGAAAAGTGCACAGGCAGATCACATCCATAACAAGAGATTTTCCAGTACTGTACCATGTCCAAAGACAGACTTTACTCTCTGTTAAGGAATCCTCAACTTTTAAAGGCCCTACTTCTCAATACCAAGATGGCTGTCAGATTTGAGCTTCTGGTGGTATATACTTATCAAACTACCATATATCTTGTTTATGTTTGCCAAATCTACAGGACATAAGTGGACTTTCTTTGGTTGAAGGTTGGGGAGTGAACCTAGAGTACTGCACTGGCTTATCCATGCCCTCTCCACTGTATTCTGGAGTATATTTCAGAGTCCCTGTGTTCTGCAGAGGACTGCTTAAAAATTCTTGTGGTAGTTGATTTCTTTGCACACTCTAGAAGTCCTGGGGGACTGTGGTTATGGATAGAGGCACATTTTCGCACTTGATTGAGGGTGGGGATGGTTCCTCGGCACTCTGATCCATGATGTCTGTCTATCCCCTCTATACTCATTTCTTACAGAGGA
Source organism: Onychomys torridus (assembly GCF_903995425.1). Lineage (NCBI taxonomy): Eukaryota > Metazoa > Chordata > Mammalia > Rodentia > Cricetidae > Onychomys > Onychomys torridus. Next base: position 17,242,747 of record NC_050462.1, read on the forward strand.
ACAGAGTCCACTTCCACCCGCACCATTTCTTGGTTTTAGTTTGCACTTTTAGTTTCAGAACAACAGAGAATGATAAAAATATATGCTAGAGCCCAAATTAAGTTGCTCTTCTCAGTCACGTGACTCATGTGCCATCTAGGGTGACCCTACCCTGCCTTGCAGACAGTTCCAGGAAACAAATGCCAGTGACATGAGCAGCATGTGCTCTCACAGTTTGGTTTTCCGGATGTGGCGAAGCTGAGTGGAGTGTACGACACAGCTACATCTTGTTCCCAATTCAGTCATGTCCCGGCTGCAGGGTCTGGGGTGCATCACTTGAGGTATTGGTTGAGGTGACATTCATTGATAACCTGGAGACTCAGGAAGCCTAGAGTCTGCAGGTTTGCTGCAGGGGTGGCAGGAATAGGTAGGTACCTCCACACTGTCAGGCATAGAAATGGTGTCTAATGCATCATAGCTACAATTAAACCACCGGCAGCCAAGGCACTAATACAATTTGTTCTTTGTGACTAGTCTCTTCAGAAGCAATTATAATATATAATGATAATAATAATGAGGATAATAAAGCTTTCCTGGGTGTGAGGAACCTTTATTTCTATCAAGGGAGCTTTGGTGTCTCTCTAGAATTAAAGCCATGCATTTGATGGGATTTAGTGGGCAATGTTGTTACACCCAATCTCATGGGGTCAACACTATGAAATTCTTAGGGACAGAACACTCATCCCTGACATGACAGCACTTCTTGTCAGTGAGGAAAGGAATGATTCCTTTGCTGCTGACCTAATGATTGGTTAATATCAGGTTCCAGAAGGCACCCATTTTTATGGTACATTAATATTTTCTTGCCTTTGCTGTTACTGACAGGAAATACTTAATTGGCCTTTCCTCACTCATGGAGCTTTTCATTTGCAAAATTTTTTCACTTCAATAATAAGATGTTTGATTGATACCGGGATGCTAGGTCTTAGAGGAAACTCATCTCATTATTGGTCATCCCTGATGTGGAATCTTCCAATGTTCTATAGCAAAAAATGGCGACACCTTCTAAATGAAGTCAAACTCAGAAGAGATAATAGTAAGTAATGTTAACTATTGCAATGGAGTTGGGATCCTACGGTTGATCAGCTATTTGTTTTGTGACATTCCCAAGGGTTATTTTATAGAGAATTTTGCCAGTAAGTGGTCTAATTGTGACAGTGGATGGGGGCCTTTTCAATTTGCATAATATACTCAAGGGACCTAAGCTGCTAATTTGGTGATTAATTATCCATATTATGCATTGTTTATTTGACCATGCCTAGATTAATTTCTTTTTCCCAGCAAATCACATTTAGATATGAATTTGCATATCTTGATTACATTTTAATGTCCTGGCCATCATTGTCTCTTCCCTGGACACCTCATGAGCTCATCTAAGAGTGATCAAGCAGAGAATGATGGAATGTCTTAAATGACATCCCACATCAGTGAACAGAAAATGCGCATGACTTATTTTTAATGAAAAATATGTTCTTTAATAATCAAGTGAATTACAATGTTTGATTTACAATATATTTTATGTTCCTTCTATTTCCATTTTATTATTGCCAACCAATGTTAAGGTCTTAACTTTTTTAATATTACTATCAATATAAATATATATTTGTATGCCTATATATGTATATACATATATCTTTGTGACTAAAAATACATTTTGTCCACCTATAATATGGCATTCTACTATCAAATTCTAGCAAGTTTTGCTATCATTTTAGGCCTGAGAATGACTAGAGTTCTTGTTGCCCTGTGCTAGAAACTGCTTAGAGTCATAGAGCATGTCTCAAGTCGTTTATAATTCATTTATCAGCAGTGTATCTTTGTTGTTGTCATTTACATAGATAAATAATAATTTAAATGCCTAGGTACACTTTGTTGAATACTATTTCAACTTCACATAGCACCTACTCATCTTCATTTATTGTTAAACTGTCTTATGAGAAAATGCTATTTTACTTGTCTTAAAAAGAGATAATACATTTCAGAGTGAGACAGAAAATAATTTGTTTGTGATAAAGTAACCAGGCTGTTGTGGAGTCAAAATTAGGAGCTGTGTGAAGTGAGCCTGTGTTACTTTTTGGCTGAATGGATGTGGAACACCAATGAAAAATACCCTTAACTAGCCACAGATAGATGTTCTTGGTTCATTAAATGAAAATAGAATAAATGAATCCGTGCTTTTCACTAGCTATGAATAAATGCTCTTCATCAACTCTATGCCCACAGAAGACTCAATGAGGGAATTCATAAGTGAATGAAAGAGTGACCGGATGGTAGTGTGGATGTTTCCTATACCAATGATACAACCAAATGAAGAAATTCAGTGTCAACTGTTTACCCAATGTCAAGGAAAGACAGAAGGTCAGGTTCAAGGCCTCCCAGAAGTGAGATTAGCAGCTTTGACAAAATGATGAGGCTGTGGGGGTAGGACAATGGCATTATTCTTCCCTTATGCACGGAGTTCTCCCTAGCCCCAAAAGATGGAACTTGGAAAGTGGGTATTTAAGAATCCCGAATGAAATATTACATCAATCCCACCATCTGGTCTTGACACCTGCAGGTAAAGGGTAGCAACTGACAAAGAACTGCAGTGCTTAAATGGGGGAGGGAGTTAGAATCTGCTGATTGCCACATTCCTATGATTTCCGGAGGGCAAGGACTGAGGCACTGAAGGCTCAGTGTCACCAGCTGGGTAGGTCTATGGCTGCAGAAGTTGGCCTCAGAGCTGTAGGCTTACCCAATTGGCATCATAGCCAAGACATGCTAGGATACATACTGGATTACCCCAGTTTCCTCAAGTTAATATTATGTATATAAAACTTAAAATGCAGTCATATGCCTCTATATAACTATCATTGGTAACAGAAATAAAACATTAATAATAATATAAGTTATTTATAACAAATGAAGTTTTAATAAATTATAATAGTAATTAGTAATAATATTAAAGCCTATATAATACATACTATTGTCTCTCAACTATCTGGATCATTGCTGATTGTTAGATATATTAGAAACTAGTATATCACTCAAATTTTATATTTTTCTTTTCCAGAGCTGAAGACCGAACCCAGAGCCTTGTACTTGCTAGGCAAGCACTCTACCACTGAGCTAAATCCACAACCCCCCACATTTTACAATTTTGTTGTTTATTTTCACTGATACGAAGCACTTACGTTTGTTCTTGAGTAGCCAACTTTAAAAATTCAAGTGTGCTATCATCTTTACTTTCTCTTCTTTCTAGACTCTGTTATCTTTTTCTCCATGAGAAAGGATGCTAGAAGTAGTCTCTTTATTAACCCGTTTTATGTAAGACAGGACATCAATGCTGACCTGAAAATTCACAAATAAATAAATGAAGAATGTGTTAATTTTGTGGTGTGTGGATGTGTGTATGAATGTATGTGTGTAATCCTTCATCTTTTTCTACAGCTTTCCACTTCTATTTCTTGATACAAGGTTTCTCACTGAATCCAGAGTTCACCAATTTAGCAAGAGTAGCTGACTATGACACTTCTATGTCTTTCCCAGTGCCAGGATGATGGCTGTGCATCACCATGCCTAGAATTTTACATGGGCACCAGGAGTCTGAACTGAAGTCCTTGTCCCTGTACAGCAAGCACTGTGTCAACTACATTATCTCACCAGCCCCAGAATGATGGTTAGGTTTGAAATGTATGTGTCTGTGAGGATTTTCCTGGAAGGGATTTGGGATTTGTGTGTGAACTGGTGAACAATGTAAAGGTTTTCTATCTCCAGTGGGGGCGGGTGTTTATTCCACTGATTGCCTGGTTACAGGAAGAGGAAATTCACTTGCTCTTCTTTCTAAGGGATATCCTTATGTCTCTGGTGTTGGACACCACAGCTCCTGGGCCTGGGGACTGTGGATTCCAGTAAGACATCAATCCTCTCTCAGGCTTCCTGACTAATCCAGGAAGGCTGTCCACCATTTTTAGCTTGAGTCCTATCACAGACCTTTTTGGTTTTCCAGTTTGTAGGCATCTAGGACTTCTTGACTCCCAAAAGCTAAGTCTCATTTCATAGACACTAATAACTGTGTGTTCACCATTTCATTTCCATATACCCAACCAACTCACTGAAATATTTTAGAAAATGTACAGCTGCATTTAGTATGTATGCATACATACTATATTTTATATATATATAATATGTATTCCTTTCTCATTTTTATACTCTGTCAAATGCTGACTATTATAAATAATACTCTAATGACTGGTAGAAGGGAGTTCTATGGAAGCTCAAGAGGAAACCAGTTAGTGTTGCTTAGACAACTGGAAAAGGCTTTACCAAAGAAAGGATTGTAGACAAAGTATTAAGAGCTGGGTGGACATTGCTAGATGCACACTATGAAAGTTTTGGTATAAAATGAAAGTTCCAATGGCTTCTGAATAAATATCAAATTTTGTGCTTTGGGAGATTTCTAGCTTCCAGTTTTGCAAAATAGGCCTATTTTTGCCTTTAATTCTCAGATATAGGTTATTGAAATGATTCCACAATATTGCTGTAACCTATGACAGGCTGTTGTATGAATCCTAATTAGTCTTAATAAAAACCTGGAGCCGGTTATCAGGGTAAATGCTGAAAGATCAGAGAGAGATAAAGGAGCCAGCCACAAGCACTTCTTACTGCTATGGAATCCTCACCCCAAAGAGCAATGACTCCTGTCTCCTCCTGTCTTATATTCCTCTCCACCCAGCCATATCCCTTCCTGTCTTCACCTCCCTAGTGCTGGATTAAAGATGTGAGCCACCGCCTCCTGGCTCCATTTCTCTTTTAGACTGGATCAGTCTCTTGTAGCTCAGGGTGGCCGTGAATCATGGAGATCCGCCTACCTCTGCCTCCTGAGCGATGGGATTCAAGGTGTGTGCCACCACTGCCTGGCCTCTATGGCTAACTAGTGGCTACCCTGATATCTGGCTCCGGGTTGTTATTAAGACCAATAGGATTCAAGCACCACAGTCTTTTTAAGAATCTTGCCAGTAACGAGTCTTACAAAGTTCCTTCTACAGTTCTGTATTTCCTGGGCACACTGGAGAGATGCATTAGGTTGATGATGGAGTAGAAACAACAGATTATCTCAGAGCCATCTAATGAGTGAGAAAACCAGGCTTACAGCCACGTGATGGATTGATTAATATTCTAAAGGAATCTCTCAAGGTTTACTGGCTTGTTATATGTAGCCAAAGGGTAATTAGATGAGAATAAGGCACTATGTAAGAGTTCTTTCTCTCTCTCCCTCTCTTCCTTCTACTTTTCTTTCTTTCCTTACCCCTTCTCTCCTTTCTTCCGTCCCTTCCTCTCTACTTCCTTTGTTTCAATTCTTTGGAGAGAAGTTTTGCAATGTAGACCAGGGTAGCTTGCTAAGGGCTGGGATTACTGACACACACTATCATACAAGTCCATAGGATTTCAGAAATCAATAATAGTTTGTTTTGTTTTTTTTATTTACTGGGACTTTCTCCCAGCGTCTGTTTCTGAGCTTCTGAATTCACTGTTCTTGAATCCCATGGGCTATGAAACACCCATGCCTAAGAGTTTCCTACTAGAGGATGTTCTGTAAAGATGCAAATGTAAGAGAGCCTGGTAGGAGACTGGTGTTGGTTGAATGTTCTATATGGTATGTAACATGTTTCGCCACATATTACAAGAGACAGCATGATCAACCAAGGGCCAGACATCACTTTGATCCCTACACTGCCATTATAAGTATTTAGCTTAGATAAATCAAATTGCCTTTACCAAGTTTCTTCACCAGCAAAACAGAAGAAGAAAGTGCCTTCATGGAGTTATTACAAGACAAAAAAAAAAAATGTTGCTGTGTGAAGATGTTTTGAAATTTCCAAAGTCTACATAAAAATAAAAGCAAAACAGGAAAAGTGCATGAAGAAACGATACTAACTGGATTAGAAGTGTGCGAGCCGGGAGAGCTTTTGGGTTGACACACTCTAATTGGATCTTGTCTCTACTTTGCCTAAGGAGCGTTGAGAGGTTAACTGAACTCCTTTGAGCCAGATGCTGTGTTACTTTTCCCAGGCCAATGAAGAGAGTTTTTGGAAACTAAACAAAAATGTGTGTGACAGTAGTGTGTATGCTGGGCGCAGAGTGTCGCCAAGTAATTCTTTTCCTCCATCATTTTCCTCCCTTTCTTCCTTCTTGCTTTCTCTCCTTTCCTCCCTCTCCCTCTCCTTCCATCCCTCACTCCTCATCTCCCTTTCCCTGTAACTTCCTTCTCCCATCTCCTTACAAACCTATGGCTATGTATCCTAAGACATTTCTCAGGATCACTAGTCCACAGGGTTTATTTCATGACTCGGCATGGAAGTTTGTGTTCCTTGTTTGGCCACTGTTCTCCAGCTACACCTTGTTAGTCAGCTTCTCCAGTTCTCCCAACACTGACCCCAGATTTCATTCTCCTTGTGGAATCCAGACTTCTCTATATCAACTCTCTGGGTCCCCACCCTCTGATATCCAGGACCAGCCAGCACAGCTTGGAGGAATTAAAAGAGTATGTTCTATTGTCTACATTTTTCATTACTTTGTAACTTCACTAACTATCATCATTACTAAACAATTTGACTTTGCACTGCTGTGGATTTCGCTCAGTGTAAATAAAATGCTGATTGGCCAGTAGCGAGGCAAGAAGTATAGGCAGGAAAAGCAGAGAAGAGAATTCGGGGAACAGGAAGAGGGGGGAGACTGGCTAGCCGCCATGACAAGTGAGATGTAAGGTACAGGTAAGCAACAAGCCACATGGCAAAATACAGATGAATAGAAATGGGCTGAATATAAGAGTAAGAGATAGACAATGGTAGGCCTGAGCTAACGACAAAGCAGTTTAAATAATATAAGCGTCTGTGTGTTCATTTTATAAGTGGGCTACCGGACTGCTGGGGCTTAGTGGGACCTGGAGAAAAGCTCTCCAGCTACATTGCACCTGCCCCAGCTGCAAAAAAATCACATGCTGCTTTCTAATGATATTCCAATGTATTTTGATCCATGTGGTGTCTGTGTGTGCTTTTTGATTGTGTACCCTAGAGATCACTCCTATGCCCTCATGAAATTTTGTATTTCCTCAGCTTCTTATTTGTTTGCTTAACAGGTGATTATTTGAGGAATTCTATGGATTGTACATATTGTCAGCACAGCGAATTCAGCAATGCCCCTGATGGACATTGCTCTTGCTTTCCTGGCACTCATGTCCCATTAAGAGATTGACAGTGGCACAGACATGGAGATAATGAAGACACAAGAGACAGGGGCTAAGTTACTTGTCCATTTAAGATGGTGGCTTCTACTTTTAAGCAATGGAAAAAGTTACAGCTTTCAGAGCTGACTTAGGAATGAAATGTATAGATTTGGCAAGGCTTGTGTCATCTAGAAGGCTACTACCACTTGTGGCAATAAAGGCAAATGACTCCTCATTTGGATGTTGGGGGAATATGATTCTACATACAGCTTAGACCTGAACTGGCTGAGCTGGCTGAATGAGTTATCCTCACCCAGTCTCCTTGGTTTTATCTAGAACATGAAGGACTTGATCTGGATGATTTGAAGGGCTCCTTGTAGTTTAAAATTTGCCATTTTTATGGTCTATGGCATGGCTGCATTTTATGTACTCCAACACTCCATCAGAGCAGGCGGGATAGTTTTGAGAAGAAACTGAAACCTTCTCCTGGGAGGAGTTTTCTAATAACTATTAGGACAACAGAACATTGTGTTTTTTTATTATTAAATTTGTCTGTTCCCTGGTGCTGATAACATCTTCTGAATATAAATTGCACAATATAATATAATAAAGCACAATTTGGAATTGTTTTCATAATAGTACATGTCATCATATGAGGCTATAAAACAAGAACTAAAGTACATCTTGTTCTGTAAACTCACAACTTTCAGCTGTCTGAAAACTGAATGGAAAAAAAAAGAAATTATAAGACAAAAGCATTTCACAGCATGAGCACAAAGCTTTTTAAACATCATGAACCTCATTGGCTTGGAATTTAATAACCTAAAGTACATATTTTAATTTTTGTTTTTATGAATACTGATTACTGTAGTGTTTATTCACTAACTGATTTTTTTTAAGCTAACTTGAGGATTTGTTTAGCTTTTGGTCTTAACTTTTTAAACTTAGCAGATAAAGAGACTCATTATATTCTGAAAGAAAAGATAGGCCCTGAAGCTTGGATGATTTGAGATACTTCAGTAAGGACAAGCGGCTGTTTACCCCAAGTAAAATGCCTTTGAGTTTTGCCAAGTGCTAGAATTAGTCCGAAAGCCATTTGCTCCATTAGTTTTTCTCAGCAACTTTAAAAAGAATATTACTTTTCAAGAACGTGTGTAAACTATGAAGACTAAGCTAGATGCACACATCGACTTTCCTTGTTTTTGAGACTAAAGCCATGGATTTAACTTACCTGGCTGTAGGTAATATAACAAAGACATATTCAATTATTCCGTGAGCTTCCTACTTCCATTTCATGGCCACCATGCCACTTAACCAAGGCCACACACAACAAGGCTATGGTCCTCAGGTGTGAGCATGGGAGAAATGGCTTTTGTTGTCAAGATGTGGTGATATGGAAGCACACAGGAAGGATAAGCAGCCTGGGCCCTGAGGAGTTAAATGGAAACTTAATGCACTGTGTATATTGCCTGCCTAAGATATTTTACCATAGAAATTTTAAGCTGTGGTATCTAGATAAGAAAATGAGGCCAGAAATAGAAAGTGATGGCGCCAAGTTCACATAGTAGAAATTTAACACCTACAACCAAAGCCTTCACTCTACTGAAACCAAGATCACAGCTCTTACCCCGTTCTTAGATGTTGCCAAGGGCCATTCAAAAATGGTTTAGGGAATCACTTCACATTCCTTTGATATAGGGATTATTCTCGGTCAGGAAAGGTATTTGCCCCGTTGATACAGATTAAAGACACCCCTCAAATCTGAATTAATGTCGTATCCTGAGGTCTGTGGTGGATCTTAAGTCACTCAAGCCTGTGTTCCTCTCTTCTCAACCTTTTCACTGTTATGATGGTTTCAGCAGCTCTCATCATTAAGATGAAGTTTCCTATGGGGTGTGGTGTGTGTGTATGTGTGTGTGTGTATGTTGTGAGTATGTGTGTGTGTGTAGTGTAGTGTGGGGTGAGTGTGTGTGTGTGTGTGGTGTAGTGTGGTGTGTGTGTGTGTGTGTGTGTGGTGTAGTGTGGGGTGAGTGTGTGTGTGTGTGTATGTGTGTTGTGGTGTAGTGTGGTATGTGTGTATGTATGTGTGTGTGTGGTGTAGTGTGGGGTGAGTGTGTGTGTGTGTGTGTGTGTGGTGTGGTGTGGGGTGAGTGTGTGTATGTGTGTGTGTGATGTAGTGTGGTGTGTGTGTAATGTAGTGTGGTGTGTGTGTGTGTGTGGTATAGTGTGGTGTGTGTGTGTGGTGTAGTGTGGTGTGTGTGTGTGGTGTGGTGTGGGGTGAGTGTGTGTATGTGTGTGTGTGATGTAGTGTGGTGTGTGTGTAATGTAGTGTGGTGTGTGTGTGTATGGTATAGTGTGGTGTGTGTGTGTGGTGTAGTGTGGTGTGTGTGTGTGTGTGTGGTGTGTGTATGTGGTGTGTGTGTGTGTGTGTGTAGTGTGTGTATGTGTGTGTGTGTGTATGTGTGGTGTAGTGTGGTGTGTGTGTGTGTGTGTGTGTGTGTGTGTGTGTGTGTGTGGTGTAGTGTGGTGTGTGTGTGTGTGGTGTAGTGTGGTGTGTGTGTGTGTGTGTGGTGTAGTGTGGTGTGTGTATGTGGTGTAGTGGGGTGTGTGTGTGTGTGTGGTGTTTATTATATGTGGGTGAATTCACATGGGTGTGTGTCTATTCATGTGTGTACATAAGCATGTGGAGGGCAAAGGCCATTACTAGATTAGTCCCTCACTTGCTCCACACCTTGTCTTGTGGAGACAGGCTCTCTCAGTAAACATGGAGCTCAATGACTCAGCTTGATCAAGAGGCCAGCAACCCCCAAAAATCTGATGTTCATGCTTTCCCAGCATCGAGATTATAGGCACACACTGCCATCCTCAGCCTTTTCATGGGTGCTGGGGATGGTATGCTAGTCCTCATGTTTACAGAGTATGCACTGTATCTGCGGATGCATCTCCCTTGCTCCGTCCGCATAACTTTTGTTTATTTATTTTTTTGTTTTGTGTTTTTTGGGTTTTTTTGAGCTGAGGATTGAACCCAGGGCTTTGCGCTTGCCAGGCAAGTGCTCTACCACTGAGCTAAATCCCCCACCCCTCATAACTTTTAATGTCATTTGTATCTTCGACATTTGTCTCTCTCTATCTCATACCTTTACTTTGAGCCTCAGATACCAATGTCCAGCAGCTTGCAAATACCTTCACTTAAATGACACAAACTGAACTAATAATCTTCCTATAGTCCAATCTGGCCTATCCTTTTATCATTTCCCAATACAAATGAGTAGAACATGGTATATTTAGTTGATGTGACCCTTAATCCTTGATCCATTTCTCTCAAGTGTTCTTGCAGTGTATTTGTTCAACTATACATTCAAAATTTGTCCATTCTTTGATGATAGGACTGTCTTCAATGCCACCTTTATGTCACCAAAGTCCCCTGCACAATGTCTCCACTTTTGTCTTTTCCTTATGGTGTGATCTCTTCATCCTAACGAGTAAAGCCATCCTTATAGCACGTACAGGTCACACCACCCTTCACTCCAAACTTTCAGATCATACCTTATTTCCCTTAGAATTCGATCCAAGTTCCTAGCCATGAGCTACC